>NW_026000021.1:1057184-1098692 GCF_001458135.2 Marmota marmota marmota
TATATATATATATATATATATATAAATAATAAAGTCTCTTACTTTCTTAAAAAAATTAAAAGAAAATAAGAGGCTTTATTTAAAGGATAATAGAACAGACTTCTCCCCAGAGGAGGAAGAAGACCCAAATGGAATACATATATATATATATATATATATATATATATGTGTTGGGGATTGAACCCAGGGCTTCACCTACATGTTGGACTCTGTACAAACTGAGCTACATCTCTAACTCACAAATTTCTTTCATTTATTAATTTTTGTGGTACTGGGGATGATCTCAGTACCTTGAGCATGATAGGCCAGGATTTTACCACTGAGCCATGTTCCCAGTCATCATAAATTGCTTTTAATTCTCCTTTTCATTACATCTAGAGCATTTTTTTTTCAGTACTAGGGATTGAACACAGGGCACTGTACCACTGAGCTATATACTCAGCCCTTTTTATTTATTTTTAGACAGTGTGTCACTAAGTTGCCCAGACTGGCCTCCAACTTGTGATCCACCTGCCTCAGCCTCTGGAGTAACTGGGATTATAGGTGTGCATCCTGTGTTCCCACCTCCAGAGAGTCTTTTTGATTTTTTTTTCTTGAAATGTGTACCTGTAGGTTAATTATGTTATTTCTGAATTTCTGGAATGAAGGAGGGTATGATGATGATGATGATGATGATGATGATGATGATGATGTAGTGGGGACTGAACCCAGGGGTGCTCCATCACTGAGCCACATCCCCAGCCCTTTTTATGTTTTATTTTGAGACAGGTTTTCTTAAGTTGCTGAGGCTGGTCTTGAACTTACCATCCTCCTGTCTCAGGCTCCTGAGCCACTGGGATCACAGACATGTACCACCACGGCA
The DNA here is from genome assembly GCF_001458135.2 of Marmota marmota marmota. NCBI lineage: Eukaryota > Metazoa > Chordata > Mammalia > Rodentia > Sciuridae > Marmota > Marmota marmota. The sequence continues at coordinate 1,058,047 of NW_026000021.1, forward strand.
CCTGGAAGGAGGGTAATTATAAGAGTTTTTTTTTTTTTTTTTTTAAAGAAGGAAAAAAGAAAAGAAAAAGGTTACTGGTTTGCAAGAAAGCTAGCTGTTCTGATAGGATTGAGGAGCCTGTTTGTTCTGAGAAATTCGAGGTCCATGTGGCCTCTTTCTCTTGCTAGTGATTGGTTTGGCCAGTGAGATGCATGCAGTGAGTCTGGAGGAGGACTTTTGGGACGTTTACCCTTAAAAATAGACAGAAAAAGGTTGGGTGCAATGGCACATGCCTGCAATCCCAGTGACTCAGAAGGCTGAGTTAGGAGGATCGCAAGTTCAAGGCCAGCCTCAGTGACTTCTGAGTCCTAAGCAATTTAGTGAGACCCTGTCTCAAAATAAAAAATGAAAAGGGCTGGGGATGTGGCTTAGTGGTTAAGCACCCCTGGGTTCAATCTCTGGCACTAAAAAGGGGGAAGAGAGAGCCTCTTCTCTACCTCTGGTGTTGTCCTGATTTGACCATAACCTGGAGATTAGGAAGCCCAAGGACAAAGTCCACAAACTGAGGTGGCAGAGCTGAAGGAGAAAGGACCAAGTCACTGGTCATATTGTTGAGCTGCTAAACAACCCACCTTGGGGCCACCCCTCATTTTTATTTAATCTACTTGTAAATCAGCCAATATGAGTCATTCAGAGAGATGGGACTAGGAATGAATGTCAGTGTCATTTGATTTTGTTATTGTTAGAACTTGCTTCCCCAGACAAAGCAAAACCAACAAAACCCAAATCCCTTCCAAAGGAAAAAAGTAATAATGCACATGAAAGAAAATTAACACACTCCAAAATGTTTATAATGAAAAGCCAGGTCTCCTTCAACCAGTTGTCGATCTGTTTCCCAGAGGCAACAAATGCCACTGGTTCCTTGTGCATTTTTTCTAGAAATACCCAGTGCGCGCACACCCGTACAGATACAGAGGTTGTTCTCCCTTGCTGGGGTTGCATGCTGATAAACCCATCTTAAACTGAAAATATCCTGAAGTGGAAAATGCATTTCATACGTGAACCTACTAGATAGCATAGCTCAGCCTGGCCTACCTTAAACTTGCTGAGGACATGTGCACGAGCCTCCAACTGTGCAAATCATTTGACACAAAGCCTATTTTATTGTAAGTGTTGAATAGTTCACAGAATTTATTGAATACTATATTGAAGGAATTTAGGCAAAATAGTGCACTGTAGACTGTTCTTTTCCCTCCTGATTTCAGGGCTGCCTGGGAACTGTGGCTTGCTGCTGCTATTCAGCATCTGTATTTTGCATATTGCATATTTCTAGCCTAGGAACAGACCAAGATTCAAAATTCCAGCTAAGATTCCTACTGAGTGAGTGCATATACCTTTCATACCACAGCAAACTCAAAAACTCAAAATCTGAACCAAAGTAAGTCAGTGACTTTCAATACAGATTATGTATATGCATGAATATACATGCAAACACACACTTCATGTTTATTTATTTGTTTTTGTGGTGCCGGGGATAGAACTCAGGGCCTTGTGCATGCTAGGCAGGTGCTCTACAACTGGAACCCACACCCAGGCTTTCTCAATTTTTAAAATTTGAGACAGCATCTGACTAAGACAGCATCTGACTAACCTCAAATTTACCAGCTTCCTTAGTTGTGGGATTCCAAGTGTCCAGCCACAACTCATTGTCTGCTCCCTGCCAGTGCTGGGGATTGAATCCAGGGGTATTCTGGCACTGAGCCACATTCCCAGTTGTTTTTATGTTTAACTTTTAGATGAGGTCTTATTAAATTGCCCAGGTTGCTCTCAAACTTTCAATCCTTCTGCTCAGCTTCCTGAGTCTCTGGGATCATAGATGTGCATGTGTAACATCAGGTATCAAGGGTTCTTTATTTTATTTATTTATTTATTTTTTTGGAATCAGAGATTGAACCCAGGATTGTTTTACTACTGAGCTACATCCCAGACCTTTTATTTATTTATTTACTTTTTATTTTAAGATAGGGTCTTGCTAAAACTTCTTAGGGCCTTCTTAAATTGCTGAGATTAGCCTGGAACTTGTGACCCTTCTGCCTCAGCCTCCCAAATTTATGAGATGACAGGCATGCACCACTGTGCCTGGCCTTTTCTTTTTTCTTGTCAAGTTATTATAGACTTAGGAAGACAAGAATCTTTGATGGTTTATTTGGAGGCTAATTAGAGAAGACTAATTTTCAGTATGGTAAGGGGGTAAACTTTTTGTTTTTAGTACTAGAGATTGAACCCAGGAGTGCTCTACCACTGAGCTCCATTCTCAACCCTTTTGAAATTTTTACTTTAAGACAGAGTCTTGTTAAATTGCTGAAGGTTTCTTTCTCTAAGTTGCTGAGACTGGTCTTGAACTTGTGATCCTCCTATCTCAGCCTCCTGAGCCACTGGTCTTACAGATCTGCATTATTGCACGTGGCAGGTGGGAAACTTTTTGTGTTAATTATTGTTTTCAACCCATTTTTCCCTTTGTTTATTTCTTAGGTTGTAATCTTACTTTCAGTATTTGACTGTGGAATGTCTTTTATAGAAATAAAAATTGGAGTCTTTTAGGAATGTAGTCTTGGCTGAGGGAGAGGTGGGCACCTCTGGTGTTGGGAGCCTGGGGAGGTGTTGAGTAGTGAATGCCTGGATCGTCTCCCCCAGTGTGTGCTCTGCTGAGGGGGCGGGTGCTGAGGTGGTAGGGAGCATTCTGGAACTGGAGTTGCTTCACCCCTCAGAGTTTCCGCTCCATGTAGATCTCTAAGCCTCTCCACGTGGATCTCTAAGTCCTCGGCCACTGACTCATTTAAAAATAAAATCAGGGGGCTGGGGATGTGGCTCAAGTGGTAACGCACTCGCCTGGTATGCGCGGGGCGCTGGGTTCGATCCTCAGCACCCCATAAAAATAAAATAAAGATGTGTGTCCACCGAAAACTGAAAAATAAATATTAAAAAAATTCTCTCTCTTAAAAAAAATTAAATTAAAAATAAAATCAGGCTGGGGTCTGGCTCAGTGGTGGAGCACTTGCCTAGTACATGTGAGGCCCTGGGTTCTTCCCTACCTCCGAAACAAAATAAAACAAGCATCTCCCCGTTGCTGCACTTGATCCCTCTCCTGCTGTACCGAGCCAAGTTTCTTCGGCACTCCCTGTCTCCACTTTCTCTCTTTCCATCCATTTTCAACCCTCTGTTGGGAAGTTGTCCTTGTCCTCCAAGCAGCTGGCCTGGCCTCTTGGGGACCACAGAACCCACTGTGCTGGCCAGTGGGGAGTCTCAGTGCCAGCCTGGATCATGTCAGGGAAGATCCAGGGCCTCACAGACACCGTGGCACAGCCCTGGTGGGAGAGCCAGCTCCAGGCTCACGGGCCAATTGCGTGCATGAGTGGGTCGGATTCCCAGGAGGAGGGACACAGTGGCGATGTGAAGAGTGAGGTGCCACCAAACACAGAACCTCAGGGAAAGGACAGGGATCTGCAGAGTCCAGAGGGGATCACGGAGGTGAAATTTTTAAAAATTGTGCAACTAAACACACAACATTAACTCCACTGGCCCAGCTTTCGGTCCATGGTTCAGTGGCATTGGGTAAATCCACATTACCATGCAGCAGGCCTCTAGAAACTTCCCATCTTGCAAAACTGAAACGATACCAGCAAATCTCCTGAGAGACCCAACCTACTTGATAACTTTAGAGGATGCTAATAAACTAGTGTTTTACATTAAAACTGGTAAATAAAGGCAAGGATAAGGGCTGGGGTGTTTCTTGCTAGTAGAACACTCGCCTAGCGTGCAAGAGGACTTGGATTCAATCCCCAGCACTGCAGAAAATAAATGAACTGATAATAACAATAAATAAAGGGAAAGAGTAACATCCTTTCCTGTTTAAATGGTACCACTGAATAACCAAATAGTAGTGGAGGGGAACTAGCTCTCTTTAGAAAAGCAGATGAAGAAGAAAGGATAGAATTGGAATATCACCATTTAGCAACAGCCAGAGAATTACAGATCTGAGCATCGAGCACCAGTCTATCATCACAAAACAGGAACAAGTAGACAAAATGCATCTTTCTGGGGAAAAATACCACACCACCCTTGAAACAGTCTTTTCAAAGATTCTAACCCTAATCTGATCCAGTTCCAAGTCCTAATTTACAGAAACATAGAGGGATGAGTAATCTACACCGTGGTGTTGCAATCAACACAATCCAGACTGTGATGAGTTTCAGAGGAAAATCACTCCAGTTATTCAGCAATTAAATTGCAGAGCTGAGACAGAAAGAAAAAGAAGGAGGAGGAGGAAGAGAAAGAAGAGGATAGAGGGGAAAAGGGGAATTGAGGGGAATGTATAGATTGAAAGAAGCATAAGAAATACCAATTCAGCTGGGCTCAGAGGTGCCCACCTGTAATCTCAGCAGCTGGTGAGGCTGAGACGGGAGGATTACAAACTCAAAGCCAGCCTCAGAAATTTAGCAAGGCCCCAAACAACTCACTGACACCCTGTGTCTAAGTAAAGTACAAAAAATAGCTGGCAATGTGGCTCAGTGGTTAAGTGCCCCGGGGTTCAAGCCCCAGTACTAAACAAACAAACAAAACCTATTCAGCAGCATTGCATGAACTTTATTTCATTGCTTTTTCCCCCCGGCTTTCTTTCTTTCTTCTTCTTCTTCTTTTTTTTTTTTTTTTCTATTTTCTTTTGATACCAGGGATTGAACTCAGGAGCACTTTATCCCAGCCCTTTTTATAGAAAAAAAAAATTTAAATTTTGAGATAGGGTCTTGCTGTTGCTGCAGGTCTAGCCAAATTGCCCATGCTAACCTTGAACTTACTGCCTCAGCCTTCTGAGTCACTGGGATTGTAGGCATGTGCCTGGAAGCCCTTATTTTGTTTCTGACTCACTTGACTGTGATAATAATATGACATTTATGAGACAATTAGAAATTTGAACAGTGACCAAATTTGATGACATTGAGCAATTACTGTTAATCTTCTTAGGCAAGATAAAAGCATTCTGCCTATGTTAGTTTTAGAGAGAGTTCTTATCTTTTAGGAAGTTGGGGCCCAGAAAATGATGCCCCAAACTATGGCATTTTGGCACTGGGAGAACCTTGAAGTAAAGTAATTTAAAAGGTTTTAGAGGCAGCCTCAGGACCGAGGACTATTTACCCATCTTGTATCCCCCATGCTCAGGGTGGAACACTCTCTAAAGTTCCGAAGGTCCCTAGAAGGAACTTGACTGCCTTGGTTTCCTCCCTCAGGGGGAAGATTAAAAGCCTATCTCAGGAAGGAAGGAAGACTAAGGAATGTCAGTCACCATACCTACACAGTCTCAGCCACAAGCTGTCACCTGTTATGTAGGTCCATTCAACTCTCTTAAAAATCATTTATGAGACCTAAAAAGAGCATGCTACAGGGACACTGCTACATCGATGTTCATAGCAGCACAATTCACAATAGCAAGACTGTGGAACCAACCTAGATGCCCTTCAATAGATGAATGGATAAAAAAATGTGGCATTTATACACAATGGAGTATTACTCTGCATTAAAAAATGACAAAATCATAGAATTTGCAGGGAAATGGATGGCATTAGAGCAGATTATGCTAAGTGAAGCTAGCCAATCCCTAAAAAACAAACGCCAAATGTCTTCTTTGATATAAGGAGAGTAACTAAGAACAGAGTAGGGACGAAGAGCATGAGAAGAAGATTAACATTAAACTGGGATGAGAGGTGGGAGGGAAAGGGAGAGAGAAGGGAAATTGCATGGAAATGGAAGGAGACCCTCAGGGTTATACAAAATTTCATACAAGAGGAAGTGAGGGGAAAGGGGAAAATAATACAAGGGGGAGAAGTGAATGACAGTAGAGGGGGTAGAAGAGAAGAGGGGAGGGGAGGGAGGGGGAGGGGGGATAGTAGAGGATAGGAAANTGCAATTTGTATACGGGGTAAAAATGGGAGTTCATAACCCACTTGAATCAAAGTGTGAAATATGATATATCAAGAACTATGTAATGTTTTGAACAACCAACAATAAAAAATTAAAAAAAAAATCATTTATGACTCCTGCAAATTTCCTTTATCCTCTCCATATCCCTCTGCCCTAAGAAGACAGTGTATAAACTTTTCAAATTTTTATTTTGCAGTGCTAGGGCTGGAACCCAGGGCCTCATGCATGCTGGGCAAGTACTGTACCACTGAGCTCCCCCTGCCCCAGCCCAAGGGTACAGACACTTCTGAACCTCACTGGGGCATAGCCCTCACTCTCCTGTGATTCCCACGTGCATGTAATAAACTTGGGAGTCCTTTTTTTCCCCCCTATTAGTCTATTGTTGGTTTATTTCAGATGACTTGAGCCTTCAGAGAAGGAGGGGGAAAGTCCTTTTGGCATTTCAAGAAATATTCCGGAAACATTAATGGAATGAAATAATGTCTTGAGATTTTCTTCAAATTAACAGAGTAAGATGGGTGGCAGTATATATGAGAGTAGTTAGGCTGTGCATTGATAATTGTTGAGGCTGGGCGGAGAGGTACAGGACGTCGCGTTATATAGTTTTATTTTTGTATATGTTTGGATCTTTCCACTAAAAGAAAGGTAAAGACTTGGCCCTGAACTGACTGGGTTGATATCCTGGTTCTGCACACTGGTCATGAGACCACGGACAAGTTCTTTACCCTTTCTGAACCTCTTTTCTCATCTGTAAAATGGGTGTAATAACAGCGTCTATCCCACAGTGTTATTAGAGCAAATTAAGTAAATTAGTATTTATAAAACATGTAGAGGCACCTGGAACGTATTAAGCACTCTGTGAATGTTGTGTTATTATTGTTAAGGTAGTTTTGCTGCTCTCCTCTGGCAGCCTACGGTAGAGACTTCCTCTCACGATCCAGCCTTATGACCAGTACTGTGGGTAAGATGGGAAGGCCGCAGCCTCCACGCTGGGGCCGAGGTGTGAGAGGGAGGCAGCCCTCCTCTCACAGAATAGGGCCAGTGTGGTCAGGTGCCCTAGGGAGGGAAGGAAAAACTCGACTCCATCCTCTGAGCACCAGCCAGATCCAGCTGCCCTGACCTTGGCAAGAGCCTCCCCTGGCCCTGTCAGCAGGGCCGACTCCTCCTGCTTAATCCATGTGGACCTTGTGCAGTGTCCTGTGGGGACACCCCTCCACTCACAATGGGGCTCTGTCCTAATAAACCTGTGGCAAGTTGAAGCCACTGTAAGTTAAAAGTGTGTGGAGTCCTTGTAACCTCCCAGAACACCCTAGCTTAGCCACACGGGGCCCTGTGGTGTCTCTCACTTATTCCTGGTGACCCTGGGACTGACTGGGAACCCTAGCTCACCCAGGCTGTGCAGCATTGTGAGATGGAAATGCTCTGCATGCTGCTGACCTGGGAAGAGATCCCAATTCCGAAGTACAGTTTCTACCAAGGGCTTCTGGCTTTTGCACTTTTGCAAAGTTGAAGAAATCCTCAGGTAAATCACTGTGAGTCCAGGACCTTCTGCTTTCATATGGTCCCACTGCCATCTTCACCTGTTAATGTCTTTAACCTGGAGCTCCTGTGGGCGGGGCCAGGTGTTCCTGTGGTCCTGAGAACCTGCTTCCCACTTCCCCTCAACTGACTTCCTGAAGTAGAGGTGCATAAATGGACTCCATGGGGCTCCCCACCACCCCACAAAGGACTCCTGTGAATAAAAGCCAAAGACCAATGCCCACCAAGTGTTCCAAAGAATAGAAAATGCTGGGAGTGTGACTGGGTGGGAGAGTGCTTGCCTACTGGGCTCGAGGTCTTGATTCCATTCTCAGCCCTGCAAAATAAACACAAAACTAAATAAATCGAACAGAAAACACAAGGGAAACGAACTCTAGTGTTCCTCTAGGGCTTATTAACCAGGGAATATGCCAGCAGCTCAGGAGGCTGAGGCAGGAGGATCACAGGTTCAAAGCCAGCCTGAGCAACTGAATGAGGCCCTGATCAACTCAGCAAGACCCTTTCTCAAAATAGAAAAATAAAAAGGGCTTGGAGATGTGGCTCAGTAGTTAAGTGCCCCTGGGTTCAATTCCTGGTACCAAAAAAAAAAAAAAACTAAACCAAACAAAAAATCAAACCAAACCAACAAGGGGACAAGCTTATTCTGTCAGCTTCCCCCAAACCAGGTGAGCAGAGGAGACAGAAAAGGGCGGGCGGAGAGCTGTTGGCTCAGGGAAAGCAGCACAGCTGTCCTGCTTCTCCTCAGGGGAAGGGCAAGGGGATCCTGGCCTCTCTGAAGCCACGCAAGGGCCTGAGGAGAAGGCCTCTCAGTGCTGGGGTGTCTGCAAGCAGGGAAGGAATCAGAGCAGGTGGAGAGGCGCTGGCAGGGAGCAGCCGGCCATGTTTGGTTTGGTCAGGATTCTGCAGAAATGATCTGGTTTAAGCTACTGCCTGTGTCTAAGAGACAGCAGCAGGTGGCAGGAGAGGGTACAAGGCAGGAATGGCCTGTGTCAGCAAACTCTGCAGCCACATGGCCCTCAGAAAACCCATGCTCCAGAGAGCCACCGAAGGGTGGTCACACAGATGGCCTCCCCAGAGACGCAGTGACCACTAAGAGAAGGCACAGCAGCACTTAGACGGTAAGTGACCGTCGTCCCTTTCTCCCTCCGTCTCCTCCCAGTCCAACGTCCCACGGGAGACAGAAACTTTGCAAAGGGGAAGTGGGGGGGCTAAAGTGGCAGATCTGTCCTTACCTTTGTGTAGGGTCCAGCGGCGTGGCCTGGGCTGACAGGGGACCAAGGAAACTAGTGATGAATCTGATATGAAACCAAAGTTTCCTAAACTGGATGCTTGCCTAAGGCATCCTTTAGGGACAGGAAGAGGGGTTCTGAGAGAGCCTGACTGAAGATAGGGATCAAGCAAATAATGCCATTCAACGCCTCTCTCTATGAATCTGTTGAATAAACTGAAGTTTCTATTTCCTCCTCCTCCTCCATCTCCTCCTCCTTTTTCTTCTTCCTTTTTGGTACCGGGGATTGAACCCAGGGATGCTTAACCACTGGGCCACATCCCCAGCCCTTTTTAAATATTTTATTTAGAGGCAGGGTTTCCCTAAGTTGCTGAGACTCACTTTGAACTTGCGATACTCCTGCCTCAGCCTCCCGAGCTGCTGGGATTACAGGTGTGTGCTACCACATCCGTCCCCATCTCCTTCATTCTATGGACAAGGACAAATAGGCATAGAGACCTGGAGGAACCTCCCTGGGATCACACAGCTGGTCAGTGCTGTGGGAGGCAGCTTCTGAGATGGCCCTGGTGGCTCTCACCTCCTGCTCTCCTCCCCAGCCCATCAGAGATGGCCTGCCTGGCCACAGAGACCTTAGCAGAATGACAGTGTGTGATGCTAGAAAAGGGGCCAGGAAAGGCCTTGCAGGTTCTTCTTGGCATCTTGCATCGCTTCCCCTGAGGAAAACCACTGCCATGCCATGAAGCCCCTCAAGTAACGCATGGTGAGGAAATGAGACCCCTGCCCCCTTGGTGACCATGCAAGTGTGAGCAACATACAGTGAAAGAAAACAGCTGGTTTCCCACTGCTGCCCACATCAGTCTCAATACTCCAGTTCTGTGACAGGATGTGTTGGGTTTTTCTCACACTGAACATTTATTTGACACCATCTGGTTGTCAATTCAGTTCAGTTCAATGTGGACACTAACTACCCAGAGTTAGCGAAGATCTCGTAGGCTCAGGGCTTGGTCCCACACTTCCGGTGCCAGTCACAGATAATAGATTCCCAGGTTACCCGTGACTTCTGTCCCACTCTGCTACAATTCAGAGGATCCCACAACCCCTTGCCTTTATCTCCCATTTTATTTTTTACATTTTATGGTGCTGGGAATCATGCCGAGGGCCTCATGCATGCTAGGCAAGCTCAACCACTCCTCAACCACTCCACCACTCCTCCAGACTGCCCTGTTTCAGACAAAGTTGTAGTCACCTGTTCCAATTTCCTATCAAACTGTTACTCTGAAGAGGTTATCTCTCTGCCTTGGGGGCGGGGGGGGGCGGTGCATTGCATGTTGTACAGTGCATTCTGAAGAAATGAAGGCCAGCTATCTAAATCCATGCACTCTATCTTGTATTCTGGTTCTTTGGTAGCACTCTGAGCACATGCATGTTCCAAAGGTCAGCAAAACTCAGCCCAGGTCTGGACCCATTTGTAGCCACGTAGTCCCGCAGGGTTTTGAATATCAGTCTGCCTTGACAGGTATGTTCAAGACCTTCCCGGCAGAGAATCTGCCACACAGCCATCTGCAGATAAAGTACTTTTTTACTGGCCTCTTGTGCCTATGAAGGGGCCAGTGGAATAGGTTTGGTAGATTGAGCCCATCTCTGCAATGCTGCACTCATTTCATGGACTCTGATGGTGAGCACCTGGTCGGGTTGTTTGTCGATTTTCATCACTTTCTGAACCTGGAACGGGGTTCTTTGGATGGGCATCCACATTTGCTACCAGCATGTAATCCTCAGTGTTCCATAATGATTTCCACAGGACTGTCCTCTCTTTTAGGCATCTCCCTTATTTTTTATCTTTATTTTTATTTTTTTTGGTACCAGGGATTGAACTCAGGAGTGCATAACCACTGAGCCACATCCCACCCCTTTTTAATATTTCATTTAGAGACAGGGTCTCACTGATTTGCTTAGGGCCTCGCTAAGTTGCTGAGGCTGTCTTTGAATTCGCGATCCTCCTGCTTCAGCCTCCGGAGCTGCTGGGATTACAGGCATGCACCACCATGCCTGGCCTGGGCATTCCCTTAAATAGCTAGCTGGTTACTGTTGTCCTCCTACCTGATGATTTGGCCAGGTCATGTGCCGCTGCCCATGAGTCTCTAGAAACCAGACCGCAGAGGCTTCATTGCTATTCAGTTCCTTCTTATTGCTAGGAACACAGCATGCAGTTTTTCTGGAGAGTCCCCTGATTCTCCCCTTTTCATTTCCCTTTTCCTTGTTAACTAACCTGTGTTTTTATTAATGTGTGTAAGATCCACAAAGGGAAGCAGAGACAGCAAATTTGGCAAGCCTTTCTGAACTGTCTTTCGGTTTTGCAGCAGGAAGTTAAAACAAGGAGACCATGTTGTTGCAGATCAAGGGCCTGCTGCGAGCCGAGGCAGCCACCACCGTCCACAGTTACAGGTTCTTATGATCATTCCAGAAAGATTTCAGACATGTGGCTCAGAGAAGCAGGCAGTAGTTTAATTAGAAAGGACAAGGGGAAAGTGAACACTCTCAAGGGAGAGAGTGGGTCCTCTCAAGGAGGAGAGGGGACATGCACTTCTCCTGTTCTCCAGTTTTATAGGCAATCCCAGAGAACTTTCCAGAGAGTCCCGGCAAAGTCTACCTCTTGATTTTTGACTGACAGCAGGATTGCATCAGACTTCCAACTCTGTGCATGGTAAAGATCTAAGGCACTCATGAAAATCAAAGGGAGGTCAGCAGAGGAAAGGGACCCGGGGTGAGAGGAGGGGAGGGAGGGGGAGGTGCTGGGGAGTGGTAGTGGCCAAATTATATGGTTATATTGTGTGCATGAATGAATAAGTAACAACAAATCCCACCATTATGTACAACTATCATGCACCCATAAAAAGTATGGAAAGAGAAAAGATCCAAGTTAACTCTGAGTCACTTTGGCCCACGCAGACCTGTTCTAATTGGAACTTGTTCTTACAGATTTTATGGTTAGGGGGCTTTGCTCCTAATTATCCTATCTCCTTGAGTTTTGCAATCTGGTCTGTGTAAAGATCACAAAAGTCCACCCTTCAGGCTAACTTGTGCGCTCCTTATCTGCAGGGAGAAGCCTTTTGGGCCTGAATTTCTCTTGCAGGTAACAGGTTGTTTGCTGAGGAATGTAAAACCTCCTATTGGTTTAAGCCAAGCAGGGCTGCCGGTAAATCGCTTTTTAAAAGAAAGCATGTGGGGGTCAGCACAGCAGGCCCAGTTTACAGAATCCCCTTAACTTCCTATCCCCTGCCCCCTTATGACCTTAGCCAATCCCACATGGCTTGTGTATGAAGCATATCAGCTGCTTCATTTTGGGTGTTCCACTTGACATTTACAGGGGGAGAGTGACCGTCTCCCTTCTCAGCCCTTATGGTGACTTTTACGCAGACCATCGGGCTGGCTGTACCCTCGGAAATAACCTCCTGAGAATCTGGATCACGTACAGCCATCCGAGCTTGCTCTACACGGAGCTGTGGGTCCTGCGTCAATTCAAGCTTGCTCTTCCGCTCTGCAGCATTCAAGCCAGTGACACAGCCCCCAGGTTTACTCTCAATCCATGCCAGCGTGGGCTTGGCAGGAAGCTGATGAGACCCATCTATGGAAGGCAGCAACTCTCTCATGCTATACCTGCTGCTTCCAATAGTTGGTTGGTTTTGCCCTGCCTCCACATGGACGGCCTTCTCTTGGGTGATCACAGGTCTTAGAGGGATTTCCTGTTGTCCTTGCATAGCTTTTCCCTTGGGGGTGGGCAGATTTGAGGCGGAGGAACTCAGACTTACCTTGGTCAGAGCCTGACCCAGCACTCTCTTTGGTTTTACTGTAGCTATTACAGATAGCAATAGGCAAGGGATCAAGTATTTTGCACTTTTACATAGTTTGCATTTCTCTACGCATCCAGCTCCTGGGGAGTTGGAGCCATCTGTAAATTCCACTGGTCACTTTCACCTTCAGGAACTGATTCCCCAGTGGGATGATGGCTGCTCTCACCATGGAACACCATGTGGCCACCAGGAACTGAAATAGACTGAATTTTTTAATTTTGGGGGGTGCCCCTTACCCCCCATCCTGCAAATTGGGAAGTTACTCCTACAGGTGCCAAAGAAGAGCTTGGCTCCTGGCTTAAGTCCAGTCCCCGTGGAACCCAGGATATCAAATCTGCCTAATGCCGATTTCCTGCCTTTTGTCCCATTTTGCTGAGCTTAGGGCCAACTGCACCTACATATGTATTATCACTGGGCTTTTGTTTCTATCAATTATAACTATTTCTGTGGGATAGGCCTAGCTGCTTCTCTCCAGTTCGATCAAACTGCATCAAGTTTACTATTTTTCCATCTTTTGTTTGTTTGGGGTACCAGGGATTGAACCCAAGGGTGCTCAACCACCGAGCTACATCCCCAGCCCTTTTTTCAATATTTTATTTAAAGATAGGGTCTCACTGAGTTGCTTAGCGCCTCGCTAAATTGCTGAGGCTGGCTTTGAACTCTGGATCCTCCTGCTTCAGCCTCCTGAGCTGCTGGAATTACAGACATGCACCACAGTGTCCTGCCCCACATTTGGTTTACTTCTTACACTGGGCAGGCAGCCAAATCCAGCCAGCAGGATCCAGACAGGGCCCTAGACTAGGCTGCTGGGAATGGGACCACCCTTTCATTTGGTCTCTCCCCGAACCCTTTGGTGAGCCAGGGCTATTGTAGCCAATCCCACCTCTCCTGACAGCAACCACAGAGAAAAACACATGTTGCTCTTCTATCCTAAAATAGCACTTCAGATCACTAAATGCATGTGAGTTGTCTGCACTCACATCCTTTTTACCAATTCTCTGCAGATACCACCTCCAGGTCAATTCTCCATCTTTTTTTTTTTTTTAATTTAATTTAATTTATTTTTAATTTAATTTAATTTTATTTTATTTTATGGAATTGGGTATTGAACCCAGAGGTGCTCTACCACTGAGCTATCCCCCCAGCCCTTTAAGTTTTATTTATTTATTTATTTTGAGGCTCTTAGGTTGCCAAGGCTGGCTTTGAACTTGTGATATTCCTGCCTTAGCCTTTGGTATCACTGGGGTTACAGGTATGTGCCACTGCACCTGGTTAGTTCACAGTTGCCTAGACTCTGCAGGGTAAGGGCTAGGACTCACAAGGCTGCCCCAATTTCAAAGGCCAATCAGAAGTCACAGGCCCCAGGTTACCTACAATTTCTGTCCCACTTGGCTACAAATGGAACATTCTCACAATCCCCTTCTTGATTTTGATTATTTGCTAGATTGGCTCACAGAATTCACAAAACAAAGTTTATTTGCTATTGCTGATTCATTACAAAGAATATTTTAAATAATTAATGAAAGGATTTAACAAAGGATATTTTAAATATTTAATGAACTATTTTACTTCATTACAGATGAACACCCAGAAGAAGAGATTTATAGGGAGGGATTCAGAAGGGTCCTAAGTGCAGGAACTTCTGTCTTCTTGAAGTTGGGCATGTTATAGTCCTGGCTTGTGATGTGTTCTTGTTTACCACCCTGAAAGTTTTCTTTTTCTTTTCTTTTCTTTTTTTTTGGTACCAGGGATTGAACTCAGGGGCACTCAACCCCTGAGCCACATCCCCAGCCTTATTTTGTATTTTTTTTTAGAGACAGGGTCTCACTGAGTTGGTTAGCACCTTGCTTTTGCTGAGGCTGGCTTTGAACTCACGATCCTCCTGCCTCAGCCTCCAGAGCCACTGGGATGACAGGCATGTGCCCCTGGTCCTGAAAGTTTTCTGAATCCCATCTTTGTGTGTGTGTGTGTGTGTGTGTGTGTGTGTGTGTGTTATTGGGGAGGAAACCAAACTCAGGGGTAGTCTATCACAAAGCTATACCCCTAGCCCTTTTTATTTTATTTCACTAAGGTTGGCCTTGAACTTGAAATTCTCTTGCCTCAGCCTCCTGAGTTGCTGCATTATAAGCATGTGCTTGGCCCTTTTTGAGTTTTTATAAAAGCTCCATTACTTAGGAATTGATAAAGTCCTTGAATGTTGGTGATCGACTCAACCTTCAGTCTTCTCTCCCTGGAGATGGGTGGTGGGCCGGGAGGGGAGGGACTCAAGTTTTAACCCTCTAATACACAACTGATTCCCTTGACCACCAGCCTGTGGTTATCTAGGAGTCCTAACCATCAGTAATCTTACCATCACACACAAAAAAACCTACTTAACATTTGTAGCTGCAGTTCTCTGAAGAATTCGTTTCTAGATTCAAGATCCTGCAGATTGCTTGACCTTGGCTGACTAGAACATTATGTTGTGAAGAGATGGAGTGTTGTGGGTCCACAGCTCAAATTATCTTGGGCTATCTTAATCTTAAAAAAACAATCATTTACTTTTAACTTGTGTATCTGAAAACATTCTCATGACTATTAGGTAAACCTTTCCAATGGTATTCTCAGGCTTAAGAGACCTCTAGTCTCACACTCCTAAAGCTAAGAATGCCATAAGATAACATTGGATACCTACAGGAAAGATTTCCGCCTTTTATCTAGCCTCCGACCTAATGCCCCACCAATATGTTTACTAAATGTACTGAGTTATGACTTCTTTGTTCTTTGGCTGCGGAAGCTCATGTCCCTCTTTCACGGCAGAATGCCTTGTTCAGGGTGACTTGAATCTGTGTTCCAGGGCCATGGCCACTCATATTTGGCTAAGAATAAACTATTTTCTTTAAAGCAGAATTATCTTACATTAACAAACACTTTGAAGAGTCAAAAGGTCTTATAAGCTGTGTGTTAGGAAATGAAGGTGGAGACCAAATACATGTTCCTTATTATATAACAATATCATAGTTCCTACAGAGCCCAACTCCCCAGCCCCCACCAAGCCTTCAGATGAGAGCAGCCCAGCTGATATTTGAATGTCACCCTGTGACAGGCCTCACATGGCAGGGCCTGATCAAGTCTCTCCCAAATTCCTGACCTGCAGACACTGTGGGAGGTAACACATGATTGTGGTTGTCTTGACACTAGCTCAGAGGACAATTTACTACCCAGGGTTATGTCCAAAGACAACAAACAGTACAACATATTTAGTTTAAATATCTTAATTGGTTTTTATTTGTGATTCTGGAAGCAGGCAATACCTCATTCTGTAAAACACATTGAGTATTCCTAATGAGCTTAACAGTAAAGATTGGCCTTGAAGGGCGAAAAGGGCTGAGGAAACAGAAACAGATGAGAAAAACCGAACAGGTTGTTTCACAACGTCTTTTCCTTGTAGGGGCTATAACAGCACGACTTTACTGTACCAGCTAAAACTGGCTTGCTCGAGATTGGGCTATTGGCTCTCTTTTTCTTCTGATTTCTCAGAAGGTTAGTTAAACAATTTAGTTTTGGCCTGTTGACATGGAACCTCAGTATTGGTGACTGACTACCTTTTGGTTTAGTCCGTGGGCCTAGATCAGGAGCTTAGTCAAACCAATGGTCTCTATAAGTCTGAGTTAATTAATATAGTAGCAGATCTGGGATTGGAACCAGGTGGTCCAACTCCAGATTCCAATCTCTTAATTACTTCACCAGTGGGGTTCAAACTTCATGGGGGTGTGTGAGGAAACTCCCCTGGAACATAGGAAGAGGATTAGACCTTTTATTTCCATAGTTTTTTTTTTTTTAACTGAAAAGAAGAAAGAAATTGTTTCATCAATATTTAGTGTACTGACGAGGGCCTCCAGGTCTGCGTGCCGCGTGGTCTCTTGGTTTTCACGGTGCCCTTCTCCAGGTACCCTCAGGGAAGGGAGCTCCCCAGGTTGGGGGGGAGAGTGGAGCCCCTGTTTGCTCACTGTCAAGCCTCTTGCAGCAGGTGTGTGGGTGGACACATTAATGGGCAACCTGGTCCAGATCTACACAAAGTAGGACACAAGTTTAGTAAGGTACAGCCAGAGTGGCTTATGATGATGATAAGGAGAACTGAGATGAGCAAAGAGGAAGTGGGGTTGACACCTGGTTCCTGGGAGGAACTGTTTATCACATCCAAGAAGGGGAAAACTCATGAATCAGACCTGTCACTCTTGCTCTCACCCACAATGCTATTATTAATATCTTTTAGTGAGAATGTGGAAAGGCTTTATTAGATACCACAATTACAACTAAAATAATAACTTGAAAATGTTTATTTCATCTTTTTATCTTCCTCTCTTATTTATTTAAATTTTATTTTGTGTGGGGGATTGAACCCAAGGCCTAACACTCGCTAGGCAAGTGCTCTACCACTGAGCTGGAATAGGATCTCACTAAGTTGCCCAGACTTGCCTTGAACTTAGCGTCCTCCTGCCTCAGCCTCCTGTGTCATTGGGATTCCAGGTGTGTAGCATCCTGTTCAGCTGTTTTTTAGAGTAAAATTTTAGGCTGTGCAGTGAGTGACACACACCTGTAATCCCAGAGACTTAGGAGGCTGGTGCAGGAGGGTCAGTAAAAGTAAAATTTTAGAAATAAGCCAAATTGATTCAAGTTGATCATCCTGAGTATTTTTGCCATAGTAACGGATAGCTGACCCGTATAAGTGTAGTGCTCAGGACACCCCAGGCCTGGGTGTTTTATTGGATCTCGTTTACCTAGAGGTGCCAGAGTCCTAGGGGGACCCATTTCTGTGGTATCCATGGGCAGGAGCCACCTGGTAGACTGGGCCACGAGTAGAGGTGAAGACAGCAGTGTCCCACTGTTGGTGAGTCTGAGCCTTTAGGACCCCGAATGAAGCATGAGGCCAGGAGCCTGGAGGCCTGGGCTGGTCCTGTGGAGTGAGCTTCATAATTAGTCACAAGGTTACAAGGAACTGCTTAACAAAGGTGACCTTGAGGAAATTCCTTTTTTTTTTTTTTTGGTACCAGGGATTGAACTCATGGGCACTCAACCACTGAGCCACATCCCCAGCCCCATTTTGTATCTTATTTAGAGACAGGGTCTCACTGAGTTGCTCAGTGCCTCACCTTTGCTGAGGCTGGCTTTGAACTCGCGATCCTCCTGTGCCAGCCTCCTGAGCCTCGGGGATGACAGGTGTGCCCAATGTGCCCAGCCCTTGGTTTCTTTTGACTCTTTTCTTTAGACTTCCTTTGCTATAGCCTCTTCTCTCCTCTACCTAACCTCTCCCCACTCCCAGCCCCCAACTACCCCTCCCCCTTCTTGCCCCCCCATCCCATTCCATGTCCTCCCCACGTCTCCTCCCCTTCTCTCCTACCCACCCCCACCTGTCTGTCTCCGGCTCTGCCTTCTGTCACGGCTGAGCCACCAGAGACTGGAGGTGGGGTCAGGAAGAGGTGAGTCCAAGGAGGGTTTTGCTGCTTCCTACTTGTGTAACCCCCTGGCAAGTTACATGATCTCAGATCATGTTTTATTTACGTCTTTCAAAATAACAACAGCAATACCAGCCCCAAACATCTCCCCAACATTGTTTTTTAGAGTAAAATTTTAGGCTGTGCAGTGACTGACACACACCTGTAATCCCAGAGACTCAGGAGGCTGGTGCAGGAGGGTCACAAGTTTGAGGCCAGCCTCAGCAACTTAGTGAGGACCTGTTTAAAAAAAAAAATAGGATTGGGGATGTTGCTCAGGGGTACAATGCTCTGGGTTCCAAAAAAGAAAGAAAAAGTAAAATTTTAGAAATAAGCCAAATCTCCATCAATAGGAGAAAATATGGTCAAAGTAATAAATATAAAGAAAATCTACATAAATCATGCCATGTGCTGGAGTAGCCTGCATTTATTAAAAAGAGTAAGACTGAGCTGTGCCCGTTACAGAAAGATGTGCCCATCAGGGCACTTGGTACCACGGGTGAGACTGAACAGTACACCCCCGTGTGCAGTTATCATACCAAATATTAATGCACTTTATTTTTTAAATTCATTTTAAGTTTTTTTTATTAATGCACTTTAAATGATACACACCAAATTATTAATGTCCACCCTCGGGGTATGAGAGCAAGGGGGGGGGAAGGATTTGGGGGTGCTTTTGGACTTCATACTCTTGTGTCTTATTTAAATGATTTTGAAATGAATGCGTATTAATTTTGTTAAGATAAGTCGTGTTTTGGAAGGGAAGAAAAAATCACCTGTTAGTGCTTCCCCAGAGTGCTGAATATCAAGTGACGTGCTGTATGGGAGAGCCCTGGGCGCTCCTCCTACCATGTCACTGTCCCCTTGGCTCCCCCTACACCTTCTTGTCTCCATGCTTCTCCCTGGCACCTTCCCCTCCAGCTCCCTTTCCCCTTTCCAGCCTTCCTTTTCCTGTAGATGGCATGTGACAGCAGTGACAGGTTGGAGGAGGGCAAGTCTTCCACCCTGTCCAGTGCTCGGCTGCCCACCCCTCCATTTCCAATTCTGCCCAGAGGAGGACGTGGCTG
Source organism: Marmota marmota marmota (assembly GCF_001458135.2). Classification (NCBI taxonomy): domain Eukaryota; kingdom Metazoa; phylum Chordata; class Mammalia; order Rodentia; family Sciuridae; genus Marmota; species Marmota marmota. The sequence goes on from NW_026000021.1 coordinate 1,077,158, forward strand.
GAAGATACACATGCAAATGCCCTGGGGCGGCCCTCACCACCCCTGGCCATCCCAGGGCCACATCAGAGATCCCCAGCTACTCAGCTGCCTGCCCTGGCCACCAGCCTGCAGCGTGTGTCCTCGGAGCCCCAGGCTCCCAGGAGCAGGGCAGGAGCTGCGCTGGGCACCGCCCATGGGCCGCTGAAGCCCTCGGGATTTGCTACACGGTGTTGAACTCAGAGCTGACAGATGGAGTCATATGGGCAAACTAATTATATTTTTTCTTTTTTTTTTCCTGGGCATTTGTGAGTCTGCAGGAGCTTAATTTATGTATTAATTACACCTCAGAGCTAAATGAGGGGGCTGGGGCGCCTCAGACAGCCTTTGCATTTTATTAAGAAACATGGCACACACGTTTGGCTTTGTAAGGAAATAACTACTCAGACTTCCTTCCGAGGAGACAGTGGGCCTTGGGGGAGCACAATAACTCCACAGAAGGCCCAGGTGGGGCCCAGGTGGAGCCATTGGAGGCCATTCAGCCTCATGGGCCGGCTTCAGAACTGGCTGAAATCTCTCTCTCGGCTTCTCTGTGAAGCTACTTCGTGTAAGGAAGACAGTCTGAGCCACACCCGGGGCCTTAGCAGCCTCTCCGCTCTGTGAGGTTTCTTCCTGACTGACTGTGGGGTGGTTGTGCTGCACCCACCACTGAATCCCTGTCAAGGCCCAGCTGAGAGGCCGTGGGCTTGTTTGTAAGGCCCAGGGTTTCTAGAAGGGGGTTATTTGTATCAGGACAGCCAGTCAGAGAGCCCTGAAAGTGTAGGCAGGCCTCCCTCAGGTAAGAAGGATGGACATCAGGCTTTCTCTCCTGAGTCTGACTTGGTGGAGTCTTGTAGTTGTGTGTGGGACTTGATTTGCTCCTGGGTTGGGGTGGCTGAGCTAGGATGGGCCGGGCCCTTGAAGAGGCAGAGATGTAAGAACAAAGTCACTCTTTTGTAAGCCAGGACATGGGGCCTAGGGCTTCTTAATTCCTGCCTTCTTGTTCCTTAGTTTATATATATATGTGTGTGTATGTTTGGTACTGAGGATTGAACCCAGGGGTGCTCTACCATTGAGCCACATCCCCAGCCCTTTTTGTTTTTATTTTGAGAGGCTCTTGCGAAGTTTCTTAGGGCCTCACTAAGTTGCTGAGGCTGGTCTTGAACTTTCAGTCCTCCCGCCTGGGCCTCCCAATTGTTGGGATTACAGCTGTGCACCACTATGGCTCGCTTTGCCAGTTTTCATGGGGGAAATAGCAATTATGGCCTTGTGCTGGGAGTTGTTGGTACTAAAGAGCTCACCAGAGGGAAGAAAAGAAATAAGACCTTGGGGTGGGGGCAGCAGCCCTTCTACCTCAGAAGCCTCCTGCAGGGCCAATCCTAGAGGGTCTACTTTGGAGGAAGCCCTTCCTTGAAAGGGCTCAAGAGTGAGTTAGGCATGATGGCGCACGCCTGTAATCCCAGCAGCTTGGGAGGCTAAAGCAGGAGGATTGCAAGTTTGAGGCCAGCCTCAGCAACTTAGTGAGGTTATAAGCAACCTACTGAGACCCTGTCTCAAAATAAAAAGGGCTGAGGATGTGCTCAATGGTTAAGCACCCTTGGATTCAATCCCCAGTACCAAAAAAAAAAAGGTTCAAGAAAGGCCCCAAAGATGTCTATTGCATATGGGCTGACATGTAGGTATACCTGTGAGGGCTGACGGTGGCCTGCCATCTGCACCCCTCCCATTCCTATTGCTCTGGCTCTTTCGAGGTTTGGAGGTTCCCTACAGAACAGGCCCACTTCTCATAGTGGAGTGCACAAGTTGTCTCACCAACTGATCACTGCAAACAGAGTTCAAGGTGGGCGTTGACGTTTCCTTATGCAGAGGAAGGAACAGGTTTGGGGCACATCTACCCAAATGAGATCTCCCAGGGGCAACACTTTTGTTTGCTTTTGTTCATTGTATTCCAAAAACCTTGGGGACTGGAGATGTGGCTCAGTGGCAGAGCGCTTGTGCAGCATGTGCAGGGACCTGAGTTCCATCCTTGCAACCCCTCCCCAGAGAAACTGCTGTGATTGCGAACATGTTCTGGATTCAATCTACTGAGAACCTAGAAAAACACCAGGCGCAGAGCAGTTGGTCATTCAGTGAGCCTGTAGGAGGGAGTGTTAGGAAAAGTTGGCAATAGCTACTCTCGAATCATCTTTTGGGCAAAACTGATGAACAGGTGGCCAGTGAGTCTCAGAGAGCCTCTGTAACCTGCCCAAAGTCACACAGCTCATTAAAGGCTAGGCCGGGTTGAAAATCTTGGCTAGGAACATTGGTCTAATTTTCATTCCCTAACCTGCATGTGGGATGCAGACCCTGCATCCATCCCATTCACGCCTGCAGCTCCAACCAGCAGAGCTAATTGACGAGAAATCTGCTTTGCCTGATGCTGTGGAGGATGCTCAGATTTTTTTGTGTGTCCTGGAGATGACCCAATGCATGGAAATTCTTATTATTTATGAGATTCCACTGCCTCAGTGAAGATTTTGGTGCAAGCATTGAGCAGGACAGCCACCGGGAATTCTGGAGAGCGGGGAGTGACCACCGAGTAGATGGTGGCAGGCCTAGGGCCGGGTGGGGCTCTGTTCCCTGGACGTGCCCAGCACAAGTTCTCCCCAGGGAGGGGCTCGGAGGCTGCGCTCTCCTGCTCCTCCATCTGCAGTGCCTGCTACCGGCTGCACTACCAGCTTGTCTGTGCAGGAAGTGTGTGAAAACAAGCCAGAGGCCTTGTGTTCGCCTGGTCGTCAGCTCTCCCTTTATCTGCCTGGCCAACTGGGCGAAGGCCTGGCTGGAATCTATTACAAGGCCAGGTGGGGCCCATGCTGTGGGAACCATCTTGGAATCAGGTGTCTGATCAGACTCTACCTAGGAAGGACCGTGGCTGCTGGCCTCTCTGCAAGAGCCTGGAGACAGCAGATCCTGACACCCTTCCCCTGAGGGCCCTGAGCTGGCAAGCTCCTGGCCTCTCCTGCCTCCTCCCTCGAGCCTCAGGCCCCCAACCCTGCCAGTCTTCTTAAGCTAGGACTCAGGGAGCCAGCAAGATTTCCAGGAGAGGTGGCCAGCCTGTTTGACAGATAGGTCTCTGCATCGAGCCTGTCCGAATGCATTTGTCTCGTCCCCTCGCATCCAGCCAGCCAGGAGACAGGACTAACCCTTCCTGACAGAATCAGTTCAGCCCTGTCCTCTGAGCAGGGCCCAGGGTGGGCAGGGGGCTGGCTGGGCTCTCTGGCCCTTGCAGCCGGGAGTCTGCTGACTGGGGGAGGGTCCACAGGAAGCCCTGGTTGGCCCAGCGGAGGCCAGTCCAGCAGACTGAACTGGAGCTCAGAGAGGCTGAGATCTCTGCAGCCTCTCCCAAGCCCTAGGCAAAAGTAGAGAGCGGAGCAGGAAGACAGGCCTGGCTCATTCCCTCCACCCCACCCCTCTCCCATTCTGTGCCCTGACTTATAAAAAGCCCACATTCTGGGGAATCAGACCAGCCTGGGTTTCCATCCTGGGGGTCTAGGGTAGAGGAGAGGGGGCTGTCTGGGGTCCTTGGAGAGCACATGCGTGGACGCTCTACTGCTAGCCTGCCCTCTGCACTTGAACAATACCAAGCGTCCTCTTGCAGCCCATGCTCAAAGGCCACTACTGGTGGCCCACCCCTTTGCTGGAGCCATGCCCTCTCCACCCTCTTTAATAAATTGCAAACTCACAATGTTTGTGAGAGCTCAATCTTGTTTTGGAAGGAGCGGGTGAAGGACTATGGAAAGTCACTTGGGGGTCGGGGGTCATAAGTGGCATTCGGGGTGGGAGTAGGGAGTAGATTCATGCAGCTAAAGAGAGGAAGGTGGGCTTCGGCCTCTGTGGGCCTAGGATGGACTGTGGGTGGACTCACCACTGGGACTTTTGGGATGTCAGGGCCAGGACCAGACCCCTGAGATGAGAGTTGGGTCCCAGTCCAGAGCCAAGGCCAACAGTTTCTTCTGCCCCTAACCTTATGGCAGCTGAGGAACCAAGCAGACTGGGGAGCTGGGTGAGGCTGGACTTCTGTTTGGGGCCATGGGAAGGAGGAGAGTCCTGCTGGGGATTGTCAGAGAACCTGGATGAGAGGCAGTGGCGGCCAGGGAGGATGGGAGGACAGAGGAAATGCTAATTCCTGCCTTAAAAGTATTATCAATTCAATATTCCCTCCATCACCCATGAAAGACCAAGAAGGCTTTTTTGCTGGAAATGTTTTTTCTCTAATTTTTACCATTTTTTTTAATTGATGCATTAGAATATACATAACAGTGAGATTTGCTGTTACATATCCGAACATATTCCATGGTATTTCCTGAGTATTTATCACAGGCAGGCAGGAATATACCTGCTTGACCTCACACATCCTCCCAGACTATGAGGGAGCAGAGCTGGGGCGAGAGGTCAAGTGCAAGTTCAAGTACAGCCATGTACTGAATCGTGACATTTTGGTCAATGACAGACTGACAGGCTGCATATATGACAGCAGTGGTCCCTCGTACAAAAGAGCTGAAATGTCACCTGGTGACACCGTAGCCTTCCCAAGGTCTGGGGGCAACGTGCTCCTTGTGTGAGTGGTGATGCTGATGTAAACAAATCCAGAGGGCTGCCGGTCACATAAAAGTATAGCCCACATGATTATGTCTAGTACGTAGCACTTGATTAGAAATGATGTGGTGCTGGCTTATGCTTTAAAAAAAAAACAAAAACAAAAACAAAAAAACAAACCCTATACTTTATCATTAGAATGCACACCTTCTACTCACATAAAAACAAAGTTTACTGTAAAACAACAGGCCATGTCACTCCAACAGCAGCCTCAGATGTCTCGTGTCTGCCATGTCCCTTGATGGCACCGAGACCACCCTGAGTGATCGACCTAGGCCATCTGGGTCTGTGTAAGTACACTCTCTGATGTCCACACAATGACAAATGGCCCAACGGTACATTTCTCAGAAGGTGTCCTGTTGCTCAGCATCACATGACTGGAGCTCAGTTGGGAGGTGAGGCCAGGGGACATCCGGAGTGAGATGGGCAAGGTCAAGTGTGCACTGTGTATCTCAGAGCGTCCTTCTTGGAGGATGAGGATGCTGGATTTACACACCAACTCCCAGGGCCACTGGTGAAGGGCTGCTCTGCTGAATGGTCAGCTCCAGGGCTCTTCTGGCCTCCTGTGCAGAGGCTTGGAGTGCAGAGCAGGTGCTGGTGGTTTGGCCAGCCCTTTCCACACCTCAGGAACAGAGGTGCAGGGGCTGGCAGTGGGAAGGGCAGCCACATGTGTGGAGATGGTGCAGGCACATCACATGGGCTGCAGAACCGACCTCAGTTCCATTGTTTAGAGGTTAAAACTGAGGCTCACAGAGGTCTCTCGTCCAAAATGATCATTGTGCTAGGATCTGAAACCAAAGACCAGGTGCTTTTATTTTTCCTTAAATCTTTTTTCCCCTTTCAACCCTATCCCTGACCTATTTTAGCACTTTCTACTCTAACCCCAATAAATTTCATTTTCACTGTAAGATGGTGGGCCCTGGGGATAGGGGAGACTCTACCCCTTTACCAGCTCGTGCCTCACATGTACCAAGCAGGAGATGGTGGGGGGGAGGGTAGTAAACAGCCAGTGGGAAGAGTATTTCTGGCTCCTGGTATCCGATTGCAGACAGCTAGGCCTCATTAATGACATTGATGTGGACCTGGAAAAGAATGTAAGAATCAAATTTTCTTTCAAATGCACCAGAGAGCTTGTTGTGAAAGGGCTGTGGCTGAGACAGCTTTTATAAAACAAGGAGTGTCTTCTTTCTTTATGGATTTAATTGTGTCTCCCTTCAAACATTTGAAGTTGAAGACTAACCCCTCATCACCTCAGAATAGGACTGTTTGGAAGGTGGGTCTTTTAAGATGAGACTAAGGAAAAATGAGGTCATTTGTTTGGACCCTAATCCAATAGGACTGGTGTCCTTACAGGAAGAGATTAGGACCCAGACACACACACAGTCCTTACTGTGTAAGGACTCAAGGAGAAGATGGTTGTTTGCAAGCTAGGGCCTTGGAAGAAACACCCCTGCGGACACTTTGACCTCAGACTTCTTTTTTTTTTTTAAACCAGGGATTGAACTCAGGGGTGCTTAACCACTGAGCCACATCACTAGCCATTTTAAAAATTTTTTAAAATTTTATTTAGAGGCAGGGTCTCACTGAGTTGCTTAGGGTCTTGCTAAGTTGCTGAGGCTGGCTTTGAACTTGCAATTCTCCTGCCTCAGCCTCCCAAGCTGTGAGGATTACAGGCATGCCCCACTGTGCCCGGCTTGACCTTGGACTTCTAACTTCCAGCACTGTGAGAAAATAAATTTCAGTTGTTGAATGCCACCCAGTCTGTGGTATTTTTTACAGCAGCCCAAGCTGACTAATACAATCTGTTATACTAACCAGGATTTATATGGAATGTTTGAGCTTTAAGATTTTCTTTCCAATCTTCTACCGCAGAAGTGATAGATCCAGAGAGAGACCTAGTGTACTCAGATGCATGCAGAGTTAGGAACAGAGTGGGAACTGAGGTTTTCATAACCTGGGGGTACTTAAACCAAGGTACTCCTGCACACCACCTTCTGGTTGACACCGGACCCCCATCAGTGCCCTTGATTTGTCTCTGAGGAGGAGCCTGGGGTCAGGCTCAGATTTCTGGGCTGTAGACTTCGAAAGTGGGGCAGCAAGAAGTTGCTGAAGTGGCTGACACTTACAGACCTGGAGGATCTTGGGTTGGGGGGAGGAGCTGAGAGAGAAGATGGTCCAGCCCCATCACAGAGAGACAAGTTACTCCATTTCCTCCCTCAGTCTTACTATCTGTCAAATGGAAATCATGATATCTACAATCAGCCATGATGGCAGTATTTCTACTTGCAAGGGAGCTTTGAGGTGATTCTGATGGCAGTTGCAAAAGTGCTTCTAAATGTCCAAGACACCCATGGACCACAGCCAAAAGCCCGTGAAGAATTGGGTTCAAAGACCACTAGTGCTACTTAACTGACATAGCTACTTAACATGACCTTGGGGAAGTTGCGTAGTCTTTCTGGGCTTCAGTCTTCTCCTTTGTAACATGGGGCTAATCACATGTATCTGGAGGGGTCATTATGGGGATTACATAACAAAACCCAGGGGACATGGCTGGTGTCCCCAAGGGACAGTTGGGATGACACACACCCTCCTCACATGCTCCCCTCTGTCCCTTCAGATTCTGTTATGATTTAGTAGAGAGGCAGGGGGTTCAGACTCTGATCAATGCCCCTCTGGGCAGGAATGCTGCTGGGGCAGAGGCCCCCCCTCAGGCCCACGGTGGCCAGTGCTTGGTGTGGGTGGCCGTTCCCAGGAGCCTTTCGTTGGTGGTGAGCTGGATTTCTTTTCTGCCTGAAGGCCACTTTATGAGTCACATAAACAGGGCCCTGGCAGGGGTCCTTTAGAACAAAAATTCACACTTTTTTTTTTTTAGAAGATCAGACTCTCCAGTTTCCCAATTAACGAGGCCCCCATTGACCCAGAATCTGACAAAAGCTTGCTCTCACTTTCAGTGTTGTCATCAGGCTCTGGCGCGCTTCCTCCTACCCCCTTTTCTTTCCACCAACAGGAAGCAAGTCCCCTGGTCCCTCGGCCTTCCCAGGTTGTGCTAGTCTGCAGGATTCACGCTTCCCTTCCCTTAAGTCCCCTTGCCTTTGCATGTGGTTTCTTTTCTTTTTCCTCTGATTTATAAAACCCACATCGGGGTCCCTTTTCTCTGGGATCCCTCCCTGGCCTTTCCCAGGCAGAATCCACCTTCCCTGTTGTGGACAGGAACCTGGGCAGGGAGGATTAGACGGCAGTAGCCGCCCGCGGCCACAAGGGGGCGCGCTACAAGGACGTGTCCAGGGGTTGCACGTGGGGCTCTTTCCAGTTTGAATCCAGTTCGTGGGCGGTCAGTGGGGACGGTGGGCAGAATTCAGTAGGCACCGTCCTCAGCCAGCGAGATGGGGTTGAGGCCCCACCAGCGTCTACAGGAGTTCCCAGAGCAACGGGTAGAACCCGGAGAAAGGGCTGAAGCAAAAACGCAGCCTGTCAGGAGCTCCTCCCAGCAGGGAGGACCGGTCATGGATGCTTACAACACACTTTTGCTTATTGAGGAAGCCTCCAGCCGGACAGGGTAGAGTCCATCAGGAAATTAGAATCAAGATTCTGGGCACGGGAGGTGGAGCTCAGTGGTAGAGTGCTTGCCTAGCACGTGGGAGGCCCGGGGTTCTGCCCCCTACCCAGCAAGAAAAATCAAAGCAAATCAGATGAATGAACGACCCACAACAGCCACAAAAGCCAGTGTGGTACAGCAGACTTCTCCCCAGATTCCTTCCTGGAGAGGATCTTGGCTCTGGGAGAGTACTGCACCACCGATGTGTATACTTCTGAGGTTCCCTTGTCCCCCATACCTGTCTGCCACCCCACCAGGAGGACCCCACAAGGGCACAGATCTATCTTGTTTGCTTTGGATTCCCAGGAGTCCTGGTCCAAGTGAACGTCCTGGAGAGGGCACCTGAAGGCCCTGGAACTCCCCACATTCCCTCTGGACACAGCGTTCTGTTTCTTTCCCTCTGAACCAGAGGACCACGTCATTCCACTGGGACCTCACTGGAGGGGCCCACATGTCCCATACCAGAGAGGTGAGGGCACAGGCCCTGGGCAGGGCTCTGATGAGAGGTGCAGCAGGCTCCATTGAGTAATGGGAAATTAGCTGAGGGGTTTGCATGGACTCCCTACTACCCTGGTCACTTCTCCCACACGAAAGCAAGGCTTCTCCAGAGCCTGGCTGTTCTCTCCTTGGGTGCTGGACACATCCCTTACCTCACCATGGCTAGGCTATAGTCCCTAGTTAGTCAATCAAACACTCACCTAGGAGTTGCTGAGAAGGTATCCAGTAGATACCGGTCATTACTGTCATTCCTTGGCTTTTGTGGGGCATTGGTTCCTGGATTCCCACCCCCTTCCAAAAAAAAAAAAAAATCTGTAGATGCTCAAATCCCTTATATAAAATGGCATAGTGTTTGTATGTAATCTGTGCACATCCTCTGGTATATTTTAAATCATTTCTAGGTGACTTATAATACCCAATGTATTGTAAATGCTAGTAAATAGCTATACTGTATTGTTAAATTTTTTTTCCAAAAAAATTTTGTTTAAATTTTGATATCAGGGATTGAACCCAGGGTTGCTTAATGACTAAGTCACATCCCCAGCCCTTTCAATATTTTATTTAGAGAGAGGGTCTCACTGAGTTGCTTAGGGTCTCACTGAGTTGCTGAGGCTGGCTTTGAACTTGTGATCCTCCTGCTTCAGCCTCCTGAGCCACTGGGATTACAGGCGTGTGCCACCGTGCCTGGACTTTTTTTTTTTTCAAATATTTCCCACCTGCAATTGGTTGAATTCACAGATGCAGAGCCTATGGAGGGCTGACCATAATGTCTACCATCAGTTGACCTTAAATAAAGATTACCTTCAATAACCTGGGTGGGCCTCAATTAATCAGTTGAAAAGAATAGGGCTGAGGCTTCCTTGAAAAAAAAAAAAATTTCCACCTGTAGACTGCAGCCTCTGCCAGAGAGTGCCAGTCTGTACTCTCGGCAACCCACGCTATGTATTTCTGCCTTGCCTAAGCAGCCCCCACAGTATGTAAGCCAATTTTTTACAACCAATCTCTCAATATCTTCCTCCTCCTGGTTCTGTTTCTTGGGTGGAATTCTATCTGAGGCAGGTGGGCTGGGGAAGCTCCTGTGCCCGGGACAGGCAGGAGGACTGGCAGTGTCCGTGTGTGGGCGTGTGCTGCATGGCAGGCTGGGTGCTGAGACATTTGTCATATTTAACTCACATCAGATATCATAAGAACTATTATCCCCATTTTATAGATGAGGCAACTGAGGCCCACAGGCGTTATCTGACTGAAATCATTCAGCCTGCTGCAGGTCTGGATCAGAAGCTCCTAGCTCGAGGCATAAATTCTTTCTTTTTATTTTTTGGTACTTTTTTGGAACTCTGGGGCAACTGAGTCACATGCTCAGTCCTTTTTTGTATTTTATTTAGAGAGTCACATGCTCAGTCCTTTAGAGACAGGGTCTTGCTGAGTCGCTTAGGGCCTTGCTGAGTTGTTGGGGTTGGCTTTGAATTTGCCATCCTCCTGCCTCAGCCTCCCGAGCTGCAAGGCATCAATTCTTACTGGTTGGTGAAGTCATGGATCCCTCTTCTGAATGATTCTTTCAAATGCATAAAATAAAATGCACAAGATTACCAAGGAAATCATTTAAAACATTATCAAAATATTTAAAACACTTTGGCTGTGGTGGCATACACCTATAATCCCAGTTACTTGAAAGGCTGAAAAAATATGATAAAATTAAAAATATATACATAATTTAATTGTTATTATTATCACTATTGTTATTTGCAGTAGTAGGGATTGAACTCACAGGCACTTTACCACTGAGCTACATCCCCAGTCCTTTTTATTTTGATACAGGGTCTTGCTAAGTGGCTAAGGCTGGCCTTGAACTTGGTAATCCTCCTTCCTCAACCTCCCAAGTAGCTGGGATTGCAGGCATGCACTACCACACCAGGTTTATATGTATATATTTTAAAACACACATTTATGACAAGGTAACTTGTGCAATGGTTTTTTTTTTTTTAATCTATTTTTTCCCTAGGGCCTCCTTCATAACAGGCAAGCTCTTTACCTTTGAGCTGCACCCCCAGACCCCATATGATTTTTGTTAATGCATTTCGTTAAACTATGGAGGGTCTGCATATCATATATCTATAATCTATAGTGATTGTCTCAGCCATGAGAGTTCCTGTGATTCTTCCTGGTGACAAAGTTACGTGTACTGCTAGCCCTACATTGGCCCCTTGCTTACCTTCCCAATGGAAGGAAATGCCACATTGTGTCAGAGGGCCATGGGCATAAAAATGTCTTTTTTCCCCATCCAGGTTTGCAGACCCAAGGATCCCTGACGTGGGGCCCCCCATCACCCCTGTGGAGCTGCTGTGTGGCTGCGGTGGCACACGTTCATGGAGTTAGAGCCCCAGGCACCCAGCAGTCATGCTCCCTTTCCCCACTCCAGGACTCAGATAGGCCCAAGGTGGGGGGGTCCCAGGAGAGGACACAGACGGCGGCAGTGCTCAGAGCAGCCTCCTGCTCCTAAGGGTCCAGTCGTCCTGCTCGGACTCCCGGGGACCCAGGCCTGGGCCCTGGTATTCTCCACACGTCCCTGGGGTCATTCAGAGGCCTGGCTCTGAGGCTGCCCTGTAGACCCTCCCGGTGTCTGTGTCCCCACGGCTGCGCTTGGCCAGCTGCTCACTCTCCTGCATGCAGAGCGGCTTTGCCACTGACTTGCAGCCTCAGAAGATGACAAGGCAGTGTCTCAGGGTGGGGGACCTGGAAGGGCCAGGGGAAAAGACAAACTACCCTGGGTGCTTGGCTGCCCACCCATTCCCCATCTGGAATTGGGGATCCCATACGGCAGCTGGGGAGGTTCTCTGCATCTCCACAAAACAACCAAGCAGATCCTAATGAAAATCAATCTCCCAGCACACCTACCCCAGCCTTTTGCCATCATCTCTCTGAAAACGAAGGGGACAAGGAACCCAAATGCACAAATGCCATCGTGGGCCAGGCACTTGATTACCCAATCTTATAACAGCACCTCATACGATGATTCTATAATGCTAGCTTCATAGGAGAGGAAACCCAGGCGCAGAGGGAGTGCCACCCAGCAACGAGAGGCCAGGCTCACTCTCTGGTCAGCCTTGGCCCATCCCTATGATAGCTGCCAGGCTGCACGGAGCAGCTGCTATCATGCAGAAGTCTTCTAGCATACTAATTCAGACTGAAGTGTTGGTGGCTGCTGTTACTCTGCCTTGGGTATTTGTGTTTTAAAGGGGCTTCAGATAGCTTGCTGTGCTCAAGAGTGGCTCAGAGAGTGGCTCAGAGAGTGGCTCTATCATGTGACACACAGACTGCCCAGAATCAGAGGCCTGAGAGGGGCAGGGGCTGAGAGTCTGAGAGGATCTGCAGGAGAAGGTGGGGTGCAGAGAGAGTTTCCCTCCATGTTTATTCCTCGTTCTCAATCCAAGAGGCACCCACTCAGGGTGTCCTCCTGTCCAAACCTGCTCCACCCACTGGGGGCCTTCTGAAAACGGTGTCACAATGATGAGACCCTCATAATAATGCGAGGCAACAGACTTCCAGGGGGTGCCAGGAACCTCTCCAAGCGCTTGCCACATATGAACTCCGTTAATTTCTACAGCAATTTCATGGGGTATGTGCTAGTTTCGTCCCCATTTCACAGATCAAGAATCAGTGTCACAGACAGATTAAGGGATTCGATGAAGGCAACACAGCTGGTTGATGGCAGAACTCCAAGTTCAGAACTCCAGCAAGAATGTTCTGCTGCTCCAGAAGACCCCGCCAACCACATCAGTGACCCGGCATGGTCACAGTCCTAAAAACGTCATCAGTGGAACAAACAAAAACATTTGACCCAGAGTTTTCAAAACTAATTTTACCCCCAGATACTTTTTTTCTCTCCAGGGTGGAAAACACTTTGGGAATTGCTGCCTTGTCCTCAAGTGGACCCCAGTGGTATTCAACCCTTTGGGGCGTGAGTTTTTCTGATTCCTGATAACCCACCAATTAGGCTTTCTGGGTGGCTGTCTTCTTATAGGGTTGCACACACCCCCAAATAAATCTGCAAGGATCATGTGTTCCTCCCCAATACTTTATAAACCAAGAAAATACAAACTGTGGTAGAGGTTGACGAAGCCCCTCTGATGTTGTCAAAGCTGAATGTTCAGCCTTGTGATTGATTTCTCTTTCTCCTGCCGGGGATGAGAAATGAGTGTGGAGAGGGTTAGTGTTTCCCTCATTATAAAGCAGTAATTCATGGGAAGTGTGTGTGTATGGGTGTATGTATGTTCATGTGTGTATGTGCATGCATATATGTGTGTGTGTATGTGCATGCATATATGTGTGTATATGCATGTGTGTGTATATGTGTGTGTGTATGTGTATGCATGTGTGTGTGTGTGTGTATGGCAAAGTAGGTGCACAGAGCAGCCAAGAGGTAGGAATAGGGAGTCAGAGAGTAAGGACAGTCCCTCTCAGTGTCTCAACTTTGGCCCAGCCAGGGAGGAGTCCTTGTTAGGGAAAAGGCACATATGGAGTGTCTGAGGTTTCCACACAACTTTGGCCTCACATCGGAGCCAGGCAACCTGCGCTAATTCTTGGGTAGCTGAAACCGGATTCCTGATTCCTTCCTGCCAAAGGAAGTCCCACAGCCCAGCTCTTAGCACCATGGACAGCGGTGGGCCTGGCAGGTGCCTGCCGGGAGGACTGGACCTCAGTTACTCCTGGAGCAGGCGGAGTTGGGGGTGGTTGGGGGGTTGGGGGAGAAGGGGTGGGGTGGACTGAGATTCAGAGCATCACAGATGTTCTTGTATGGTAGTTGAATCCTAGAAGGACTCACTGCCATTTGCCTGTCCCTGATCCACCAAATCGACAGAGGGTCCTAGAGGGTGTTGATAAGCGCTGAACATGGTGTGCCCACGTCCCCAGGAGTGCAGACACAACTGAGGCCCAGCCACACAGTGGCACTGCATGGCTTGGGCTGCCTGCCTTGTCTGTCTGCGTCTCAGGGCCGGGATGGATCTTCTGTGCCTCCTGCTCAGCTGCTGCCGGGTTACCTTAGTGCCGTGGGAGGCTGAGCCTGCGTCCAAGGCCAAGATATGGACCCACAGCCGAGTCTCCCTCTAGGAGAAGGCCATATGGTCTCAGAGGAGCTTTCAAGTAAAAAACCTGCTTCCCCAGAAATCCACAGGTGTGTTGTCAAAACACAGACGTTTGCTTCATTAACAGGACCGTGGAGAACAAACAAACAAACAGCCACACTCCTCTGGTGGCCTCTGGGGCTGCCCAGAGTGAAACACAGCCAAGCCCTGAACTTTCCAGTCTCATTTTGCTCCATCCCTCAAATGCACATTGAGTGTTCATCCCAGAGCCAGCCCTGTGGGGACGAGGACACCAAATGACAGGGCCTTTGCCTGAAGAACATACAGCATCATGGAGAGCAAAGCTGCTCCAGGGAGACAGGATGTCGCAAGAGCCATCTGAGGATTACCACTTGTCACATGTGTCACCTAGCTCTGGGGCATAGGTGATCTGGAAGAGGCAAGGTCTATGTTGGCAGCTATTACCCAGAAGGCAAAGGGGTAGCTTGGAAAAGTCACTGTATGTGCTATTCAGCCAGCCACGGGACAGAGTGTTTCTGCTCCTGGCTGGATCCCCCGTGTCTTGCACAAGAAGGAGCTCACTGAGAGCTTGCTACCTGGGGGAGTCATTAAACCTGCCTGCTTGGGGGCTGGGAGAAGCTGGGGTGGGCAGTGCAGCTTGAATGGTTGGCAGAGTGTGGGAATGAGACTGGCACCATGTGGGGGGGGGGGCAGCTTCAATTGCCGTCACTGGGGGATTCTGAGACAGCTGTATTTGCAGTTGGGAGTGTCATGGGGGAACTTGGGCCCTGGAGAAAGCAGACTCAGGGACAGCGACAGACTCACTCTTTATGAAGCCCCAGCAGAGTCACTTCTTCAGAGGAGAGGTAATTAGCCACCGCAGCCTCTAAGAGGGCCAGGTGAGCGCTTTCTGGGGCTGGCTGACCCTCTTGACTTAAACGTGTTAGCACTGCTTCTGACTAATGGGCCCGGAGGGTGCCTCCTCATTGGCCACGGAGCAGGACTGCCTGCACATCTTCAGGAGCTGAGATGAGAGCATTTTCTCCCAACCCCTTCACGGCGAGCATCTCAGGAGCTGGAAATGGAAATGGGTGGTTGGGTCACGGTGGCCCAGCCCTGCAGAACCACTGGGGCTCGAGTGCTGAGCCTGGTCCACTCCCTGGCTGCTGACTGTGGGGCACTAGTTCCTGCCTGAAAGGACTGGAGAGGCTGTGGTACCCACACTCAACAACACCTAGCTCATTGCTCAGCACAGAGTAGAAAATCTGACTTCCCTTTTCTTTCAGGATGATCATTCAATAAGCTGCAGGAAGTCTGAGGGTCCAGGAGGCAGGATCGACAAAGAGACGTGCAGGGCAAGGCTTGGCACAGTCCCAACAGCTCAAAAATGCAGCAGCTTGATGGAACACTATTTTCAGGGGTTGGGGACACAGGAGAAGGCTTGATGGGAAGAGTGGCCCATGCAACGTCCCATCGGCACCAGCCTTGCACAAACCCTCTGCCCTGTGTCCCAGACACCACCTGTGCAGCCCCACCTCCACCATCTGGCCAGGTTGAAATCTCATGTGTCCTTTAAGGTTCTGCCCTCGTTACCCGAAGAAAGCCTTCCTTCATGGCTGTGGCTTTTCCTGTCTGAGCTGGGCGGTGGCACATGACTGTAGTCCCAATGACTCGTGGGAGGCTGAGTCAGGAGGATCACAAGTTGGAGGTTGGCCTGGGAAACTTAAATTTTGAGACCCTTTCTAAAAATTAATCAAAATCAAAATCAAAAACAAAAAGCGTAGGTGCTTTCAAAGCTTTCTGTGTGTCTAGTTTCTCCAACAACTAGATTGCAAGCTCCTTAGCAAAGACATAATCTTTAGGCTTCTCACCCCATCCCAGCACAACGTTCTGCATAGGTTAGGTGCTCAATCAAATTCTTTTTTTTTTTTTTTTTTCTAAATTAAATAATTAAACAATTCCTGGTTGTTCTTGCTACGGCTAAGCCAATGAAGTTGGTACTCTTTGAAAGATTTCTATTTCTTTCTTTTCCATATTTCCAACTGGTGCGCTAGAATTCTGTGTAATGGCGGCGATCATTGTTACATATTCATAAGTACTTATAAGATTTCTACTTCTTGGACAAACTGTGACATCAGATCATATACATAAAATTTTCAAGTCATATAAAATAATCAGGAATTTAAAAATATTTGCTGGACAGTTCCATACTCATGATAGTTCCTGCCCTTTGGGAGGCTTAGCGTTTGGTGGGGAGATAGAGTGACACACACATGAAGGCACCAGCGCCCCCTAGTGGCTGGGAGCTCCAGGTCTGCAGGGTCTCATGTGTCTTGGGGTGCCAGGATGGCCTGGAGCAAATTCGCAGAAAACTAACATACAACCATGACCTTTGCAAAAACACAGATTAATCTTAATTTCCTCATCTGGAAGACAGGGACACATATCTCGGAGTGCTGTGAACATTGAAAGAATTAATAGATCTAAAACACTCTTGACATAGTACCTGCATATAGTTGGTGCCCAATAGGTATTACCATTTTTTTTTTGTTTGTTTTGAGGTACTTGAATTAAACCCAGGGGCACTTTGCCACTGAGCTACATCCTCAGCTCTTTTTAATTTTTTGAGACAGGGTCTCTCTAAGTTGCCCAGGCTGGCCTCAAACTTGGGATGCTCCCGCCTCAGCCTCCGGAGTTGCTGGGACTACAGGCGTGTTCCATCGTGATCATCGCCTCTTACTAATATTGTTGAAGTCATGAAATGTTTATTGAACTTGCTATGAGTCAGATTCTAGGAACTTCGGGCTGCCCCGGCTGTCTCTCTGTCGTTGACCTGCCTGCCATGCTCTGCTGCGTGCTCTCCACCAGCAGGGACATGCTCTCTGTTCTTCTAGCTTTAACTCACCTCCTTCATCTCCCAACAGGCTTCTTCTTCCACTCCATTTCTCTCCCCTTTCTTATCCAAGCTTCTTGAGGACTGTGTCCATTTCCTCACCTCATTTTGCTCTCCAATCTGCCACGCACGTTCCAGTTTGTCTCCACTATTCAACTAATGGGCTCTTGCTAGGGCGGTGTGTTGGGTGGCCCACCTGGTGAGCACATGGTGTTCTCTCTGCCACACACCTAAGGACATCTCTCTTGCCATCTGCAGTGGTTTCCTCTCTGTCCTTGCTGTCCTGTGCCTCACGGCAGCTTTCCAAACAGCTGGTTCTGTCTGCCTTCTTGAAATACTCTCCTCTGTGAGCCACGCTCCTCCCTCCCTCCCTTCCCTTTCCCTTCCTTCCCCTGGTGTCCTCTTCTCCTCCTCTGCCCCTCTTCTGAAGGATGATGTCCCTCAGAACCAGTGCTTCCCCTCCCTCTTCCTCGCTTCCCTTCCACCCTCCACTCCCAAGGCTACAAATATTACCGGTCATCCTGGAAACTCTCTGTGCATATCTCCATCTAGTGACCTCACCTTTGGGTATCAGATACATGTCCCCTGGCCACGTGATGTCTTCATTCAGATACGTCACTGGCGTCTCAAAGTTGATATCTGCCAAATGGAGCTCACAATTCCACCATCCATCTCCTACGATTTGTTCTTCCCCAAATATCTCCCTTCCCATGTTCATTCACCCAGTTGTGCTCTGGCCACATCTTAAAAGATAACCTTGATATTTTCTTTTTTCCTCTTCCTCTCCTCCTAAAGCTTCTATATTAAATCTATCAGCAAGACTCATGAATTCTGTGTTTAAAACATGGCTGGAATTCACCTACTTCTCTTGTACTATCCCAAACCAAGCCCACCTTGATGACCTTTTGTCTGGATTATGGGATAGCTTTCAAACTGGATTCCTCATTTTCATTCCCTCCCTCACATCTATGAACCACACAATAGCCAAAGTGATCTTTGCAAAATGTAAATGGCATCACGTCACCCTCTCCCCACCTCACACACTTTTAAGCTGCTTCAAGGGTTCTCAGTTGCTTTCTGGATAAAAGCCATATCTTTTATCACAGACTCTGTCTCAGTCAGCTCTCCAATACTATAACAGATACCTGAGATAAACAAACTTACAAAGAAAAAAGGTTCATTTTGGCTCACAGTTTTGGAGGTTTTAGTCCATGGACAGTTGGTCTGTAGTGAGGCAGCATATCATGGTGGCAGCATGTGACAAAAGTGTTTACTTCATGACTAGGATGCAAAAAAGAAAAAGGAAGATATCTGCATCTCACATTCCCCTTCAAGGACACCCCCTTCCAATGACCTCCCACTAGGCCCCACCTCTTAAAGTTTCCACTACTTCCCAGTAGCACCAAAGGCCAGGGACTAAACCTCTAAGAACTCATGGGCCTTGTGGGGCTGCATTCATTCAAGCCATACCAGACTCCAAGGCTAACATGATCTTGGCTGTGTCTGACTCCCTGACCACACCTCATGCCATATCCCCCCTTGGGGATAGAAGCAGGAGATTAGGGGGTGTATTCCAGAGGATACTTCTAAAGAGCTCACAGTCTAGTTGGGAGCACAGATCTAATCTGGAGAAAGCATGTCAACAGCCATACTCAATAGCAGCTGTTTAGGTGCAAACCCAAGTGATACAGGAGGAAAGGCATGCGGGAGTGGAGGGACTGTGGTAGGACAGCTGGAATGGAAGGGACCACAACTGTTGGGTCCATCAATACCACTGAACAAATGACTGACATAATACACCAATAAATGACAAGATTCCTGTCCTCTGGATCTCACAGCCTGGTGGGTGATGATAACAAGGAATCAAATGGTTGGTCATAGGACATGTGATGGCAGAGTCAGATTCTAAGTACTCTAAAGGTAAGTGGGCAGGAATGGTCAGCTCTGCTTAGAGAAGAGTCAAGAGAGACTTCAAATAAGGAGGGGACATGTTTCTGGGATTTAAAGGAAAATTAGGAGTAGGCAGGGGACAGACACGGCAGGTTGAAGATCTTATAGCATTGGTGAACCAAGAGTGAGTTAGTTGCTCCCGAGCTGACAGTGTACGATTGAATGTTACATGTCATAGCCACAGGGCTTTGTGAGGGGAGGAGTGGAGATGACTGGTTGGCACACAGTAGGTTGAGAACAGATGTTAATAGAAGGATGCTCACTGGGTTACTAAAGGCAATTTAAGACAGAAACGAGTCTCAACTGGGCCTTGAAATGTGAAATTGTAGTCTAAATGAAAGGCAGTATGCTAATAAGGGTCATAATTAATATTAATGAGAAGATAGTCACTAATGACGAAACCACTGAGGAGGGGCAGAAGCCAGGTGGACGAGGAGGTGTGTCGGACCCTCCAGCCGGCCACTCTCTCTGGGCCTGCCATATTCGAGGGAGGGCAGGGGAAGGACTTCCGGATTCACAGCTTGTGGGGAGGAACCTGCCTGCCCTCCCCTGCCCTGGCTGCTGCTGGAACTGCCCCCTGGTGGAGGGCTGGCCTTGGAGCAGGGACTTCTGCCCTGCCAGTCAAAGGTGAGCCCAGGATGCTGATCCCCAGGAACATGGCTTTGCCCTGTTCTGCACAGGTGAAAGCCTGGGTCTCTACCATTTGCTCCACCTTGCTTCCTCCCATCCCAGATCTTTCGAGGGCAAGGCCACTGGGATTCCTGGACCATGATCTGCAGGCCTGGGAATTCAAATGGAGTATCTGCCTGGAAAATGTTTACCTGTGTGGAACTGGTGATTGGCAATTCCCTGAGCTGTACTGATAGAGTGAAGCAACGCAGTCTGGGGGGACGAGGGAGGGACAGGACAGCTCTCTCTGCTTTAGAACATGTGAATGATCTTCACGCCTCTCTCTTCTTTTCACCATAAACCCCTCTAGGCCACTCTGCTTACTGTCCACCTGTCTCATTTTAGTGGTCATCTGTTAGAGTCTGTAAACAAGTCAGGATGGCGCCTGGCATTTTGCAGAGGGAGTGGTTTGTGAAGTAACGCCAGTGAGCCATTAAGTGTGGAGATTCCTTATTGGTTGACTGATGTATCTAGTTTATGCTAATTAAGATAAGCTGTGTGGAATGTATATATACCTCTGTTGTCCTACAATAAATGGCTCCTACTCCTGCTGTATCAATCTACACAAGTTGTTCGTCACCCCCCGGTTATTTTGCTGCAGCCGGACTGCGGATCAGCCTGACAGTGAAGGTCTAAAGCAACACTAGTTAATAATAATAGCTAACCTTCTTCTGAGTCAGCTATTGTTCTAAGCCCTTTATGTTAATTAGCTCATTTAATCCTCTCAGAGAATTCTGAAGTAGATACTTTTCTTACTCCCATTCTATTTGCATGAAGACAGGCTCAGAGAGGTGGAGCCATTTGCTCAAGGCCACTTAGACCCGATTTACAGAGCCAGGTTTAGAACTGGGCAGTGTGGTTCCTGAAATTATCCTTCCTAGGCGTGGTGGTTGGGGAACTCTGAGAATCAGGAAGCCAGCCCAGAGTGGTGGCGCACACCTGTGATCCCAGTGGCTCAGCTCAGGAGGCTGAGGCAGGAGGACTGTGAATTCAAAACCAGCCTCAGCAATTTAGCAAGGCCCTAAGCAACTCAGCGAGACTCTGTCTCAAAATAAAATATAAAAAGGTGAGGGGAGATGGCTCAATGATGAAGCGCCCCTGGGTTCAATCCCTGGTACAGAAAACAAAAACCAAAAACCAAAACCAAACCCAGGAAGCCAGTGAGGAATATGGCCAAGAGCCACTTGGTGCTAGGTTCTGAGAGCCCCTAGTTTTGGTGGAAGAATATTCTAAGTCTTTCATATGGGTGGAGCACACAGGGAAAACACCTTACATTTTCATAGCCTTGGTTTTCTCATCTGTATTGTGTGAAAATAATCATTAATCCATTGAGAGGAATAAACGAAAAAGCCCATGCAAAGTGCCTGACTCATAGTAGGTGCCCCCCAAATATGGATTTCTTCTCCCTCCCTCCTTCCTAGGTCAACTCGGCTTCAGGGGAGGCTCAGTCATTCTTTCCATGAGCATTTACCAAAGGCTTACCCACTGTGGGACCTTTCGCTGTTTCCTGGGAATTAAGATAGAGACTGTAGCCATGTGAAGTGGAGGTTGGGGGGGGGGATGACCTGGAGTGACAGAAATGGATCAACTAATCCAAGAGAGCACAGTGACAAATTAATGAATGTTCTTTTTAAAGCAATAGCCCCAGGAGAGTGCACCGAATGGTTGTTCCGGAGAGGTTCATGCTCTAGAGACTCAACAGCCCTTGGGTGCCCCTCCTAGGCCTGGGGCTTCCCTCCTGTCAGGGGGTGCTGGAGTAAGAGCCCAGCTTTTCGGAAAATAGAGTCTCAGAGAAAAGAATGACCTGCCAAAGTCATACAGCTCCTCAGGGCACAAGCAGAACCACTATCGGGGCTTTCCCTTTCTTTTTTCCTTTCCTCCCTCTCCTCTCCTTCCCTCTCTTTCCCTTGCTTCCTCCCTCCCTTCCTCCTTTTCTGGTGCTGGGGGGTGAACCCAGGGCCTAGGGCATGCCAGGCAAGCACTCTACCACTGAGGAGTGCCCCAGCCCCAGGCCTTTCATTTCCCGTCTGGAGGTCTTTCCAACCCAGGGAAGGTCTCCATTTCTTCTGTTATCCTCACAGCTGCATTGGAGAGGAATAATTCTGCTCTAATTTGGAGCCACAGTTTATTCAAAAGTTTGGCTGAAAATAGTTTGGGAGTATTTTTTTTTTTTAAATAACTTACCCCCCCCCCCAA
>NW_026000021.1:1098716-1100216 GCF_001458135.2 Marmota marmota marmota
TTTCCCCCCCCCCCCCAATACCACCACCACAGGAGGAAGAAGCTAGGAATATTCGAGGGAACTTGTCCAGGTATCTATCTACCTAGGAGATAGGCAGGGCTGGTGGCAAGGCTCCCAGTAGGAACTGAGGGCACCAAACTTGAATGCTATATCATCACCAAGTGCTGGTGTCAAATATTTGCATTTGCAAGTGAACTTTATACACAGGACAAATGTCAGACACTTTCGATGGAAGATAAGGTATAAAGCTAACAGATTTCTGTACTGGGGGCTTTGAGCTTTGCAAAGTATCCTTTGGAGAATTGGTGGGGATGCAGCGCTGAGGCCTGCTTGAAGTTTGGAGTCTTCAGTCCGAAAGACTGTCCAGGGACCAGATTCATTCAGTTCTAAAGTAACTCCAGGGGCTTTCAGAAGGCCCTTTCCTGCAGGATCCGGGGGCCAGGACTTTTCCGATGGCGGTCTGATCCTGTTTTGGCAGGGCGATGGATTAGGTGACCCCCACCTCCAAAGGATTTTATAGGCTTTGGGATTCTGAGTGACTGCACCGCCATGTGGCGGTGCCTGTGTGCGCCCCGCGACAGCGCGAGTGGGTGTTTGTGCTCCCTGGTCGGTGGGAGGCGCGTGAGTGTGGCCGCCGGTGGGTGTGTCTGTGGCGCCCCAGCTGGGGGCTGCGCCCGTTGCGCCCACTTGTGGCTCCCGGGCGCCGCCAGGAGGAACCCAGCCTTTGCCGCTTCTACCGAGGACGCCACGGGATAGGAGGAGGACTGGAGGCTGATGACATGAGGGCGCCGTCTCCCGAGTGATGGCAGCGCGCGCTGCCTCGCCGCCTCCGCCGCTCAGCCCCGGACTCCCTTACGTCAGGGTAGCTGGGTCCCCCCTCCGCGCGGGAGCCAGCGAGCAGCGGGAGAGCAGAGCAGAGCGCGCCGCGGAGCCGGGCGCCCTCACCGCGTGCGGAGCCCAGCCTAGCCTAACCCCGCAGAGAAGCGCCGCGGCTTAGTCGCCGGACGCCACTCGCCGATCCAGCACTCCCCGGCCTCTGTCGCCCGGACCCGTGGGGGCGCCGGGCTCTTTCTGTGCGCCCCCCGCCATGCGCGCCGGGCTCCGTGGGTCTCCTGAGCAGCCCCAGTGCGGTGGGCACGGAGGCCAGGCCCGGGCCCTGGCCCTTCCTGAAGTAGTTGGGTGGCCGGTGAAGGGGGTCGCCACGTCGGGGGCGCGGCCCGGACCCGCGGAGTTGGCCCCCGAGCTCGGGGAGCGGGGCCACCCGCGCCGCCCCACCATTACCTCCCCGGGAGGCAAGGAGGAGCTGGTGGCGGTTGCCTCCCGGCTGTGGCAGCGGCGGCGGCGCGCCTGCCTGGCGGCCGTCGGCGTACTCTTGGCCATGGCGCTCGGGCTGCTCATCGCCGTGCCGCTGCTGCTGCAGGCGGCGCCCCCCGGAGCAGCGCACTACGAGATGATGGGCACCTGCCGCATGATCTGCGACCCATACACCGCCGCACCCGG
>NW_026000021.1:1100241-1113967 GCF_001458135.2 Marmota marmota marmota
GGGGGTACCCGCGGGGCGCCAAGGCGCCGCCGCCGGGACCCAGCACCGCCGCCCTGGAAGTCATGCAGGACCTCAGCGCCAACCCTCCACCTCCCTTTATCCAGGGACCCAAGGGTGACCCGGGGCGACCCGGCAAGCCAGGGCCGCGGGGTCCCCCTGGAGAACCGGGTCCACCGGGACCCAGGGGTCCCCCGGGGGAGAAAGGCGACTCGGGACGACCAGGGCTGCCCGGGCTGCAGCTGACAACCGGAGCGGCCGGCGGCGTCGGAGTGGTGGGCGGCGGAGCCGGGGGCGGTGGCGACTCGGAGGGAGAAGTGACCAGCGCGCTGAGCGCCGCCTTCAGCGGTCCTAAGATCGCCTTCTACGTGGGACTCAAGAGCCCCCATGAGGGTTACGAGGTGCTCAAGTTCGACGACGTGGTCACCAATCTCGGCAATCACTACGACCCCACCACAGGCAAGTTCAGCTGCCAGGTTCGCGGCATCTACTTCTTCACCTACCACATCCTCATGCGAGGCGGCGACGGCACCAGCATGTGGGCGGACCTCTGCAAGAATGGGCAGGTCAGTAATTGCCACCCGTGTTGGGCCCCACACAGACCCTCGCCCGTGTCCCGAACCGCCCAGGAAACCAGTCCCTTTCTCCCTATTTGCGAGCGCTGGAGTAAGCCCTGGGAAGGAGTGCGATGCTGGGCCACTGCGTCCCTTTCCCCAACATTTTCGGGCAGCACTTACGCCAACGTAGCGCTAGAGGTTGGGCCTGGAGCGCCCGGAGACCCTGCTACCCAGCCTGCATTTCCCCAGACACTTGCGTCCCGGCCTGCAGCCGCACCGGCTCTTCGGAAAACTGTTTTCTTTAGCTCCCAGGTTGCACGTAAACCGCCTCTTGCCCTCCAGCTTCCTTTCCTCCGGTCCCTAGCCCTTGGTTCCCACCCTTTCACACCGGGTCAGTGTTTACGAAGTCGCCTCTCGCCCTACTTCCGGGACTTGCCAGCTGCGGGGGTCGGGGTCGGGGATGGAGGGGAGGAGAGGACCGGGCAGGAGTCGCTAAATTGGAGAGAGCCGGGAGCTGGGGTGGGACTGTGGACGCACAAGGCCTGGCAGGGGGCGCGCACGGTGGGGGCGGGGCAAGGGCTTAGGAAGAGGTGCTCCGGTTCATCGCTCCCACGGTTTTCCTTCAGGTTCGGGCCAGCGCCATCGCGCAGGACGCGGACCAGAACTACGACTATGCCAGTAACAGCGTGGTGCTGCACCTCGATTCAGGGGACGAGGTGTACGTGAAGCTGGACGGCGGGAAGGCGCACGGAGGCAATAACAACAAGTACAGCACGTTCTCGGGCTTTCTTCTGTACCCGGATTAGGGGCGCAGAGGGCGCGAGGTGGGGTAGCTTCAAGCCGCCCTATCTCCACCCGGGCGCGCGGCTCTTTGGTGAGGGCCACTTTTCGCTTCATGACACTTCCTGACATCTCCGTTGGAAAAGACACACCCCTGCTGTCCTCCTTGCCCCGCTCCCAGTCTCAGTGTGGCTGCAATTTACCACCATGCTGTAGGCGGTGCCCCTGGTTCCTGTGCCCAACCCGGGGAGGGAGAGGGGGGACGCCCAAGTGGCGAGCTGAGCGTGAACCGGAGCCCTCGCTGCAGTTGCGCTCAGACTTTGCAAATGTGATTGGACTGGACAGGCCGAGCCAGAGCCTGCCCTCTTTCAGACCCCCTCTTCCTCCTCCCAGTGCCCCCAGGCCAAGCAAGGGCTCTAGACCCAGGCCAGGGAGATTGGCCAAAGTGAGCACCGGCTCCCTGGGGCCTCCTTCTTTGTGACCCGAAATACTCGTGCAGATTTTCCTGTCCATCTGCCAAAAACCCACCCACAGCAGAATTTCAGCAAAGGAAAATTCACCTTTCCACACCGCACTCACTTCCTACTCAGACCCACTGCGATGCATTAAATTATGTTTTTAGACTATGGGCTCCCGTTGTCTTTGTCCTCACGACGGCCCCTGTACTGGAGTTCCAAACCTCCGCTTCCATTGAAAGGTTGAACTGGGGCCCCAGTAGCCCCATCTATGCCTGCTTTCCATCACTTCCCAGTCCTTCTCATCTGGGATGGATGAGAAGATATGGGGAGACCCGGGCCTGTCATCTTTTCCCTGAGGTTCTCCACTGCAGTCCTGAACTGGCCTGACCCAGGAGGGGCAGTTAGAGGAAGGCAGGAAAATAGTGACTGGCCTCCAGTCTCTGGTAATCTGCCTTCCTGGAGTGGCTGGGGTGAGGCCAAAGGGGCGGGGCTTCTAGGGAAGGAAGCCAGAGGGGTCTTCTGCAGAACTCGGAGGCAAGTGAGGCATTTGCTGGTGCGGGATCTGTGGGCTCTTGGGCTCCAAGGTGGGAGGGAAGTGCTAAAAACCCCAAGCAGAGCCCCTCACTGTGCCTTCAGCTTCCGGGGCACAGTCGGTGTACCGCCCTGACCTAGGTCTACATCTCTCAAAAGAGCTGGCAAATTGAGGCAATTCATGGATCATCCACCTCCCTGAATTCAACCAGAATTGGTAAGTGAGATAGACACAACCTCTGAGAGGAACAGCCCTTTTCTGAGGTGCTCCCTTCCTGTTTGTGGGGTGGGGTGCTCTGGAGTAGGATTATCTATTAGTCTCTCTTCCCCTCAGCATTTCACACACACAAGTTAGGAGAACAGCTCACCTACTTTCCATTTTTTTCCCCCTCTTTACTTTCTTGTTTTTGTTGTTGGTATACCGAGTTCCAACAAACAGTAAGTTGTCTACAAAATTACTGGTTAACCACCCCTAGTACTTACAGAGCTCATTTTGGCTAGTTTGAAAAGAAATGTGTGTATGTGTGTGTGTGTGTGTGTGTCCCCGAGGGTGTGTATCTATGTAAGCTGGATACACACACATCTCCAATGTGGATATTATGTTGTCCACACATAATTCAGGTTTCATATGTGCACATGCATGTTTGCATAGGCCCATAATGAGGATCTATGTCAGTATGGTGTGTGACAATGTTCTTGACTGCATGTCTGCCCCCAAATAGCATTGTGTTGAACTTCAGTTCCTGAAGCTGAAAAGCTGTGATTCCCATTTAAAAGACTATTATACCCCCTGCCTCGAGTCCTGTGGCTGTTGCTGTTCCTCTTTTATGCTCTTATTTTATTTGAATAATGTTTTATTGTCATTCACTTGAATATGAGCAATGATTATGTCCGCTTTGAGTACAGGGATAAAGTGCTCAAAGAGAGGTAGGGAAAAAAAATATATACAAATTACCATCCCCCAGCTTCGAACTCAAACAGAACCCTAATTCCCAGCCCCACTCTACCCCCACTGAATGTGGACACCAAGCCCAGCTGAGCCCACCTGCTTCCAGGAACTAAGGAGGGCAGAATTCTGATGCCTTGTTGATTGTATCATCCAGAAATGCGATTAAAACCAAATGTCTGAGACCCAAATGAAGTCTAATTGCTATGGATCTGCAATCCCCAGCGGGCCCCTAATCCTTTTTGACTTATTCCTCCCCTTCCTCAGATGAGATGGAGCTTAGACACAAAGCCCTCGGTTTAAATTTCAAAAATTAAAATTGACATGCAGCAGTGGCTTTCCTGGGAGCGGGAGGAATTTCTAAGGAGGTGCCCGAGCCCAGCTTGATCCTCTGCATTAAGAAGCAATTTGTACTTCTAACAAAACCCCTGCCACTCCCCTTTGGCGGAAGGGCAGTGGAGACGCCTTGCCCAGGTCTGGCTGTTCACGATACTTAGACAAATTTGAATCTGAGATTCCTCCATCTGTATTCCCTGGTGCAGCCAGCCTTCTTGCAATTCTAATGCCCAAGCTGCCGGGAGGTGCTGCCAGAGGTGTCAGCTGCTAAGAGGATGATAGATTGATGAGGCAGCGGGCGGGAGTCCTGCCAGGCGGGAGCAAGCCTGCTCAGGGGCAATCTCTCTGCATCTGCACACGCTCCAGGTCCCAGGCAGGCCCCTCGTGGACCAAGGTCCATACCCCATGATGTCTCTGGAGGACTCCCTGAGAAGGGGAAGGTTGGGTTGGGGACACCATTCCTCCCACCACAGCCACCCCTGTGGAGCCATCAGTCTTGGGGTGCATGTGGAATACAAGAAACCCTGCGTCCCAGACACTTACCCTCGTCTCTGGTTGAGTAGGGAATTATTATCAGTTGTAATTAGAAATGATTGCTTTAGTGTCTTAATTGCTTTTTGGGTACCTTTTTAAGTTATCTTCCTAGGTTTGGATTAATATCCTGGCTTTACCCAGCAAAAAGGAAATACATTGTTCTATCCCACTGACAGCTGGTACAGTTGAGGCTCAGAGGGGTTCATGACTTGGTCAAGTTCACAAAGCTTATAAGAGGTTGAGCAGGGACTTGAACACTGAGCTCTACGATCCTGTCCTGCCTGACTACACAGATGGAGCACATCCACATCCCAGAGATCTGAGGCCTTTGAAAGGAGAACAGAGAGCAGACATGTCACCCCTTCCTGTGATATAAGAAGGGCCAGATGAGAAAATCAGCTCTGCTTCTTCACCCAGGCTGCCTGCAGACACGGGCTCCTACTCCTGAGGACTTCGTTGAACACCCTGGCTGTGGGATCAGTGGGTAGCCCAGGGGAACCTTTAGTGCCAAATGCTCCAAGTGGACCTGTGGAGACAGGTCCAGCAACTTCTCACTGGCCACTATCTCCTGTGACAGATCTCCCTTTCTCTCTCGGGGGAGAGGGGGCATCCTGCAGGTGGGGAGAGTTTAGCTGAAGTGGACATCGGCTGTCTCTGATGGCGTGCGGGCGGGTCTTTTCCTACGCCCAGACACAGCACCTATGTGCCTATTTTCAGGGAGGCCTGAGTGCATGAGGCACACACCTGGGTCCCAGAAATTAGATAGAGGTTAGACCTTTTGCTCTTTTTCTTTCCTATCTACATGAGCAGATGGATGGCTTTCTTGGGCACCCAAGACAAAACTCCAGGCCCCGTCTTCACGGGGCTACCACCCCACCCCAGAGGACACACTGCCCAGCCTAGTTGCTTCAGACTTCTCTGATCCTGTCATTTTATTGGTTAAACATTATTTGAGCACTCACCTCCAATATGTATATTTGACTGATGAATAATTTACGTAGACCATTGTCAATCTATACTTTTAAAAAACTTTCCATCTTTCTGTATTTATATTCGTCCCAGGACCCTTACATTCAAGTCGGTGTCTCTATTCCAGCTGGCTAACCCATTCTGGAAACAGGCGTCCCTTCATCAGAGCAACAACAACAACAACAAAAAACGAGGGTTAATTCAAGTCTTTCCCTGCAACTTGCCATTTTTCCAGAATTGCTGGCATCAACATCTGCCCTTTTATGAGGCATGGGCAGCCGTGCACACTTTGACTCATGCGGGACCTACCTTCAGTCTAGGTTTTCAGTTTTAGCAATGCCTGATTTCTCTCTTTAGATTAAAAAGAAATGAAGTGTCAATATTTCTTTTTGACAAGGGGTTTTTTGGAGATCCAGGTGTTGGGGCTCTGCTGGGGCCCCTCCGAATAGCTGGTAAATGGAAATGAGGAACTTCTCAGGAATGTTTTGGTCTCCGGTTGGGTTACTGTCACATTCTAATTCCCTTCAACTGAGGAGAGCACGCCCCGGAAGGATGGTGGATAGCACAGGGCAGACCCTGCGTCCATGTGGATCACCACAGAATGTCCCTCGCCCCCAACAATTAGAATGGTGCAAGGCACACAGTAGGTGCTTAATAAATATTTATGGAATGGACAGACAGATGGATGGATGGATGGGTGGGGGTATCCTTGAAGGGAGTCCCAAGAAGATAAATCTTGGAAAGCTTTTCAGGGGCCAAAGGGGGTCTCCCAGCAAGCTGAGTCACTGCTGTTAACCAACAAGTGCCTTCCCTCCCCACCCCCAGCCCTGAACGTGTAAGGTGTGGGAGAATGAGGAGGACCATTTGCAAAGGAGCCTTTATTATAGCCTTTGAGGTCCTGGTCACAGCTTTAGGAATGTCCAGAACTTTCTAGTTGACATACACTTATGCCACTGCCACACTGCAGCTCTGGGCTGATAGAAGCCCGCTCCCCCAGGGGGGCCTTGTGTACCCGTAGGCCGGCTTCATTTCCAGTGGGGTCCCCTGGTTGATGCTTTGGCTGTCAGGATTCTTTCATCTTCTTCAAATGGAAAACATCTTTTGAGAATCGTTGACATAATATGCACTTACAAAAAGATGTAAACAACACAGAGAAATATAAAACAGAAAGTAAAAACTCCCCCTCCCTCTCTGCCATTTTCTTCCCCAGAGATAATTTCTGTAATAGCGTGGCTTGCATTCTTCCCAATATTTCAAATGCACATCTGCGTGGATTCTTACGTGGCGATTTGGAGATTCGTACCTGCTCTCCTCTCCTCTGCACGGGGTTTTTTGGAGATCCAGGTGTTGGGGCTCTTAGGGGCCCTGTGGGCTGAACCCCCTTCTTTTTCCATTGGTATCATTGAAGATGGCCTTAATTGCCTGGCGAGTTGGCACATGCTTGTAATCCCAGTGAATCTGGAGGTTGAGGCTAGAGGATTGCAAATTTGAGGCCAACCTGGATGAATTTAGTGAGTCCTGGTCTTAATAAAATAAAAAGAACTGGGGATATAGTTACATGGTAAAGTGCTCTTGGTTGCTGGTTGTAATTTTCTGCCGCAGCCCGGCTGGCTGGGCAAAATAAGCGGAGGGTGACGAATAACTTGTGTACGTTGATACAGCAGGAGTAGGAGCCGTTTATTGCAGGACAGGAGCAGTATTTATACATTCCACACAGCTTATCTAATTAGCATAAACTAGATACAGCAGTCAACCAATCAGGAATCTCCACACTTAATGGCTCACTTTTGTTACTTCTCAAACCACTCCCTCTGGCATTTTGCCAGGCACCATCCAGACTTGTTTACGAACTCTAACATTCCCCTGGCAAAATGCCGGTGTTATTTTGACTTGTTTATAGACTCTAACAATTTTCAGTAGTAAATAAATTAGTAAATACATAATTAAGTAAAGGTGGAGATAGCTTTAATTGGTTAAACAATTCTCCCACCACCAGACCTGTTACCTATTTCCAACATTCCCTGATCTAGCAGAGGAAGAATCTTTCTTCTTTTTATTTCTTAGTTTGTTCTTTTTAGATATACATGACAGTAGAGTGTATTTTGGTTTATGCATCCACGGAGTTAACTTATTCTGATTAGAATCCCATTCTTGTGACCGTGTATGATGTGCAGTTACATTGTTCTCTATTCATATGTGAACATACGAAAGTCATATCCAGTTCATTCTACTGTCTTTCCTATTCCCACCACCTCCCTTCCCTTCATTCCCCTTTGTCTAATCCAGTGAACTTCTATTCTTCCCTCCTACCTCCTTTATCGTGCGTTAGCATTCACATATCAGAGAGAACATTTGGTCTTTGGTTCTTTGGGATTGGCTTAGTTCACTTACCACGATCATCTCCAGATCTATTTACCTGCAAAAGTCATAAAGTCATTCTTTTTATGGCTGAGTAATATTCCATTGTGTATAAATACCACATTTTCTTTATAAAGGATTCTTCTTTTACTTATAGATTCTGCCCTTATGTGGCAAATTCCTTCTTTATTTGCAAAGCAATGCAAACAATGTCTTTACCCAATTTACATTATTTCAGCACTTTCATTCTTTCTGTCCCTGTTTTCTACCTCTTGGTATATTTTCTACACTGAGCAGCTCCTCCCTTGGGACTGGGTGAATTAAAGCCAGGTTTTACTCGTGTTGGCACAGGGGGAAGGAGGGGACTCCTGGTTGGGTGTGGGGGCATGGAGACACCATTCTCTGGGCGTACAGGACTCCAGGAAGGATGGGGCTTAGCTTCTGTCAAGATTTCCAAACCTCACGGGAGATGCAGAGTATGTGAGGGAGAGAGGCATTTCGTGACCATCTGGAGAATTTCTTAGGGGGAACACCACTCTTGATTTTGACCTTTGGGTGACTGATGGACAGAGCTATCTTCCTCCTCCTCCTCCTCCTCTTTCTTCTTTTCTCTTATTGGTGATTGAACTCAGGGGCACTTTACCATCAATCCACATTGCCAACCCTTTTTATTTTTTTATATTGAGACAGGGTCTCACTAAGTTGCTGAGGCTGGTCTCGAACTTGCGATCTTCCTGCCCCAGGAGGATCCTGAGTCGCTGGGACTACAGGTATGCGTCCCCACGCCTGGCAGAGCTGTGCTTCTTAGCGGAGTGTGGATGCTTGCCCACATGGTGCTCTGAGGGAGTCGGTAAAGAAGGCCTCTCTTCGTGAAGCTAGTTGTGATGTTTTGCAGGAACTCAGCAAAGTATTTGGGAACTCAGCTCCCACTGACTCCTCCCCTGCATGCCCACCCAGGTCCCCAGGCCTGAGGTTTGGAGAATGGCTCCCTTCTCCTCTTCCTGCCTCCTGGGCCTTCCATTTCCTGTGTCCAGGCTGGGCTCTGACACCGGGGAAGCTGTGGGGAGGGAGGAGTAGCTTTTATGTATATCTAAAGCAACCGGATCACAACCCAGGATGGAGAGAGGAAAAGAGAAAGTGGTTTTGACCTTTTCATTTATGTATATCTGAAAGTATGTTTTGGATATACTTGAAAGTTACTCCTCCCTTCCCCCAGCTTCCCCAGCGTCAGAGCCCATTTCTTTGCTTATTTATTTACTACTGGGAATTACAACCAGCAACCAGAAAGTTCTGTATAACTTTCACGTATACCTAAAACATACTTTTCGGATGCCTGGTAACTCCAGGTCAGCTGAAGAGGCTGAGGCAGGCCACCCTGGGTATCTGACGGGTGCCCTGCAAGCAGACTGAGCAGTGGGCAGCGGATGACTGCACCAAAATAGCCTGGCCCTTTAAAAGCAACCAGGTCACAACACAGAATGGAAAGAGGAGAAGAAAAAAGTGGTTTTGACCTTCTAATTGATTTAAAAATTTTTTTGTATTGAGCTGAATCCTTTATCTATGTTCACTGGCTTAATCTCAACCATGAGGGAAAGTGAGACTCAGCAAGTTAAGTACCTTAATAGATATCTCAGCAACTTGGTGAGAGGGTTGAAACTGAAGTACCGAGAGGGTAGCAATTTATCCAAAATCACACAGCAAAGAAGTACCCCAAGAATAAAGCCCTGGTCTCTCTGACTTCAGAGGCCCTACTATTAGAAAATAGACCACTTCCCTGTCTGTCATATAGTCCATCAAATCTCTCTGAGCCACATGTTTTCCTCATCTGTAAAATGCCACATATTCAACAAGTGAATGAGCCCCTGGATTTTTATAACATTACTGGGAAGTGCTCTATGATAACTGGTTATCATTAGCATTCAAACACTTATTTTGGTTAAAAAAAAAAAGTAACTTTTCTGTGGACACCACCTGGCTACTTTTCTGAGCTACTGATTGATGTTCGGTGGAACCCAACTCTCGTCTTTGAACTTGGATTCAAATTCACCTTTAGCATAAAGTAGCTCCGCGATTATTTATTTAACCAGTCATTTGACTTTCTGAGCATTTCTTTTCCCATCTGTAGAACGAAGCCAGCACTCCCACCACATGGGCAGTTGGGAGGGTTAATGAGATGCCATAACACAGTATGAGGCACAGAATCAGCATCTGAGACCTGGAGAGAGCAGGTGGTGGCACTGGAATAATGATTAGGATGACTTTGTTCTCTTCTGGGCCAACACATTTCGCGGACCATGAAACCAAGGCCACTTGGAAGGAGAAGGGGGTTGGATTTCAGTGTCAACAGCTGGCATTTATGAGCATGCCCACGTGTTAGGAGCAACCAAGAGCTTTTTCCCAAACATGTCTATAATCCGTTCAGTAACCCGAAGAGATAAAGATGTCCGTACCCATTTCACAGGTGTGGCGGTAACAAGTGGTTGCCAGGTCAGGATTCAGCCCAGTGCACTTCCCAGTCTTCCTGCCTTGGCCTCCCAGAGAGGATGCACCATGGAGGTAAGCATTGTCTCTTGTGGATCCCATTCGTGGAGAGTCTGCTCCTGAAGATCACTGTCAGATCCTGGTGGGGCTTCCTTATTGACTCCCAGGCGAATAAGCCCCTGCATAATTGAGGCTGGAGTCCTGTGACTTAAGTCTCAGGGCTCTGCCACATGAATATGCAAACCCCCATTGACAGCCCCGCTCTGTCAGGCCGGATTTCAAATTAACACACACAGCCTGGTGGCTCAGGGCCTCTGGCTGCCACGCATAGCAACACCTACTAATCCTACCAAAGCTCAGGACTTAAGGGTGGGGTGGGGCGTGGTTCAGCCCAGGTCTCCTTCAAGGCCCCCAACCCTGCCCCTTTAGAATCAATATGGAACTTGCAAGTCTTTGCAAGAAGGCTCTTCTGTCCTGAGCTGCAAGATGCTCTCCTGGGAGATCCAGACCCTGTTCAAGGGTACAGAGTCCGATAGGAGCAGCCGATTGGCCTCTGGAGTTTTGAAAACTGGCTTTTGCCACCATGTGTTCCATTCAAGACCTACTTAGTGGGTGTCCCCTGTGCTCCCAGCACTGTGGCAGGGGACATGGTGGCTGATTGGTAACTGGAAACTCAGAGGCACGTGCCTAGACATACAGCAGCATTTTGATGCCATTTGATCCTTTCTTTTATTCTTTCTTTCTTTTTTTTTGGCACGATACTGGAGATTGAACCCAGGAGCATTCTACTGCTGAGTCACACCCCCAGGGCTTTTTAAATCTTTTTTTAAATTTTGAGACTGGGTTTTATTAAGTTGCTGAGGCTGCCTTGAACTTGTGATCCTCCTGTCTCAGCCTCTGGAGTCACTAGGATGGCAGACATGCGCCCCACGTCTGGCTCCACTTGATCCTCTCTGAAGGGCACTGGCAGCCATATTCTGCCATGTTTGTAGCAGTGTCGGTCCCCACACTCTCCAGCATGTGAGGTCACAGCGAGCTCTGTGCTCCTTTGCATTTGGTTTTTGCAATGCCCCTGGTCATAGGGGGAGGGGGGTCAGTTCTAACTCCCCACTTACCAGCAGAAGGGATAGACCAAGATCAGTGAAGCAACTGGTCTCAGTTCTGTTACGTCCTGTTATCTGCCACACTGAGGACCAAGTAAAGGCTTGCGTCTTTGGGTGACAGTCCACCCATCCACTATCTATTCATCCATCCGTCCATCCACTATCCACCCACCTATTATCCACCCGTTCCTCCAGCATCTCTGCATTCACTACACCCCTGGGTGCCAGGCCTATGTAGGTGCTGGGAGATGAACCAATCTCTACCCAGAGAACTCTCAGTCAGTGGAAGAGCTTCCTGCAGCCTCTACCCCTCCCTTTCTTGCTTTCTCTGAATAGCCACTTGCTGAGAGAGACAGAGGTGGGGCTGTCCATCACCCAGCTTTCCCTTGACGAGCCAGCCCAGTGGTTAGCATGACATCCTCTGGTTGTCAGAGGCCCACTCTCGAGAAGGTGACTGGCATCAGAGAATGAGCAACGCTGGTGAAGCTGAACCGAGTTTAGTTCAAGTTTCCCTCGATAAACAGCAGAGGAGGTTGGGCCTGGCTCCTTTTCTGAGCTACAACACTTCACAAAGGCATCCTGACACCCCTTCAAAAAAGACAGGAGCTCCCCGGGCCTGGTGGCCCACGCCTGTAATCCCCATGGCTCAGGAGGCTGAGGCAGGAAGATCGCAAGTTCAAAATCAGCCTCAGGAACTCAGTGGGACCCTGTCTCTAAAAATAAATTAAAAAAATATAAAAAAGGGCTGGAGATGAGACTCAGTAGTTAAATGACTCTGGGTTCAATTCCAGGTTCAGGTGTGGGGGTGGGGGGAGGCAGGAGTCTGGGGACTGTGTGTGTCTTGTGATGCAGTTTATTGAATCGTGAGAGAGTCACGTGTGTGAGTTTGTCCAAGTTCCTGGTGGTCCCTGGCCTGATGCTGCACCCTCTGCTCAGCTGGCCACCTGGCACGTGCGGCCCAAGTTCTGGAAGGAGTTTTATGGCTCCATGCAGTAGTTTCAGCATCGATGTTGGGAGACGTGGCTGTAGAGGGAGACACCTGGGTCCGTGTCTTGCTCTTGCTGCGGGTAACTCACGAGAGAGGGTTCTTATGGAAGTGGAGGAGGAAGGCCACCATCCATCCAGCTTGGAGCATGTGACGAGTTCAGGTTTAATACTGAGCTCCTGGTCTAGAGGGTCGAGACGGCTGCTCTGTAAGATGTGTGTTACTCGTCTGAAGACCCGTAAACTGACTAACTGGTCTTCACTGCCGACTGACAGCAGCCTCCATTCATATTGCTGGAATAACAGGGCTGCCAAGTTAGGAACCCCATGGTCCAAGCCCTCAAACAGCAAGGAATTGTTTCCCCTGTGGGAGAAGCCAGCAGTTAATAGGTGTTTGCCAACAGCTGCTGGGGGCAGGAGCTCAGCCAGGGTTTTCCTAATTAACTCTCCCTCATTCCCCATCCCAGAAGCCTGGGGCAAAGGAAGCCTGGGCAACATCAAATCACTCTTCACTTTCTGTCCTGCACTCACATAATCACCTCCAGTCACCTCCAATTCCCAAACCCAGGGGATTGGCCTTTTGTGATCTGACCTTGCTCCCTCCAGCCCACTCTCTTCCCCTGCCTGTTTCTGCAGCCACATGGACTAGGGTGAACTGCAACATTAAGGGGTTACCCAAACACTCACTAGCTGAGATAAATAGTGCAATCTTTAAAACATAAAATGAATATAACCCACAATAAACAAGGTATCACAATTTTAATTCAAGATGCCACCAATCAGAAATTGGGCACATCTTTGTCCTTCAGGGTAGTTTCTTTGCTTTCTTCTTAAAAAAAAGAAAGAAAGAAAGAAAAGAAAAGAAAAGAAAATTTTATTGAGGTACGATTTTCGATTCTCATTGTAGCCAAGATGAGCACCAGTTTTGAAGAGCAGAGAAGAAGGAGAGGAAAAAGAAAGTGTTAAGAATGCGATCAAGTATTTGAGTGGCTGATCGACTGTATTAAGCTTGATAAGAGTGACCCTCTTACTAGCCTCCATAGTTTATTGAGCAGGTGCCATAGTTTCCTGCCAGGTGTCACACGGTATGGCTCACACTCAGGATCTCAGTTTTTCCTGCAGGGGTGGGTGTCATTTTTCTTGTTTCTTGGAATCTGGAGAACAGAAAGGTTGAATAGTTTGCCCAGAGGCACACAGCTCTGGGTTGCAGCTCCAGGAATCCAGGTCTGATTCCAAGGCCCACCCCCTTCCAAGATATCATAGGGCTGCCCCCTGGAGACTTCTATTTTTAACCTCTCCCAGTTTCAGCAAAAATGAGGTCTATAACAATAAAAAAAGCATTTAGGGGGTTCTTGCTTTGTGGCTTGATATTGTGTTACATATCTCACTGAACCCTCCCACACCCTCAACGATGAGGTCAGAATCATCCTCATTTCTTATAGGAGGAAACTGTAGCCCAGAGAGGCGAAGGAAGTTGCCCAGCTTCTGCAGAGAGTAAGCTGCAGAACCAGAGATAGGCAAGTTCCAGGGGAGGACCCTGCATGCTCCCTGTTGAGGGGGGCTGGGACTGTCCCCGCCCCTGTGCTGGGCCTGGGGAAGACACAGGGAGTCCCACCTGCTCTGTCCAGCCGGCGGGGCCTCACCAGGTTCCCAGGCCCACACCCCCCTCCACGAACAGCGCCACCCACGGCC
>NW_026000021.1:1113978-1180152 GCF_001458135.2 Marmota marmota marmota
GGGGGGGGAGGACGGGACAATGAAGGCATTCAGGCCGTTATTTATTTATTTCTCAATAAAGAAACTTCATGAATAGATGGATATTTATTCACCTAATTCACTTTTGCAAATGCAGTGTCCTTCAAAGGATGATTTG
The DNA here is from genome assembly GCF_001458135.2 of Marmota marmota marmota. NCBI lineage: Eukaryota > Metazoa > Chordata > Mammalia > Rodentia > Sciuridae > Marmota > Marmota marmota. Next base: position 1,114,115 of record NW_026000021.1, read on the forward strand.
TTTGCTGAGCGGGGCTGAGGCGGGAGGTTAAAAATAGCTCCCGGCAGTACCGTATTTCTCAGTAAATCAGTGTGGATAATTTAATAATAAAATTAGTCTTACATCAGGTACCAGATAACGCTCCTCTGACACGCAAATCGAATTCAGCTTCCTCCCCAACGTGGGCCATTTGTGAGGCTGCAGATTCCCCAGCCTGGGTTTTTTTGGGGGGCACTAAATTTGGAGGCTTTCTCAGGGGGGTCAATAGGAGAACCTCTAAAAACGCCTGTCTCCCTAATGTGGTCATTTGTAATGTTCACTGAGTTTGGAGATGTGGCCGCCTGGGCTTCCTCTCTCTCCAGAGTGGCCACACACACAGTGGCCGCTCCCCCACCCACACCTGTCCAACTTAGGCAGATGACTGAACTCCTTTGAGTTTCAAGGCAAACTGAAGGGCTGTCTCCTCCAAGACATTTCCTGCCGATAAAACTTTCTTGACCACCTACTGTGTGCCAGGTCCTATTCTGGGTTCTGGGGAAGCAGAGATAACCTAGATGCTGAGGCCTATCAGGATGGAAGGTCCTCATGGTCTACACAAGACAAGTACATACCACATCCAGGACTGCACCTGAGAAAGAAGGACCTGTGTCATCTCCAAAGAAAGAGTATGTGATTCAGAAAGGCTTGTCCTCCAAAGTGACATACATATTGGGTTTTGCAGGATGAATAGGAGTTCTCCAGGCAGTTGGGTAGGAGTTGGGGCACAGGAGAGGGCATCCCAGTCAAAGAAAATGGTCTATAGAAAGTTGTGGAGGCTTGAGAATGGCTGCCCCAGGAAGACCCCAGACCTAAGCCCTCTGGATGGGAATCTCAGGTCTCACCTGCACAGGTATTCGACAAACCTGCTTTGTGTATGACACACGCGGTTTAAAAGCCATTCCCATTTACAGGGATTATGTGACTGGATACGAACTACCATCCTTCGAGATGGGCAGGGCAGGCAGCATGATTCCCATTTTACAAATGAGGAGAGAGAGGCTCAGAGAGGTGATGTGACCTGTCCAAAGTTAATGAGCTAGAAAATGGCAGAAATGGGACTCCAGATGACGTGCTCTTTTTTTTTTTTATTGGTTCTTTTTAGTTATACCCGACATCAGGATTGATTTGGACATAATTATAAAAGCATGGAATAGAATTTGCTCTAATTCAGTTCCCAGTGCTTCCCTCCCCTCCCCCCACTCTTCCCCGGGTTCCCTTCTGTCCACTCTACTGATCCCTGTGTTATTTACTTATAGATTTTTTTTCCTGATTAGTGTCTTGTGGCTACACATGATGGTGAGCTTCACTGTGGTATTATTCATATATGTATATAGGAAAGTTGGGTCAGATTTATTCCACTGTTCTTCCCTTATCCATCCCCCCTCCCGCTCCGTCAATCCCCTTCCTCTGTTCCACTGGAAGGGGGTCCAGATTCCATTAAGTGCTCTTGATTCTTAATCTAGACTCTTTAGGGCATAACCCTCAAATTGGTGTGTTAGCCATCTTTCCATCACTGTGACAAAACACCTGAGACAAATGGCTTATAAAGAAGAGAAGTTTATTTGGGCTCATGGTTTCTGAAGTTTCAGTCTATGGTTGGCCTTGAAGCTTTTGGACCTGTGGCAACCCAGCACATCATGGTGGTGGGAGCATGTGGTGGTAGAGACTGTTTACCCCACCACAGCCAGAAGGAGAAAGGGAGAGAAAGGAGGGGCGTGGTTAGATTTCCCTTTAAGGATACTCCTTCTACCTCCCCCAGTGACTTAACTTCCTTCCAGTTGGCTCCACCTCTTAAAGGGCCTACCACCTCCCAAAAGAACCATGTTTTTGGACCAAGGCTTTAGCACATGGCCCTTGGGGACATTGCATTTGAGATCTAAACCATGACAGTTGGGTACCTCTGTTGAATGTCCCTTTATATATGAGTCATGGGAGACAAGGGTGAGCCGACTTCTCCCAGGCATGTAACTGAATTGAGAGTCTGTTCTCCGGAGGCTCATCCATCCCTGGCCTCATCCCTGCCACCCCACCCTGCCCACTCCTCCCTTCCTCCTGGTGGCTCTGGGAGCCTGATATTTTGTAGCTGGCCAAGCACTGCCCAGAGGGCTGCTCTGTCCTTTCCAGAGCTCTGTCTGGAATGCCTTGTCCCTAGATCTTCACATCCTTCCCCTTACTTTGGTCAGATTCCACCTTAGAGAGCCCTTTCCTGCACTCCTGGCCACAGCACATCCCACCGCCCTGGCCCCTTCTCTGCCTTTAGTGTCCTTTACCTCGCTGATGCTATGTCTTCCCTTGCACGCTGCCTGTCTTTCCTACTAGAATGTTCCTGGAGGGCGGAGGGACGTGCTTCTGCGCTGTGCTCCCTGCCTGGTTGTGGAGGATGCCCTGCACGCCTGCTGTGGAGTGAATGTGTGTTGAGTGTCTCCTGAGTGCCAGGCGCTGTAGGTGAGCGGCGTCCACGCAGAGCTGTTTGTGGTTTGCTGGAGACGCGGGCTAACGGGTCCCCACTGTGGGTCCTCCCCAGTGTGGCAAAACAGATGGCACCTTCACCACGCCTGATCGATCTTCCTATAAACGAACGCTCTGGGAAACTTGGTCATGTTCACAGCTCTGGGTCTCAGTTTACCCAGCAACAAAGTGGGTGGAAGAGTCCCAGTTTTACTTAGCTCACGAAGCTGTGACATTCCCTCACTCCTTCTAGTGGAAGTCAGTCTGCAGTTTCCAATGCCACCTTTCCCCTGTATCTCTACTGCCCACCGATATCTCCAGCTCTGTGGCTGGGGAGGGGGAGACAGGAGATGCTGGAACCTTCCCCCTTGTTTCCAGAGTGGCCAGGGCCTGGGGATTGAGAGCCCTTTCCAGATCTTGAATGCCACAGTGAAGGGACAAAGGAGCCATCCAGGAGCTGGCTGATTTGCAGCCCTGAGAGCTCGAGTCAACGCAGTTAGATGACGGGTACATTTTATTCTATAATAAAAGGGCTTTTAAGGAAAACACAGAACTGCTTAGGGGAAAGTTAAGGGGAAAGAAAGGAAGGTGGTGCAATTGTTCGCACTCCATCAATACCGAAGAAGAGGAACCCGCCCAGTGACGCACTCTTCCAGGTATTAGGACGGCGGTGTGGGGGTGGGACGCCCGCCCCTGCTGCCCACACTGTCCCTCCCCCCTCCAGGCCAGACACCTCTGCTCCCTGCCCCCTCCCGGCTCCACCTAAGTGCCACCCCAAGTGAAGCATTCAAAGCAAACCCCCGGGACCCCCTCCCTCCAACCTGGAGCTGATGTTCAGCCCACCAACCCGATGGATGAAGACATTTACGTAGTTTATTTAACAACTTAAATATTTAAATACTTCCTTATTGATTCATGAGTAGTCACAGAGCCACCCCCCTGCCCTGGCCTCTCCCCCAGGACCACTGGACCTTCCTGTGCTGCAGCCATCAAAGATTTAACCACTGGCACAGCTGGGGTCTTTGAGGACAGTCCGGCACTGAGTCCTTCTGATTGGCCAGTGTTGATAGCCACAGGTTCTAAGTATGTCACACCCCCCTCCCCCACTGCATACCCATGCCCTCCCCTCCTCTGCCCAGCATGCAATGGCAGCCATTCGGCAGATGGCCCAGGACACACCAGGGACTGCTCCAGGCTCCATGAGGGCAGGCACCGTGCTCGCCTGTTCGCTGCAAGATCCCTAACCTGGAGAGCGGTACCCAGTCAGTGTCTAAGAAATGACTCACTGTGGGTGGTGAAGGATGCCCCCCCCCCCAAATATACCTGGAAATCCAGAACATGTGAATATTACTTTCGATGGAAAAGGGGACTTCGTGGATATGACTAAGTTAATGATGTTGACGGGGAGACGATCCTGGACCACGCAGGTGGGCTCAATGCCATCACAGGTGTCTTGTGAAAGGGAAGCAGAGGGGGATTTGACCAGGGGGAGGAGGAAGCCATGTGCCCAGGGGGCAGAGATTCTAGTGTTGTTGCTATAAGGGTTTTGAGCAGCTTCCAGAAGCTGCAAGGGGCAGGGGACGTGGGCTTGTTTTGCCTCCAGAAGAAGATAGTCCAGTGGGAACCTTCATCTCAGTCCCACACACCCCTCTCCAGATTTTTGACCTCCAGAACTTTAAGAGGAGTTTTTGTTGTCTTAGGCCACTGACTAGGGGTCATTTGTTACAGCAGCAATAGGAAACTAGTACACACACCCACTCGTGCTGGTCCTCTGGCAAATCCTGGTGGGTCATGTTATTATCTAAGAAAACTGCTCAGCACTGTGGCCAGACCTCTCAGAAATGCAGAACCAATCATGCTCCTCCCAGTCCCTCGCTCTCCTTCAAAACTCATCAAAGGCTCCCTATTGCTTCCATGATGAAAGGGTGAGTATTTAGGCAGCCCATAGGTCCTTGTGTCCTACCCCTGGTGACTTCTTTTGTCTTTCCTCTCACATTCCTCTTCCACACCCATGTGACAGTCAAGTCCAAACACCCATATTGTCATTTTCCTGTCTCAAGCCAGTCACTTCTTCTGGAAAGCCCCACACTCTTTATGTGGTCCCCTGTGCTGCTTGTTCTTAAAGTCAGGTCAGGGACTCCTCCTCCAGGGGGCCTTCCCTGGTTGCTCCAGAGTTGGGTTCCTTTCAGCGCCTGTGTTGACCTCTGCCTCAGGGCTGCCAGGTCACCGTCTGTCTCCCACTCCCCCAGTGTTGAGGAGCCCCTCATGTTGGGGAGAAGTGAGGACGGGTGGACATGACCTCCCTCTGCCCTCCCTCTGCCCTGTCTGGCCTGAGGAGAGGGTCACTGGCTGGACTCATGCCCAGCTGACCACAGCTGGAACTTGTGACTCACATTCTATAAATCACAGCTAGGGCGGCAGGGCAGGTGTGGACACCTGAGGGGTCTGACCCTGCGGGGTTAGCCACCATGTGGGAAAAAGAGGCTGGGTCCCAAGAACTGTCCTTGCTTCCGGGGTGGGTATGCTGGAGTCACAGCTGGGCAGGACACAAGTTTCATCTTGCCTTTTCCTTCCATGATCCCAGAAGATTTTATTTTTTAAAAAACATCAGACTTTCTACAGCTGATATGTATATATATGATTTCTATACATTTATATAACTGAATGAGGAGAAGAGTATTTCTTTTATTTTTCTTTATTAGAGATAACTTTTTCTGCTTTTCTTCCCCTGATTCATAAAGTCCTTCTTGTTCCCTGGAGAGAATCTGGACACTGTGGGAGAGGAAAGGGGTGCCTGCCTGTGGTTGCCTCCTGTTTCCGTGTCAGCCCCTCCATTTTTCTCCCCCACTTCCCGCAATGCCTGGCCACTGCAGCTTCCAGTCTTGACCTCTGAGGTCCTCAGTTTTGCGGGCTCCTCCTGCAGACCCCACATACCCATCTCTTTCTCTCCACTCCCACAGCATTTGTCCTCTTCCAACTCCCCTCATCTCATTCTCTCTCACTCCCACATCTGCTATAGCTCCCACTTTCCCTTTCCTTGCCTACTTCTCCCCACCCTCGACCTGTCTGGTCCACTGCACCAGAGAGGTCCTCTGAAGGTTCCACCTTGAAGTTGCCCCTCTTCCCTTCCACGGTCCCCATTGCCTACCTTACAACTCTTATCCCCTGGCCCCATCTGTAGGATGCAGCTCCTGACCCCAAGGGCTCCGGCTGTCTTACCACCAGCCCAGAACTGATCCTTCTCTAAGCGCATGGGCTTCCCTCTGGGATGGTTGCTTCTGAGCCCTAGCACTCTGGGATGCTCTTGGATTTAAGAAACAGCATTCACCCATTTCTGGGCACACAAGAGAAAGAAGAGGAGACCACCCCATAGTTGGGAAGCAGGGAAGGGTTAAGGAAGGCTAGGGGAGGGAGGAGGCCCAGGATGTGGGGCAGGCTGCACTGTGAGGGTGAAGATCTCCATCTCCTAAGGACACACACAATGGGAGTGTGGGCCAGGAACCGACGGGCCACAGGGGAGGGAGGTGTAGCTAGAGGTCCAGGCAGGAGCCATGTGGCAGGAAGCCTCCAGGAGGGAGCAGGCCCCAGAGGGTGCTCCCAGAGGTGTGTGCTGCAGCCTGCTGCATGTCCCCTCGCCAGCCTGCTGGGTTGTGCAGTCCTGTCCTAGCCCAGTTTGGCCAGTGGGTCACTAGCACTGAGCACCAGGTGTCCTGAGTAGGCCAGAGCCAGTGCAAGAGCCTGCAGGCTATGGAGGGCAGGCAGAGGAGAGAACTCACGTTATCTGAGGATTTAGCATTTACCAGATGTGGTGCTAAGTGCTTCTGAGGCTCTCAATGACCTATGAGGTGAGTAACTATTATTAATTCCATTTTACAGATGAACCAATCAAGGCCCAGCAAAGTTGAGACTAGTTCTAGAATCCGAAGCAAATAAGGGCAGGGCTGGAGTTCAAAGCCCTGTCTTTCTCCTACTCCACAGAAAGTCACAGGCCGAGGCCCCAGCATCGGAGGAAGCCAAAGACGAATCAACAATAGTACAGAACAACTCCCAGGCTTCATCTGTTGCCCCCCCAACAGCAAGCACTGCTAGCTCAGGGGGAAGAGCTGGTGGCATAGAAATTGTGCCTGGGGCATGGAAGGCATGGACAACTTAGGTCAGCCCCACAGAGAAATGGCTTTGGTTGAGGGTTGCAGAGTGGGGCACGGGGCAGGGTCTCTGATGGGTTCTCGGGAAGGCTTAATGCTCCTACTCTCCCCATGAAGCTGGGGGGACTGATCTCGGCCATGAATGGGTGGCCTCTGGCCATGCACTGGCTGCTCAGCAGATGCCCATAACCTCCATAAGACAGGGAGTTGGAACCAGGGAGCTAGAAGGGCCCACCCAGGTCTCACCCTGAGGTCCTGGGATTCTGAGGCAGCCCCTGTTACAGAGCACAGCTGGGAGCCACATCTGTCTGTTGAGGGCCACAGCCGAGTCGGGATGACGCATGGCATTTTTGCCAGAAGTAGTGGTTGAGAGGTGACGCCAGCGAGCCATTAAGATGATGACTTTCGAGTTCTCGCGGAGTTCCCATTGAGTTCCGGTTGAGCTCTCGCGGGGATTCCTGAAGAGTTCGCGTTGGTTGGTGAAGTTCCGGTGGTGGGAGTTCCGGTTGGTGTGTGGTGTGTCCCGGAGAAGGCCGCGTGGGTGGCGTTCGTGTGAGTTCGGAAATAAAGTTCGTTCCTGCTTGAGTGGCTCGTGATTTGTGCCCAGCCAGACTGCGGCATCTGTCAGGCTTGTGGCCTGGATGGCACAAGTGCATGGAGTGCATGTGGAGAGGGGCTGTAGGCTCAGGACCCGAGAGCAGGGCTGTGGTCTGGGCTCACGGCCCCGATCCTTTGCAAAGGGTTGTGGGTTTTTCCACTCTGGCCTTCCCAGGAACCACAAGGGAGAGAACGAGATGGCACCCAACATGTGGTAGATATTCATGGAGAGAATGAGTGAATGAAGGGAAGGGAGGAAGAGTGAGCCAGCACACCCTAAGCTTGCACTCCCGGGATCTGGACAGGAAGTGGAAAGGGAAGAAAAATGTGAGTCTTCCTGGGTACCCCATCCAGAGGAACACGGCCAATGCCAAGACTTAGAGAAACAAAAAGGAAGAGGAACTGTTTCCCCTCTAAACCTTAATCCCATAAATCCAAGTAGGGAGGTCTTAATTACATAGCTTTGAGTGGTCTTATTTTTCAATTAAAGTCACCCAGTAAACATTTGGAAATTGGTGTCCTTGTTTGGAGCTCGTAGCAGGACTAGAACCTCCTGGAGAGGTTGAAATGGAAGTGAACAGGGAGGGCCGTGGCAGGGTGTGAAGTTCAAGTATGGGTAGGAACCAAGAGGCCCCCACCTTGCCCTCCCTGCATGGGCTGTGCTGTGTTCCATGCCCTTCGAGGAGGGGCAGGGTTGAGAGGCTTCTGGGATTGGGGTGGATGCTCCCTGAAGCATCTGCCCTTCCGCCTGCTTCCCCAGGCATTGGAACTCTCCCGGCTGAGAGTGGCGGGAGCATCAACTCAAACCAAGGGCGGGGCCAGGAATCAAGGAGCCAATGAAAGGCCCATGTACACAGCAGGTGCTTAGCTGGTGTCTACTGAGCTGGAGTGCATGCGGAGAGGGGCTGTAGGCTCAGGACCCGAGAGCAGGGCTGTGATCTGGGCTCGTGGCCTCCGGCTCCTTTGCAAAGGATTGTGGGTTTTTCCACTCTGGCCTTCCCAGGAACCACAAGGGAGGGAAGGAGATAGGAGAAGGGAACTAGGGTGCCAGTCTAGGCCCCTGTGGGTGGTCCTTAGCCCCAAAACCACCACTTCTGGGCAAACCCTAGCCAGAGAACCAAGAGTCCTGTCCAGACCCATAAAGGAGCAGAAATGACAGCAGAAGAGCCCAGGAGGCCACTGGCTGCCTCTGGGGGAAGATGTTGATCCTCTTGGAAACCCAGAGAAGCCCTCTGTGTTCTTTAATCAGTGCTTTGAACTACATTGCATTCCCCCAAAGTCCTAAGTTCCTAATCCCTCCAGGTGGCTGTATTTGGAGATAAGGTTTGTAGGAAAGTAATGAAAACTAAATGAGGTCGTAAGAGTGGGGCCCTGATCCTGTAGGGTTAGTGCCCCTCTCTCTTTCTCTTTTTCTCTGTGATATGAAGATGCTGCAAGAAAACACTCACTACCTGCCAACCAGGAGGACAGCCCTCACCAGACACAGAATCTGCTGGGACGTGGATACGCCTGCTGTTTAAGCCCCGCCCCATCTCGATATGGCAGCCTATGCTGACCAACAGCCAGTGCTATGGGCTACCATTCTTCAGCACCCTCCTCCCTGCAGCCCTGAGAGGATGCTAAGCCGTGGTGCCAAATGGTTAAGCACGTTGTCAGGAAGAGCAGGGATGGTACTGGGACCTGGGTGGGTCGTGCCACTTCTAAGTCTGGTGCCTTAAGTTACTGTGCCACTAATGGTGACGATGGTGGCAGAATCTACGTGGAGCACAATAGTACAGAACAACTATAGCTGACCACCAGATGAGGAGGTAGCCATCCGGGTAAAACAGGACAGGCTCAGAGGGCCCAGAAGGACATGCCCTCATCTCAGAGGTTCCCAAGGGGATGACTGGCCTTCTAACCACCACTCACCAGTACCCACCTGTCTCCTTACACTCTCTCGGGGCCTGGGATTATCATGTGTGTTTGAATCTAGGAGGGAGGGAGGGTCTGGATCCAAGAGAGGGGGTTTTGCTGAACTCTGCTTTGGCTGGGGATCTGAGACGCCTGGGGACCCTTCATTCAACCAGCCCACAAAGCAGTTGGCATCGGTCTGGACAGACTGGCTCCCTTCCTGGACACAAGACGGCCACACAGGACCTTTCCTATAATTCCTCAGATCCCCTAGTTGGGACCACAGGGTCCCACCCTCATCCCAGAGGTGGGCCTCTTGCCCTGGCTCAGGGACTAGCTCTGAAGAGGCCAAAGTGAACAGAAATCTATCTGAATGGTCCCAGGATTTATGCCAGTGTATAAATAGCACAAAACCAAAACCAGGATTTTTTTTTTTTTCAGAGAGATTATCAGAAAAAGTCTACATTAATGCAACATGTCATCTTTTCCAGGAGCCATCTTTGAGATCAGAAGCCTCGGCTGGGCACCCGCTCAACACGACGAGGGTGATTAAACCATGCGTCAAGAGCTGAAATGATGCTATTAGGCAGGCAAGGACTGCGGATTTGGGCTGATGAGGGAAGATTTGAGCCTGGGAGCACGGACCCCCGATGAGCCCCGATGCTTCTAGGTTGTCGAGTGGGATATAGAGACCTCTGAGCAGCCTGAAGCCTTGGCTCAGGTGCTGGGTCTGGAACCCACTTGCTGTGTGACTTGGATTAAATAGTTGCTGTCTCGGAGCCCAATTTCCTCACCTGAAAGGGAATTGAGTATCTTTTAGAGATCTTCAGAGATATGTATTTTTCCAAATTACTAATAATCTGATTATGTCGTATGGAGCTTTGTGTCATGACTTTTCTTAAATTAAGAGTTTTGAAGTTATCTCTATTGGCCACACATGTTCATGACCAATTGTTTGTTGGTCTCTGGGAAGATTTGAGACTTTGTTCTGTTTCCTTTAATGATCTCATGGGTAGCTCTAGTGTCCTAGGCTGTGTGTATTGACCAGTTACTCGTTAAGCGGCACAGTAGTGACCCGAGTGATCTTCATAAAGACGCGGTGGCTTTGGCCTCAGACAATGCTGGTTCGAATTCAGGTCCCTCTCCTGAACAGCTGTGTGGCTGTGGGTGGGATAGGAAACCTTCCTGAGCCTCCCTCTCCTCGTGCATAAAGCACAATGAATGTGAGCTGCTTCCTGGGATTGCCAGGGGAGTGCAGGAGATGACTAGAGAGGGGCTGGAGGGATGGGCACTTTATGACCAGGGTGCACCTGCTCTTCCTGTCACCTGTGATCAGTATCAATCATTCTCCATCCGCTCAGAGTCCTCTCAGAGGGCTCCTCAGGTCCACCTCAAGGGCAGGAATGGAGCTGTGGGTTCTCGGAGCCTCCACCACTGCTCAGCACAGTCTTTCAGACAGAGGTGCCTATTTGCCTTTTGTCTTTGGATGGGCACAGGCGTCTCTCTTGGATGTTTGTCTGTCTGCAAGCCTCATCCCCAGCTCAAGGGATCCCTCCTTCAGGGGGACTCAGTTGTTGGCTTTGTGTTGACAAATACTATGTATCCTACTTCGAAGGCTATGTGGCATGTGCTTATAACAATGTAAGGATATCTGGGACTATAAGGATACATTGTTCTAAGACCCCCATTTGTAAAACACTAAACAATAATGAGTGACTACTTGCATTTTATTTTTCTCCATTTTATTTATTTATTTTTTTGGTACTGGGGATTGAACTCAGCAGCACATTGAACCATTGAGCCACCTCTCTATCCTTTTAATTTTTTCTTTTTTTAATTTGAGACAGGATCTTGCTAAGTTACCTTGGGCCTTGCTCATTTGCTGACGCTGGCTTTGAACTTGCAATCCTGCTGCCTCAGACTCCCAAGCAGCTGGGATTACAGGTGTACACCACTGCGGCTTCTCTATTTTTCTTTTAAGTGAGTGTAAAGTGCCTGGTCAATATAAAAAATTTCAGCCTATGGTATACAGAATGAAAGATGCAAACTTCCTTTATCCTCTTTCCAGTCTATTCCATGGTTAGAAGTACAGCTTTCATTTTGCCAATCTTTTTTCCTCTATATTTCAAACTACCTATATAACACGTATCAACTTGCATACATAAAGTCTTCTAAAAACGTAAGCAAGGTCCTTTTTCTAAAACCTAGTTTTGTGTTTTACTTAAAATGCTTCTCCTGTCAGATACATCGCCTTTTAAAAATGACTTTTATTTATTAAGTGATCATGTGACAAATGACTCCTTCAGGTGTCCAGTTCTGTGGATTTCAGCATGTGGATAGATCTGCGCAATCTCCCTCAGGACACACAGCAGGGTGGGTTGGGTGGCTCTGGACATCTCAGTGTCATCAGTCGATCTTAGCTTCCTAGTGTGGAAAATAAGCACTAGCCATGACACCCTCGTCATCTGCGGGGCTTGTCTTATCTCAAATGCTGGGTCAGTCTGGTGTGGGGAACAGAGCCCCAGCCTGGCCTGATTGCTGCCTGTGTCACACACGAGCTGAGGGACTTGGGTGGGCGTCTGAACCTCTCTGAGTCTCTGGGTTTTCTTTTGGAAAGCATACATGTTCTTATGAACTTTGAAGAATGACCGTATCCCTAGCGATGTCCAGGCAGAGCACGGGGCGTGGCGAAGGCGCTCAACCCACGGCAGCCCCGTTGCCAGTTGTGAGCAGAGAGCCTTACACCCGGCACATACACGGGAGACAGCCCCACGTTGGGTTTGTATGGAAAGAGCTGGAGTTTATCCTGGCGTCTGAGTCCCAGGGATGCTGCCGGTCTTCAATGCAGACGTCCTAGCCAGTGTTTCCCAGAGGACCAGGAGACCAAGGCCAAAGGCCACTGGAGCCAAGGGTCCTGTGTGGGTCCTGGAGTTTGTCCTGGGTCACCTCCAGGTCTCTGTCCAGCTGCATCCCTGGGCTCGCCTGTTGGAATATGGGGCATCCAGGACTCCCAAGCAGCTAATGCTTCCCCCTTGGGGCTGGGACTTCCAAACTGCAGGGCTGCTAGCTTTGGGGTATCGGGACAGAAGGAGTGGCCTCTTAAATATTGAATCACCCCTCCCCGGGCCCCACTCCCGCCTGATTAGACTAAAGTCCCAAGCTTTAAGTTTGCTTAATCACCTCCTGACACTAAACAAACAGACTTTCAAAAGGAGTAATTTGCGAGGCAGAAAGAAAACAAATAAGTCACAAGGACACTGTGCGGCAGCAGGGGCGGGGCTGATTACATTCTGGGGGCCACCTAAGTCCGACATCAACCGAAAGCATATAGATCTTGGCTCCTCTCCACTCCGGGAAGACTTCAAAAACAGGGGCCTGGGAAACTTTGCATTAGGCCTGTGGCGACGGTGCGTCATTAGAATTCTGGGGGCATATTAAATGCCATCTAGCTGCTAACACGATGCATCATTTTCTGCTAAATAATTGATCACGGTGCAGAGATTGTGTTTGTGGAGTTTAAAAAAGTGATTAGAACAGGGAACATTTCTGGGAGGCAAGTTGCATCTGTAACGTGGAGCCTGTTCCTCGCACAGCTTCCTGGGGGGCCTAGGGCATTGGGGATTCTTGCCACACCAGAGCTGGGGTGCAGCACCGGGAGTGCTGACACGGCAGGACGAAGGGTGATGGTAGGTGGGGAGGGTGGCCTGATAGGAGGCCTGAGAAGGCTGAGAAGGGTCAGGGTGGTAGCAGGTTCCTGGGACAGCCTGTACCCCTGCCCTGGCTCCACACCCAGTGGTGTCTCTAATGACATGAGCAGAGCATCTTGTCCCGAGAAGAGATGGTCTCAGGGCCCCTCCCTAGTTTTCTTTTCTTTTTTTTTTTTTTTGCCCTATTTTACCCAGAAAAAAAAAAAATCTCTCCTTGACCTCCTCCCTGCAAGGATGCTGTTAGTCAGCTTCCTATTGCCCTGATGAGATCCCCGGGACAGATCAGCTTCAAGGAGGAAAGGGTTATTTTGTCTCCTGGTTTCAGAGGTTTTAGTTTATGGATGCTTGATTCTATTGTTTCTGGGCCTTGTTGGGGTAAAACATCACGGCACAGAGCATGGTGAAGCCAAGTTGCTCACCTCATGGTGGCCAGAAAGCAAAGAGAGAGAAAGAGGGAGAGAGAGAGAGAGAGAAGGCGGGGCCAGGGACAAAGTATAGCCTTCAAGGACACGCCCCTAAGGACCTACTTCTTCCAACTTGGTTCCACCTTCTAAGTGTCCACCACCTTCCAACAGTCCACTAAATTATAAATCCATGGATGGATTAATCCATTGACAAGGTCAGAGCTCTCATGATTTAGTCACTTTCCACCTCTGAATACTGCTGTTTTGGGGACCAAGTCTTCAACACATGAGATTTGGGGGGACATTTGAGATCCAAACCATAACAGATGCACCGTCAGAATCAGGACACCCATCCTGATTCTGGGGCACAGCAAGGGATGCTGGGCAGGTGAAAAACACTCAGCAGTTGCCACACCGGAGGGCTAAGCGGGCAATCACCCGCAGGACGGAGGCACTGGGGATGGGTCCAGGTCTGCAGGAGGCAGCCTCTATGCACAGGAGAGGCTCCTGCAGCCAGGCCTTCACCCCTGGCCCTGCTCCCTCTACCTGTAGAAACCCCTCCTCCTGCCCACGAGTCCCAAATACTACTGCACTGCCTCAGTCCTCAAGACACATGTCCAGGTGGGTTAAATGACCACAGGTCCCCTCCCCAGCAGCTGAAGAGCACACTAAAGACTCAGACTGCTTCTCCCCACTCCCTGGCATGACAGGTGTTCCTTATTTGTTAGTGAATTCGTTAGTTCACCAAGACTCGTATTCCACTGCCCCCACCTTCCCCTGCCAGATATTAGTCCATGAAGCCTTTCCCACTCCTGACCCACGTTCTTATCTGAAAACAGGCTGGTCCAGGCCACGGTGGACTTGGATGGGAGCAGGTTCCGTGGTTCTGGGGGTAATCGATAGTTCCATTTTACAGATGGGATGACTGAGGCTCAAGCATGGTGACTTGAGTTGGCCAAGGGTATTTATTCAGCCAGTAGGTGTGGTAGTCAGAAGCAGAGCCTGTGGCCCTGAATCCTGGTCCCACACAGCCTGCAAGTGGACAACACAAAATACAGTCCCAGATCACTGGGAACATCCCAGGTCTCCAGCCTAGGGGAGAAAATGAGTCTGTCAGGAGACAAACACTGTTTTGGAATGTCCTTTCTCTCTTTGGGCATGACCTCACTGATTCATTCCCTGCTGTCATCTGGAGGTTTCTGGGCTTTGTAGATACCTTTACTGCCTGGGCTGCCTCCATCCCCTGAAGGGCCATGACTGGGCCACACCCCCAGTCCCAGCTTGCCAGTCATGCGCTGCCCTTGTCCAAGGGCCAGGCCACCCACGCAATGTCTGAGAGAGATTGGTTTTTAGCTAAAGGTCACAGCAAATTGCCCAGGAGTCCCCAGGGAGGCTGCCCTGCAGGTGCCTGCATGGGCCCTGGCCAGCAGGGGGCGCATCCCTGAGTCCTGATAACCAGGTCAGGGTCAGAAGCAGGGGTGAGGGTGGAGTTAGAGTTAGAACTCATATCCAGGGCAGCCCCCGTGTGTGTCTCTGGTGGCTTCATCTGCCACTCCCATGTGCCTTTAGAGGGTGGGATATTTCATAACCATCACACCAGGCCTGCTCTGCAGAGGGACTTTGGGTGAATTATCTTCTGAGCTCCCTGCAGTTGGCGATGCAGGATTTGAGACTCCTCTTCTTCCCTCTGTCAAAGAAAAATTCATTCTGACATTTGTTAAAATGGTAAGGAACACTATTTAGGACTATTTCCATAAGTGTCAAGATTATCGCAATGGGGGAAAGACACGGGGATCAACGCTGAATACAGCAAGGACTAGTGGGGATTTGTGGCCAATGAGCAGTGTGTGTGTGTGTGTGTGTGTGTGTGGGTGTGTGTGTGGGTGTGTGTGTGGCGGGGGGGGGCATCAACGAAGGAAAAGCACTAAGCTGAGACATCAGGGGTAGGGGGTAATCGCGGAAAAGCACTAAGCTGAGACATCAGGGGTAGGGGGTAATCGCTACAACTGGACAAGGCAGGCAGACAGGGCCCAAGGGGAGGCCTAGTCAAAAACAGGGCTCCGAAGGATCTGGAGGGTCTTTTACACCTCCTGTCTGTCTGCAGGAGCTGGAGTGGTCTAACCTGGTCTCCTAATGCTCATTCTATGCCCTTCTTCAAAAACAGTGTGGTTCATCCAGGTCTGGTGCTCCATGCCTGTAATCTCAGAGACTTGGGAGGCTGAAGTGGGAGGATCACAAGTTCAAGGCCAGCCTGGGCAACTTAGTGAGACCCTGTCTCAAAATCAAAAATAAAGCTCAGTGGTAGTTTCCCTGGGTTCAATTCCCAGGAACTAAAAAACAAGCCAAACCAAAACAAATCTACAACAGCTAACAAACAAAAGGTACAATGTGGTCTAGCCCAGCACTCCCCCAAGCTTTAGTGAGCCTCAGAATCACTGGGGACTTTCTAAGGCAGAGACTCCTGGGCCCCGCCTCCAGAGGGCTGATAGAGTGGACTGCACACTGCGAATTGCTGGTCTAGCTTCCTCCCACCACAGTTCTCACCCTCACTGGAGGGGTTTCCTGGGAGGAAGGGCATCAAGGGTAGATTCAGACAGACTTAGAATCCTGGCTGTGCTTCTGTCTAGCTGTGTGACCTTGGGTGAGTCTCCTAGCCTCTTTGAGCCAGGATTCCTTAAAATGCAAGGAAAGCAGTGCCTATCTAACAGACTCCAGGTGAGACATGAATATTAGGGTGATGAAACATTTGCAAAGCCTCTGGAGCAGGCAGACATTCCAAAAATATTCCTTTCTGGAAGGAGAGTTGCTGCAGGGTGGGAGACAGGGGCCATCCAGTTCATCCTCGTGTTGTGCCAAGAGAAGTGAGACTGGGAGAGGGCAGAGCCCCATCCAGGTGCTATCTGGGGATGGGGCAGGGAGAGGCTGGCAAAGCTGGGGCCAAGCTGGGCACTTCTTCCAAATGACCATTCTGCCTCCAGTCGGGTAGCCAAGGGCACAGTCCCCAGCTCAGGGTGGCACAGCATCTCAGCTACCTGGACAAACATCAGTGCTAAAAGCATCTCCCCACCACTAACTCTGTGCAGGATGTCATCACACAGGTCCCTGAGAGGAAGTCTCCTTCCTCCTCCTTCCTGACAGCCTTTCTCCTTCTCATGGTCTTGCAGAGCTGGGATCCGGTAGAGGGGCTGCCAGACTCACTCTCCACTTCCTGCAGGTCACAGCCCTGGGCAGAGAGGCGCAGCCCCCTGGAGCCTCAGCTGCACCATCTTGGCCTGCTTCCTTTGGCCTTTGGCTACATTTCCCACCTGCATCAGATTTGGGCCTTCACCTCAGGCCTCCTGATCCTCCACCAGCTGGAGAAGCCCGGAGTACCCTGGTCCACAGAGTTAGCTCAGGGCATCCCAGGACCAGGCCACCAGCAGTTCCTCTATTTCCCACAATTCCTCATCAGGCTCTGGGCTCTAACTAAGTTCTGGTCCCTTAAAAGGGGAAGTTATTCTGTGTCTCTTGACCTCACTTTGGTCATCTGTGCCCTCGAGGAGCACAGAGCAAGGGAAGTAGCCTCATAAAGGGCCCTTTTTACATCCTCGGGGCTCGTTTCCAGCTTGGCTTCCTTCTGACAAAAATTGGCACAGCCTAAAAAATCACCTAGGCAGTGTAGAATGCCCTGCTGGGCCTGTCCACTCTGGAAGGCCTCCTTCTCTGAGGTGCCTTCTGACCTCGCCCCCTTCCCCCCACAGAGTTTGCCCACACAATGTTATGCAGGGAGTCCCTGAGGGTCCTGCAAATGGCTCAGTCTCTGTCCTGAGTGGCAGAATTAGGGACATTTTTTTCTTTTTTTTGGCAGTGGTGGGGATGAGCCCAGGGCGTCATCACACATGCTAGGCAAGGGGTCTACCACTGAGCCACACTCCCAGCCCTGAAGAATTAATGACCTGCAGCCAGAGGGGCAGGGGAACCGGTATTCCTTCTGGTTTTCCCCTGTGTTCTCTGGTGCCTAGCACGGGAACCTCCCATACTAGGTGTGCCAGGCGCGCCCAGCAGAATGGAGAGCGCACCAGGCTCTCTTGCATTTCCCCATTGCATTTACTGAAGTAAAGAAAGACGGAGGGAACACAGACTCAAAAATGTAACTTTTGGAAGCAGGGCACCCTGTTTGAGAAGCAAGTCTTCGTTGAGAAAGGACCTTTTATCCTCTGCCCTCAATGATGCCACCACTCGTCCATGTCCATCCACCACCCGTCCATCCTCCGTCCTCCCTCCCCCACCCCATCCAGCACCCTCTGTGCACTTGCGTAGACTGGAGGACTTACTGGGCTCCTGGGTGTGCAGGGCCTTGGAGGGGAGGTGGACTCCATTATTGCCCTCTGGGAAGGAGCCCTCAGGACGGGGACCTGCCACTGACAGTCACTACCGTCTTTATTCAAGACACGCGGGGCTCCTCTGGCTCTGAGAATCCTCCAAAGACCCTCCAGTGTTTTTAGCTCAAAGAAACACTTTGATGTCCTAAATGACAAAGTCAGGCATCACGGAGGCATCGTGACGATGGCTCCCTGCAGACACCACAGGAGGGGCAGGTGCCCGGCTGTCAGCACTTCTGGTCATCTGAAGTGTTCTGTCTCAGCTCCACGTGGATGTCTTGGTTTTCAGAGCTGCCGCCTGGCTTCTCTAGCGTCTCCTCCGGGACCTGCAGAGCCACAGGCCAGCCCAGCCTCGCTGCACACAGGGGAAGGGCAGTTGCTGGGCCTGTCCCACCAGGTGAGAGCCCTGCTTTGCCCAAGGCTGCGCTGGATTTCGGGGAGCCAGAGTCCTCCGTGAGACCCAGGAAGCTCAGTCTTCTGGTGTCTGAACACTGAGAGGCTCTTGTGAGGGGCTTTCACACTTGGGGCCTATATATATCCTGTTTTTGTCTTGTTTTTTTTTTTTAGTATTGGGGATGGAACCCAGGGGTATTCTTCCAATTAGCTACATCTTTAGCCCTTATTATTTTTTGTTTTGAGACAGGGTCTTGCTAATGCTGACTCTGGCCTCAAATTTGGAATCCTCCTGCCTCAGCCTCCCGAGTCACTGGGGTTAAAGGTGTGCATTCAGCTGCACATGCTGGTTCTAATCCCAGCTCTGCTCTTCCACAGCTGGGTGATATGAAGCAAGATCTCATTCTTGTCATTTATAAAATGGGACTGATGGTGGTAATAATAATACCTAGCCCACAGGGTTAATGTGAAAATTGGATGGAACAACACAAACCTCTGGTCCAGCTCTGGCACAAATAGTATCTCAATAAGTAGCAACTCCCATCCTCATTCTCTCCTTTTTTATAACATTGATTCTCCATCTTGGCTATTTAATAAGGTCCCTTGGGGAGCATTTCCAACATACCAATGCCTAGACTCTACCTCACACCAATGACAGATGAACTCCAAGGGTGAGTTTTGCTTCTATGACAGACATTTAAAGCTCTCTAGAAGTTCCCAAAATTCAGCCAAGGCACGGAACTCCCTATCTACCCAGATCTGTATCCATCCTGACCTGTACAGCCCAATATGGTAGCCACCAGACACAGGTGATGGTTTAAATCTAAATTCACTAAAATAGCATAAAATTAAAAATTCATTTCCTCAGTCACACAAACCATTTTTCAAGTACCCAATATCCAGTGAAGACTAGATTTTTGTTGTTGTGAAAGTTCTTTTGGAGAGTGCTGCATGACCAGAGCTGACCAATGGAAATAGATTGCAAGTTATATATGGAATTAATGTTTTTCTAATAGTCACATGTAGTGAGTAAAAAGAAACTGGTGAAATTAATTTCAATAACATATTTTATTTAATTCTATATATTCAAACAGGTGTCTCAGCATGAAATTAACATGAAATAACTTAATGAGCTATTTTTTTTTTGTATTCCTTTTTTGTACAATGTCTCCAAAATCTGGAGTGTATTTTATATTTTCCCAGCAGTTGGAACCAGCACGTTCCAAGGGCTCAACACATGTGCCCTGCCCAACATACCGGGTAAATACCCAGCAAAGTGTGAAACTGTTTCAAATGAACAGGCTTCTCTCGGCAGAATAACATTGTCATGTCTCCATGAAGGGCTTCAGGGCTTACAAAGGACGTTTATATGTGTCTTCTAAAGCCCTCTAGAGTTCTTTCACTGAGAATTTGAATGCTCAGGCTGGCCACAAATCTTGTGGACACGGGGGACATCTCTAGAACCCAGGTTCATATAAGATAATGTTGTTGTCTTTCCTAGTTCACAAATATCTAGGCCTGTGCAAGTGCTATTTATTCTGGACAGATAGACTGGTCATTCTTCGGGCACAGAGAGCCTGTCCTTTATTTCTTCTTTGTTCCTTCTATCCCTGGTGACCCTTTTGTTAGTGCATCTGTCAGTGGAGAAAGCATCCCTTGACTAACTTGAATAGTGCAGAAATCTCTCTCTATGAGCTATGCGACAGGAGCTTCCCAAGACCATCCACTCCTAAAACATCCATGCCTCAAAGAAATAGGGTACATGTGCCCCCAAATAGATAGGGTAGATGTGTCACTAGGGAAGATTCAGGCAACCACCTCCCATCTGGCATTAGACCTTAGTATGTATCATTTTGGTCACATACGTCCATAGTAGTATGATCAGGAGCAAATGGGACAGAAGGAAGCACAAGTATGATAAGAGGATGTGGAAGGAAAGGCCAGGAACACAGAGCTCTGCAAGGCTCAGTGGTGAGTGGTGGGGGCAGCTAGGACATTTGGGGTCCTTGGGGGCCACGGGAGCTGGGCCCGATAAAGGAGCTGTGGGTGCAGAATAGAGGGGGGCAGAAAACCATGTCTACCTGCAGGGGGCGCCCTTGGGCCTGGCATGCCTGGGACCCTGCTGTGAGCTGCTGGCTGGTGAGGGGAATGCGTGCCTGGGAGCTGTGGGTCCAGGAGATGTACAAAGTGGGGTGCTCTTTTCAGATTTCCACCCCATGGGCTTTCAGCTTCCTTTGGGAGAACATCAGACAGTAAAGTGCTCAGACACTCCAGCTCCTGGCCCTGCGGGGCAGGCAGGCTGGGGGCACTTCAGGTCTCACCCTCTGAGGTCCACAGCTGGCACTACGTAGGAGCAGTTCTCAAATACTCTCAAACATTCCCCAGCCTTTAATCTGAACTTCTTGGCCAAACTATACCCCTCGTCTCCCGCCTCCCCATCCCTGATCCTCCCAGCCTCTGAGGAACCTATTTCCAATGTCCTTCCTGAACTTTAGCATGACGTCTCTGTTCTCTAACATTTTCTTCTTTCATGGCCATATACTCAGTGCTCCTCTCCCTGCCCCAGCTTTGGCCTCTCTTAAGTCACCCCCCATCCATAGTCCTATGCTGTCCAACTGTAGGGATATCAGCCCCCTGGCTTCTCCCGGACACCACCAGTGGGTGAGAAGACTGTCTCCTGATCTCCTCTCTGATTGCTTTAGCCAGAGTGACAGTGGCAGAGAAAGTGATCTATTGCAGGCTTACGACAGCTATTCAAACCCAGAGACTGCTGGTCTGGGCCAGCTGTTCTTTCTCATTCATCCAACAAATGCTCGCTGAGCACCAAATCTGGACCTACCCTCGGCCCCCTATCTGACTGGCGGTGCCTGCACGGATTGGTTTTAGATAATGGGCTAATGAATCAGGATCATCCAAATGGTTTTCTCCTGCACTGGAGTGTCCAAATGCCAGGCAGTTCTGTTCATGGACTAGCGTGTAATGATCCCTCCCGAAAATCATAATCCATCAATCTCCCCTTTCGAGACCATCCATCAATGTTCCAGAATCCACAGCCGCATTCTCATTCCAGGAGTTTTCAATCACTTTCCTTTCCCCTCGTGCTTGCAGAACAGTGCACTGACACTAGGAAATTGTGTTTTGACATGAAATCATTATGTGTTTTAAAACCTCTCCTTCAATGTTGGTCTTTTCCTGCCTTCTGCTCTCCCCTGACACATCTCCTACTATGAACTGCAGCGTGAGCCCCAATCCTTTGTTAAACTCTCCAGCACAGGTGAAGGATGCCCAGTTTGAAAGGAAGACGCATGGAAAAAGTAGGCTGCCCATTTTATTCCAACATTCTCGCACTGTAATTAATTTGTCTCCTCCAATCAGGGCCCGACGGGTATGTTTCCCTGAGGGAAGTTTAAGGGATTGATGGGGGTGAAGGGGGAGGAGTGGAGCACCGGGGGTCTGTATACTGAAGTTGTATCATAATTAGATGCAAGTAATGTGCAAACTTAACCACATGCATGCAATAATTAATCGATCAATTCATCAATAAGTGCATAGCTGTTCACAGGACAGTGATTCTGTTTCAGGGGCCCCCACACCCAGCCGAGAGTGAGGGCAAGTCTGGACATTCATGCTGGCTGCCCACTATGTCCCAGCTCCTACATGCTTCCTTGGTACCAGCATTTTTTTTTTTTTTAATGCAGATTCTAGTGTTTGCAGATAGGCATTCTTTGTACATTGAGCCTTTGAACACATGCCAATCACTGATCTGTGCTCAGCCAAAATTGGGGCAAAGTTGGACAGACTCCAGTTTCCAGGAAAATGCCGTGTGTTATCCTGATGTATTTCCCAAGGCATTTGTTTTCAAGCAAAATTCACATTCTAAGCAGTTCCCGCTAGCCCTGCTCTGCTGACTTTAGACCTTAAGCCCTCTGAGGATGCACCTGTGATGTTTTGAGGAGACTGCATCAACATGTTCACCCTGTGGGGAGACAAGCCTGACATGACCTTTAATGAGCAGGGTCTTGTAGGACAAGTTTCTAAACCTCTCTGAGACTCAATTTTCTCACCTGGAAATGGGGACCATTAATACCATTCTTATAGCATTTGACTTAAGGGTTAAAGGTAAAATATGCATCTGTGGGACCTGTAGGTGTATAGCAAATGATGGGCCTGGTTATCATTATGGAGAGATGATTTCTTGCGGAGGAATTCTGAGCTGCCAATGTCATGGAGGTGCTTCATTGAAAAAAGAATAGAGGCTGTGAAGTTGGTTTCAGCCGAACAACAATAACTTACACTGTAAATAATTGATGGTGCGAGCAGCTTCCAGCGCTCACACCCAGGTGAGGTTTAGGGATGATGGCTCCACATTCTAAATCGCCTCATCTTCCCCTTCTTGAATAAATGGAGTCTTGGCTGGCGGTCAGAATCAAAGTCACATGAGTATGAATTCCAAAGAGACTGTTTCTGGGGGAGGATAGCCGGCTTGTTCCCTTGCTGCCCAGTGGAGGAAGTCCCCCAGTTGTCCCTTCATGCTGTGATGAGGTGGGTGCCACCTGCAGCCAGTGGCCAATGGTTCCCATTTCAGGCATCCTCCCTGGCTTCTGGGCAACTAGGACCTTGAAGGGTTTAAGCTGTTTCTCATGGTTATTAGAAGCTCTGCTCTGCCATGCCTTCCTTATAAAGTCCCTCCCTCAAAACCTACCTGTCTTGAATCTTGGGTGGGATGGCTCCTGTCACCTTTTAGGAGCATTTAGGAATGCATGATGTAGAGCAGAGGGCATCTGCCTGTGGGATACCCCACCCCTGATTTGACTGCAGAGGAAGATGAGGAATAGTCAGGAGGTACCTTGCCAAAGCATCACTCTGACTTTTTTTTTTTTTTGTACTGGAGGTAGATTGAACCCAGAGGCAATTAACCACTGAGCCACCTCCCCAGCTCTTTTTTATATTTTATTTGGAGACAGAGTCTCGCTGAGTTGCTTAGGGTCTCGCTAAGTTGCTGAGGCTGGCTTTGAACTCCCAATCCTCCTGCATTAGCTTCCCAAGCCTCTGGGATTACAGGCATGCACACTTGGCCTCATGGTGACTTTTATCCTGCCTTATCCATATAGCTCTGAGATGTCCTGGGCCCTTGGTGTCAGGAGAGAAGCTGGGACTCAGAAATTGGCTCTGGAGCTGTTCTATGGGTGGAAGGAAAATAAACCAATGTTCAAATATCTGTGCTTCAAGGGCAGAATGTGGACTGGCCTGTCCATCTTGGTTGCTCCTCTCTCTGAGTAGGGGTCTGACCTTGTGGGCAGGACAGCAGCAGGTGCCTGTGGGTGGGTTGAGAGGTGAGGTCAGGTGGGAGGTGTGTCCATGATAGGGATGTCCAGAAGGTGGCGTTCGCACCAGTCCCTAGGCTCATTCCCTTTCCTTTATGGAATAGCTTCAATGCACCAGGATTTTCCTGTTAACTCCCCAGATCACAGGCACTGATACTCACAGCTGAGTGAGCCACTTCCTGGAGGTGCAGGAACTTATTCAAGGTCAATGTCTAGAAAGGGAGCAGCCAGGAGTCCCCCCCAGCTCTGCTGCTCCCAAAGCCAGCCCTCTCACCTGTCTTCCTCCAAGTCTCCCAAGTGCTGCGTGTCCACCTCCAGGTCAACAGGAAGAGAGGTTGAAAGAAAAGTGACCACAACACTCAGAGCAACCAAGAGATCTTTATTGCAGCAGTGCAACAGAGGGGAAAAGAGAGAAAGAGAAGAGAGAGAGAGAGAGAGAGAGCGCAAGAGAGAGACAGAGAAAGCAAGAGAGATAGCAAGAGAGAGAGGGGCCCAGCAGGAGGGAGTTTTTATAGTCCAAATCTAATGAGGTCTCTGGGTCTGCAAGCTGTTTTGTTGGCACAAGGGGGGTTACGTGTTCGGCCTTGAGCAGGGGGTTGAGTGTTCAGCCTTGAGCGGGGCTTGGGTGTTTGGGCTTGAAGCAAATAGTTGATAAAGAACCAGACAGAGGGTTTGAGTGACCAGGTCATCCTGCAGCTAACTTTGTTTGGCATGCCCTGCTGACAGCTTACTCAGCCTGTCCTGCACCTAACAGAGGTGACCAGGAAAGTGAGGCAGAAAAGGCCCAGATGGGATGGTGTGGGCAGCCAGTGGCAGGCAGGAGCTGGTGGAAGGAGCATAGCCCAGCTGGCCAGGTGAGGACCAGGCCTCCCGAGATGGAGGAAGCTGTGGGTTCTGGCCTCAGCCAGGTGAACTCAAGGTCAGTTCCCAGCCCTGGTGTCTGCCTCGTAAGGCACAGCTGAGAGCCGTGTTTCAACAAGGGACTGCTGAAGGAGGCTCCTGGGGAGTGGCAGGCAGTGTGGCAGGCTCTGGGTGGAGGGGTCCCATGAGGCCACCCCCCCACATTGACCTACATAAAGGACCAGCCTGCAGGTACCCCAGGGAGGCCCCTGCCAGACTCTGTCATAGGGACTTGCCCGCCCCAGCATTTGAGTCAAACCGCCAGGAGGGCCCCCTGCTTTCTAGTTCAATGAGGGCCCCTGGGGAAGGAACTTTAAAAAGATTTCAAATCATAACAATGCTTTTCTCTGCTTAAATCGACAACTGTTTTCTTCCCCTCCATCACAGCAAGGGCACACACAGAGAAGGGTAACATTGAGAAAATGCTGTTTTTTTTGGCTGTCAGACCAAGCCGGGGCCATTAACCCCTACTTAGTCAATTCCTTCTTGTGAGATGAGGCGTCCTTTTGTAAATGCCCAGGGACAGTTTGCACTCTCCCTCCTCTCTCGTGTGACACCAGGCTGTGAGGTATAGGGCCTGTTTGTTTTTCTGTCAATGCATCTGTTGGCTCCATTCCTTCCTTTGTGGTCCCAGGATTGTGACCTTGGTGGCACATTATCCCCCCTGCTGAATTTCTGCAGTGGCCTCTTTCTACCACACACTTCCCCAGAGTGACCAACTTGCAGCTCAGTGTCTTGGAGGGGTCTAGTTTGCCTCCCTTGCTGGCGCCCGCCAGCATGCCACCGAACACAGTACCCCATTCCTCTGGCCATGGTGCTGAACCAAGGGGTGGGCTGGTTAGAGGCTTTCCTTGGAATATGTGGCCCCAAGGAGGGAAAATCAGGGGTTGCAGACATCTCTTCTGGGGCAGCAGTGGCAGTGTTCTAATCTCCTGCCTCAATGCCATTGGCATTGAAAGACAATCAGCTACAGAGCTGTGTCTCCTAAGCCGTCTTGTGATACGGATGGGTATTTGCCCTGTCCACTCTGTTCTTGGCTTAACAGTGTCCACTACCATTCTGAGGCCCTCTTGAGGATGCTGTGGGTTACTTAAGGCTTAGCAAAATACTTGACATTCAAACCAGCTTGAGGGGATTCTCTTGACTGCAACTTAGAATCCCAACCAATGCAGAGAAACCTTAATGGTAGTTCTTAGCTTCTGGATGCTTCTGTATTTGACACCAGCTAAACCACTGTTCCTCTTGGCCACCTAAGCCAATAAGTCCCTTCACTTTCTTGTGTGGTAGAAGAAGGCATGCTTCAGAAACTTGTAACCAAATGTGTCTGGAGTGACAGTTAAGCTCTTAGCATATCACATCTCTCCTCAGGCATCTCCAGTAACGCCAAGGAAGTTGCCTTCATTCTTCTGGCCATGGTGCTGAACTCAAGGACTGGATTAGTTAAAGGCTTCCCTTGGAGATGTGGCCATAGGAGGAAGAAGCAGGTAGCACAGACATCTGTCTTCTGGGGCGGCAATGGTCCACTGATTGACTTTGCTCACACAGTGCCCCCTGCTGGAAGACATTCGTTATTTGCTACTTGGGATCAAACTCAAGTTTTTCCAGTAGGCTGCAAAAATCTCCCTGTTCTCCAAAACCTTGAGTTGATGCAACACAAGTTCATTCATTCATTCACTCCCTTGCCAACACTAAAGAGCCATAATTATTCAGGGCAATATTCTGAATGAGAGTGTACAGCAAGGCTTGCACCTCTATATACTAGTTACCTATGTCATTTGAAGGTCCTCACTTAATTCTCACAACTCACATGGAAGGGGTATTAGTATTTTTGGCTGTGGAATCTGAAATTCTGGAAAATTTCAAGGTTCCACAAGGCCACACAGCTCCGAAGTGCTAGAATCATTCACAGCTCCTCCCTATGTTCCTGCCTAGATGGATCTGCCCATGGGGCGTGGTTCTCATTCTTAAAAGGGCCATATTCACAGCTGAGAACTGGAATATTCATCTAAATAGGAAAGTATCTACTATAGTCGATTTAACAGACATCACTGGGTGTCTACTATGTGTGTCAACTATGGGTTGCTTTTGCAGGGGCAAAAATAAAATAAACCAGATCCAGTTCCTGACCTCAAACATTTAGAGGTCTGTCACTCAGGTTGTAGAGTACAGAAGGAGCTAGGGGGGGAAGACAATGGCTTTAGAGTGGGGAAACTTTGGCTGGGCCTTGAGAACCACTCAGGGTAAGATGTGTGAAGGGTGAAGACAATTCAGGTTATAGGAGCTCAGATGGAGAAGCACAAAGAGCCATGGGGGACATGGGCCTCCCATGAGCCTCCAGGACTGGAAATGGTTGCAATAACCATATATCGCCCCACCTCATTTTTCTTTATGGTATACAAACTTCTTGATAAAAATTGGACAATTGTTTTTGTCCAAAACCTCACTGACATTTAGTTCCTTCCAGGCACCAAACACTGGGCTCAGTGTTTCATTCAAAGCCTGAATGTTTTTCTGTATGAAGGTGGTAATAAGAGAACTATTCTCACAGAGGTTTAGTAAATAAAGTTTGAAAATCGTTTGACACCTAAGCAGGGCCCAAGGGCCCAAGGGGTGGTACATACTGTGGCTGGTCATTAAAGCCCAAGGTGGTTAGGCTATGATTGCCCAAGGTGGGGAGGTGGCTTTCTTCTAACTCAGGAGGATTATTTCTGCCTGGGGCACATGACATGCTGCTCCAGGGGACAGAAAACAACAGAAGCAATGAAGGTGGCATCAGTAGTTGGGACAATGGAGCAAATATTTCTTTGTTGTTTTTTTTTTTTTTTTTTTTTTTTTTTTTTGTATCTTATTTTTCCAAAAGAAGTTAGACGTATAGGGGAGACAAATGATGGTGGCTAAGGGGACTTGTGGTGGGGAAAGATGTGAATCCTCTGGGGACTTCCAGAAACAAGTAGGGATACTTGAGGGTGGGTTACGGGTCCTGAAGTGGACCTAGTGTGGGACTGGGTACACAACGTGTCCCCCATAGTACTTGCTAGTTAATGCACTAATTGAGGCCTCTCTCATTAGCTGGGGTGCACACACTGATGTTCTCTGCATCCCTGTCACGTGCAAGCCTGAGAGGAATGACAATCCAGGCTTCAGAGGCAGCGACGCAGGCACTGTGCCCAAGAGCCTCCTCCCGGAGCTGCTCTGCCTGCACCCCCAGCTCTCTGGAGGCAGAAGCTGCTCCCCAGCTGAGAGCCAGGCTGCTCCTGGCTGTCTTTGCACAGAGAAAGCTCAGCTCCAGGTGCCCCCTCCCTCAACTCCCAAGAGGAGGGCTTGGGACCCAAAGGGGAGACCAAGGCTTCTGCAGTGGCTGAGGGCTCTTTTGAGTGAATCTCTTGTTTGGTCTCCCAGAACAGAAACCAAGAGCCCATCCCATCCCACTATCCTCTTCCCAACACGTCCGGCCCCCAGACTGTCCAGACTGGGGGCAGAGAAGCACAGGAGTGCGGAAGGGAGCCAGCCCGGGAGGGATGACAGGAGCAGTGGGTGGCCCCCTCCCTTTCCAGAGCACGGCTGCCATTCCCTTCACTCAATTCCAGTACATTTGATTCAGAGCCACAAGTGGCTCTTCCTCTCCAAAGAAGCATTTGAATTTTAAAAGAGGACCCCAGCAAGGAAACACTTAACCCAGAGGAATGAATATTTAATGTTGGCATTTCAGGTTCTGCAGGGAGAGGGCTTGGAGGGGCCTTCCCAAGGTTCCCAGAGCACCCCCAGTCGCCCGATTCCTGTGCTCAGGCTGAGGCTGGCCTGGCAGGAACCCTGAGACAGGCTGCTGGGACAGCCTGAGCCCCAGACCAGTCTCAGCTTCTTGCTCACTGTGTGTGTTTCCTGGATCTTAGGGGTACTTGTTGAGTTTCACCTCGCTCCAGTCTTGGGGCTTTCAATGGATGGTCCAAGGGCCAAATCAGGACCATATTTTTTATTTTTCTTTGAAGAAATTGGGCCTACGAAGCCCTTTAGTTGGGACCCATGCTCTCCAGCTCACCACTCATCCTATACCCCTCTGCCTTATTCATTTGGTTTACTCCTGGCCCCCATGGGTACTCTAGGTTGAGACCCCTGCTTTCCCAGGGTCATTGGGGAACCTGGGGCAGAATGTGAATGTGCTTTGAAAGCCTCGTATTGTGTGTGTGGAGGTGAGATGGATGCGGTGACAGTGTCACTCATTTTCTCCCATTCACCATACTGGACTGGGAACATGATGGGCACCTCATCTTCCTCACTTACAGCAGAGAGAACCCAGCAACCCTTTATCAAAGGGGAGACTGAGGCTCAGAACGGTGAGGTCTGGTAATGAGGGAGGCAGGGTCTGAATGGGACCCCAGAACCCACACTCTCCATGTGGCACCTTTCCTAAGATGGTGACTCAGGCCTAACCGTGAGTCATCTTACACTGGGAGTCTCCTGTGGGTGGGGACTGCTGCATGGTGCATACCCTCGAATGTGTGTTAAGGCTGATGTGGACACCCTGTGCAGTGGAAAAGGAGAAGGCAGGGCTTCGGTTTTTCTTAACAATCAGCAGGGAATTCTAAATGCAGGGACTGATGCTCCAATGGTGGCCAAGAGGGCCCTTCTACCCGCTCCTTGGACCCTTTTCTCATGGAGAGTTTGGAAGAAAAGTTCAGGGTCATTCCTGCCTGTTAGTGTCTATGGGACGACAGGATTGCTTTACAAACATCTGGCCCAGATGTGGCAGCAGTGGCTGTGACTGCATTAGGTCCTCTCCCCTTGCAGGATTGCCCCTTCTGGTGTAAGCCCCATGGTTTCAGCCTTCCTCCACCTTGAGGAAGTGACAACTCCCGGTTTGGAATGCTGTGACCCCTGGAGCCTGTTCCTTTTCTCTGCCTGGCCTTGTCCCCCTGGCCTTCCCTTGGGATTTCAGCCCTAGCCCTCAAGCCCATCCTTCCTGTCCACAGCTCCATCTATTATTCCAAACCTGGTGGCACCAGAGAGCTCACGGTCAGCCCGGGCCTGTAGGACCTTTGTCAGCTTCACAGTCAGACAGACCCAGGCAGGGTCAGCCCTGGTTCTCTGCTTTACATCATGATATCGGGCAAGTGACTTCATGTCTCTGAGGTGCAGTTTCCTTGTCTACAAAATGGGACACAGGGAGTTTAGGTAGAGTAAGAATATATTAAAAGATATCTTAAATTATGGCTTGACAACTGGCAGTTTTTCTCCTCCTTGTTTTTTTCTCACCTTAACATTCTATCTTGGGATATTTTATAGTAGTATCTAAAAAGTCTCATCAATATTTTTTGTGTTTGCCTGGTTTTTCTTTATAAGGATGGACCATAATTTATTTAGCAACCCTCTTCTGATGGACATTTGGAGTGTTTACAAATATTTTGCTATTATAAATAATGCTGCAACAAACAGCTTTGTTTACTCATCGTTTGGTCCATATGCCTCTGTGGTTATGAATTGGCTGCTCGCTCCCTTGGGAATTTTCTCTCTTCATCCTCTGTACCTGCTGAGGGCATCTTATCCGTGTCTCAGGGGAGCTCCCATGACCTCTCTCTGTGAAGTCCTCCCTAAATTTTCCAGGATGGGGCATAGGGCTAGATCCTTTCTCTGTCTACCCTCCTGGCCTCACATTTGCTTGTAAGTCTGTTTCTCCACCCAAATTGTGAACTTCTTGACAACAGGGCTGTTTCTCTAATGACAGAGACCACAAATATTCCATGATCATTATATCCAATGCATTTCACATAGTAGGAGCTTCACATTTTGTTCTTTTTTTTTTTTTTTTTGTATCATGAATAAATGCAACAGAGTCTCTGCCCTCAGGGAACTGATGGTCCTAGGGAGGAGAGAAAGTCATACACAAACATAATTATCATTACAATGCAAAGCAGAAAGCACTAAATGCCACCACAGGTACAGATTAACTATTCTATTTGATGGTTCTCAGCCATGACTACAAATGAGAGTCACTTGGGGAGCTTTTAAAAAATACCGTGCCTGGGTGCTATCCTCAGGGAGTCTGGTTTATTTGGCCTTGCGTGGAGCCCAGCAAACGGTAATTTAGAAAACTTGAAGTGATTCTACTGGTAGGCAGGGTTGAGACCCATTGCAATACTGTGCTAGCCTGAATCTCCTGGGGATCTTGTCAAAATGCAAACTCCAATTCAACTGATTTGGGTGGAGACTGACACTCTACATTTTTTTTTCTTTCTTTCGTTCCAATTCATTTTCCAGCTTTATTGAGGTACAGTCATGTGCATCACAATGACATTTTGGTCAATGTACAATAGTGGACTCCATGTACAATAGTGGTCCCACAGGTGCTGAAAAATTACTATCCCCTAGTATTTTTACTATACTTTTATCTATATTTAAGTACACAAATGTTTATCCTGTGTTACAGTTGCCTACAGTATTCATTATAGTAACATGCTGTACAGGTTTGTAGCTAGGAGCAATGGACCATGCCATCTAGATCTGCGTGAATACACTCTTATGATATTTGTGTATTGATGAAGTTGCTTAGCGATGCATTTATCAGAATATATTCTCATTGTTAGATAGAGCATGATTATATAACTGACAATAAAAATTGTATACATTTAAGGTGTACAACATAAAGTTCTGATATACATATTCATTGTGAAATGATCACCACAATCAAGCTAATGGATATAGTCATCATATAGCAGTTACACAATTTTGTTGTTATTGTGAGAACAGTTAGTATCTACATGTCTAACAAGAGTGCAGATAATTCTCCTGTTGCTAATGCTCTGAGCAGCTGTAGTTAATGCCTGCTGTGCAATTGTGTCTCAATTCCCAGGTTGATCTCCAGACCAGGTCAGTCAAAACCTCTGGGGTTGGAATCAGTAATTTTTAAAGCTTTCAGATAATTCCAATGTTAATGAAGCATTGTTTTCTAGTTGAATGGAAGGATGAGGTTCCTGGAAGAGATGGCCCTTGGGAAACAGGGCATTTCAGAGGAAGAATCCTGCTTAATTGACCTGATTTGCTCTTTTGGTTATAATATACAAAGACACCATGATTATGGAAGGAAGGAGACAGTGGACCCAGTTCTAGTTTTGAAATGAATCATCTCCATGCCTTTTGGCCATGCCTTCAGTTATGAGTTGAATGAACAAAGAAAAATTGATCCCTATCCTGGATAGCAGTGAACTCAGATAATTAAGCTAGAAATTAGCATAGAGTATGATTCATAGGATGATAGGGAAAACGTAGGACAATGTACTGGGTTCCTCATGGATCAGATGGTCAGTGTGTTAGCATTATGTTGCTGTGACCAGAAGACCTGACAAGAATAACTTAGAGGAGGGAAAGTTTATTTTGGCCCATAGTTTCAGAGGTTCTGTCCGTGGTAGACCAACTCCATTGCTCTGGGCTCATGGTAGGATAGGATGTCATGGCAGAAGAGTGTGGCAGAAGGTAGCTGCTACCCTTGGTGGCCAGGAAGCAGAAGGGGGAGGGGAAGGGACCACAGAGAAGATGCCCTCTTTCAAAGCATACCTCCAGTGAGCCACCTCCTCCAGTATTGTCCCACCTGCCTACAGTTACCAGTTAATGTAACTGTAATGAAGTGTAATGGGACCCAGTGGTCCACCTGACAGGCAGGCATGTCAATAAGGCCTTAACCACTAGCACATGTTGCTCCCAATTGCTTTGGGCTTTTATCAGGAGCCCTAAATTTAACCCTGATATCCTCCATGGTCCCCTTTACCCACAAAGGCACTTAGCAGAGTGTAGTTTTTCAAGATGATTCATTTTATATAGAAACTCCATGTATCACAATCCTTGAAATGGCACAGTTCTTCTGGAGGATGTCTGTAGAGGGACCCTGGAAGAGGAGCAAAGAGAATTGTGGGTCACCCACCCACCAACTTCTCTGGACCTTTAGATGTGTGTCTGAGCCATCGCAGGCTGTAAAGCCTGAAATTGCAGTTGAGCCTAGGCCCAAGCTGCCTGCATGGGGTGAGATGCAGGTGACAGGTAAGCTCTGTTACTGGGCAGGTGCAAAGGCAAGCTCTTTCATACCTCTTCATTCTTCAGACTCTCCAACACCTCTTGCAGCTAGGACATCTCACTGGAGACCAGGAGTGCTGTGGCAAGTGTGGCAAGATAGTGTAGCCTTCCAGGGGGCTTCTGGATGCTTATTTGTTGTTACTCCCAATTTGACCCAAATTAACTGGACCTATGGCATCTCTCTGCCTACTGTGGACATTTCTCATCTCATCTCCACCATCACTTTCTGAATATAGAATCTCACCCCCTCTGACTCCTACAAATAACATTCTGATTCATGTAACTCTTCTCCTTTTGACCCCATATGCTACCAACAAGATGTTTCTAAGGCACAATCTGACCTCATCATCATCTAACTCGGAGCCTCTTTATAATTCTCTGTGTCTTAGCACATCAAGTACAAACTGTTCTATCTGCTTCCGCCACCCTTCACTCTCCCCTCTCTCTTAAACCTTACCCTGAACTGCTTAACAAAAATGTATCTCTGTTTTTGACTGAGAGCACCCTCATTTCTCTGCCCACTTTCTCCACCTTCCACCACACGCACATACATACATGTGCACACAGACACCCATACAACCATACATGCCAAGTCCATGCTTTGGTGTGTGAGGGGGTACAGTGCACCATTGCCCTACTGGGAGTATTTTCCATTACCATCTTCTTAGTAAAATCCTGTTTATTCTTCAAGACTCTCTTCTATCCCTATAACAAGTATTTGCAGCACTTGCCCTGACCCCAATATAGTTTGGTATCGCTTTCTCACTACCTGTGTCACTTGTGCTAATCATGTTTTCACAGCAGATGTGCCTGCCTTGAGTGCAGCGACCAGGCTAGGCATACTTGTTTAGGAACAATCTGATCTCATCACTATCCAACTCAGAGCATCTGTATGGTGCTCGACTTTCTACCACATCAAGTACAAACTGCTCTGTCTGCTTTCAAAACCCTCTACCATCTTCCACCCTCCCAAATTATGCTCCCAATTAGCATAAGGTGGGGTGATGTAGTTTTCATCTTGAATGTCTCCAAAGGACCATGGGCTAAGAGTTTGGTCTTCAGGGTGATACGATATTATTGGGGGTGGGTGGGACCATTAAGAGGTGAAGCCTAATAGGAGGTCCATAGGTCACTGTGGGGAGTGCCCTTGGGACTCCAGCCATGCCCCCATGCTCTCTCTGGTTTTCTGGCCACTAGGCATGGTTTTACTCTGCAACACACTCCTACCATGATGTCCTGCCTTGCCATGGGCCCAGCAATGGAGGCCAATTGATTGTGGACTGAAATCTTCAAAACTATGATCCAAAATAACACTCCTCTTTATAAGTTAATTATCTCAGGTATTTTTTATAGGACAGGAAGCCAACTAACACACTAGGCATAAGGGATGCTCAATGAAGTGGTTGAATAGTGAATTCCTATCAACAGACCAATAAATTCAGTCAGAGGGGCGAATGCTTCAGATGGTACACAGGGAGAAAGAGACCCAAAAAGGGAGATGGAAACACCTACGGAAATCAAACAATGGCAGAGTGAGACAAGTTCTTAGCATTGGAATATTATTAAAGAGAGAAAAAGATTAATTCCATTTCATGAGAAATTATTACATAATCAGTATAAATTAGATCTGTCCTGTAGCCCCAAAAGGAACCCAAAGTTTATCTAAAGAAACAGACCCACATGGAGCTGAGTTTAATACCCGGCAACACAATGATAATATGGCTGAGGGAAATGAGAACACTAACCAGCAGACACACAATAGGTGATACTTGCCTGGCTTGCCTTGATTGTTGATTGGGGGTCACACAGGTTACTAGTAGGAGATGATGGATGCTGTGAGGGATTAGGAATCAAAAAACCAGAGGTAAGATAAGGATGTAAGGGACAACATGATATTACATAGAAAGAACATGGACCTTGGAATCAGCAAGACTTAGGTTCAAATTCCGTCTCCATCCCTTAATAGCTGTGTCAACTTAAGCAAACATCTGTTCCCTCATATATACAATGGAGGTAATAATGTCCTCTTCCAGGTAGTGAGGAAAGGAGAAATAATGTAGTCAAGCACTTAGCATGGTCCTTGGCACACAGTGACAGATGAATTTGAGCTGTTATTCCCAAAGACTAAGTCTTTCTGACTCTTGGACAAAAGGTACAGCCCCAACCTTCAGAACCATGGACAGTGCCAACAAGGCGCAACAAACTTTGGGTTTTCAGTTTCCAAGTCAGAAAAGTCATAGTAGCTAACAGTCATTTAAGGTTTCTGTGCCAAAAATCTCTCTATATATTAACTTAGTTAACCTTCACAATAAATCTAGAAAGGAATTATTGCATAAGTCCTCATTTTAGTAGCAAACGAGGCACAGCAGTTAATTGATTACACAAAGTCTCATAAGTAGTAAATGAGGGATGCAAGATTTGATCCCAGACAGATTGACCCCATAGCTCATGCCCTGTGACTAGACTGTGCTGTGCCAGGTCTTCAAGATGCTCATGTTCCTTGAAGTGCACCAGGGGGAAATGGTAGGACTGTCTTTTCCCTCACAGCTCATTCTCCAGGACTCCTCTTCATTTTACTTTGGTCTTGGAGGTAGATCAAGTAGCATCCTGTTACAGTTACCACCATGGCCCGCATATCTGTGCATTTCCTAGTTCTCTTCCCCAACTACTGGGTCTCTCACCTCACCCATCTTTCTCTTTTTTCTGTGTAATGAAGGTTGGAGGAGATAAGAAGAGAGGGCTGAGAATAAAAGAGACAGGTTGAAGTTAGGAGAGGTAGGATGGAGGAATGGAGAATATGGAGAGAGGGAGTAGGGAGGGAGGGAGAGGGGGAGAGAAAGGGGGAAGAGGGAGGAAGGGGCTGAGGGACCATGAGATGTTCTGATGATAGCAGAGAAGAGTGCACTGAGAAGTTGAGGAAAAGAGCTGAAAAGAGAATAGTGAGAAGAACAGATGAATTGGAAGGAAGCAGAATTGGTCGAAAGTAAGTGAAGGATGGTACAAAGGAGGGAAGGGAAGAGTATATGGGTAAGAGAAGAGACTGTGAAAACTTGCAAGAGAGAGGTGGTGATGCAGAGAGAAGTGGGAGGGAATGGGAAACCGGGGAATCATCCTTGGTACACAGGGAGAGACGGATTTGAGCTGTCATTCTTGAAGACTAAGTTTTTCTGATTCTTGGACAGGAAGGTGCAGCCCCAGACCTTCAGCACCATGGACAGCACCAGGGAGGCGCAGAAGAAGGTGTCAAAAGAGGCCTGAGTGCTGTGAAGTAGGGAGCTGACTACATGTCTCCCCTAAATGGAAGTTACACCTGTCCCTCGCTTGCTCTCTCCTTGCTTCAGGTCTTGAGGTCCAGCAAGGTCAGGGAGAAAGATGACCATCAAGTTCACCTGTTACAGCATCATGAAACCTTGCAAGTCCAAAAGAGCCCCCTGTTCTTTCCATGGACAGATACCCTCATTTCCACATAGCCACTCTTTTCCATCCTCCTGTCCTGCCCTTCTGAAAACAACTGCCACTGTCCTCTAAGCTTTGTCCATGATTGTGAAATGAAAAACATTGTCTTTTTCAGAAATATCAGGAACCTAGTGAATGGATTTTGCAGGCACCATTTGGTCACCTGATAACCTGGCATAGGCAGAAAGCCTGCTCTCTGGAGGATGGAAACACAAACAGTTACCTTTTTATCAAAAGTTTGTCCTTGTGAGTCCGAGGTGCCACCCAAGTCTTCCCTTCTTCTCCAACTAGCTGCATCTAATTCCGCCATTATCGAGATCAGAGACCCTTTATGGAGTATTTATATGTGCTTGAAATTGTGCTTTTACACCGTGTCTAGTGCAATTCTCACAAAGACCATGAGAAGGAGGCATTATTAATCCCCATCTTTGTAGATAAGAAGCTGGGACTGGGAGAGGTTAAATAACTTATGCAAGATCATGCAGCGAGTAAGTCGTGAAGCAAGGAACCCATTTATTCCATCTCCAAGGCTTGTGTTCTTTCTATAATGAAGTAAAATCAAGTCATAATATTGTTTTCTGAAGTGAAGGCACCTTTTGCCATGAAAATGGGGAGCTTGAATATGAAATCAGAAACGCTTTGCTTGGGAGAAATGTCTCATTACTTCAGAGGAGGCGGTAATATCCCTGAGCCTAGCTTCTTGTCTGTGCATTTGGGGCCCTGGTCAAGGTCTCCTGCTCAAACAACTCAACAGGCTTGCAGAACAGATGTGCCATGTGTCCCAGGCTAGGCTTTCAGCTCTGTCCTCTTTATTCAGGTTTTTTTTTTTTTAAACTTTCCTTAGGGATTCTTCCTCCAGAAGACTATTTCCAACTTGGAAAAGAATTATACATTCAGTCTGTAAAAAACAATGGATCCATCACCAAGAGAAAAAGTCAAAATGAAGTTCTTTCGTAGACTACCTTCTCTGAGCAAAGTATGATAATAGCCAAACATGATATTTCTCCTAGGGCTGCTGATTACTGTTGTGTAGGTTGTGAACTACACAAAAGTAGCAAGCCCAGGAGGTCTCACTGAGTTCTGGAAACCAGCCTGTACTCCTTTCACCATTCCCTGTATTCTGTATTCTGACATGAAGCATCAGTCTAGAGGAGGTTCAGGAAAGAAATTTCTTCTAATCTATTGGCCTGTGGGCCAATACCAAGCAATCCAACACATATATACTGTAAAATTCCAGAAGGACAGAGAGAGATAATGTAGAAGAAAATGCATTTGAACAAATGCTAATTGCAAATTTTCTCAAGTTAGTGAAAGACATTCATCTAAGGACCCAAGAAGCTCAATGATCCACAAGTGAAAAAATTAGAACAAAATTCCCTGCATACACATCACAATCATATTGCTAAAAACCAAAGGTAAAGCAGTCAAAGGAAAAAAGACATACTCCATATTGTGGAAAAATGATAAAAATTAGGCTCAGCCTCTAAACAGAAAAGCAATGGAAAATTGAGGGTAAAATAAGGATTTTTAAAAACATACAGAAGGAAACCAAAAGACGATAATATATCTTTAAAGAACTGAAAGGAAAAAAATTGAATGGCCATGGCTAACAGGCCACTTTTTAAAATTTTAACTTTTTATATTATGGTAAAAATACAGAATATTTATCTTTTTTAATAACTGTAAGCATACAGATCAGTGGCATGAAGCAGATACACCTTATTATACAATCATCACTGTTAGCCAATCTCCAAAGCATTTCCATCACATATTGAAACTCTGCCCACCAAACAGTAGCTCCATGTTACCCCCTCTCATATTTAGACATATTTTCTCCTATTCAATGCATTGTCTTTTTACTCTGTTCATGATATTTTTTTGATATACAAAAGTGCTTGATTTTTATGAGTTCAGCTTCTCTAATTTTTCTTTTGCTGTCTGTGCCTTTGGTGTCATATCCAAGAAATCATGGCCAAATTACACGTCATGAAGATTCTCCTCCCTATGTTTTCTTCTAAGTGTTTGTAGTTTTCTAATTTTACTTTAAGTCTTTAACCCATTTTGAGTTAATTTTTAAAATATGGGCCTAGATAAAGGTCTGCATTCTTTTGCATGTGGATACAGTTTTTATCAGCACTCTTTGTTGAAAAGGCTGCCATTTCCTTAAACTGAATAATCTTGGAACACTGTCAAAGGTCATTTGATCTCATATATACACAGGTTCCTTTCTGGATTCTATTCTATTGTAGTCTTTATGCCAAGGCCACACTGTTTTGATTACTGCAGCTTTGCAGAAAATGGTGAGATGAGGAAGTGTGAGTCCTCCAAATTTGTTATTCTTGTTCAAGATTGTTTGGGATATTTGGGGCACTTTGAGATTCCACATGAATTTTAGGATGGATTTTTTTTTTTTAATTTCTCCAAGCAATGTCATTGGAATTTTGATAAGGAATTCTATTGAATTTGTAAATGGCTTTGGTAGTATAGTCATCTTAACAGTTTTAAATCTGAAAACCCATGAATGTGGGATTCTTTTTCATTTATTGATTGTTTAATTACTTTCAACAATGTTTTGTAGTTTTCAGTGCATAAGATTTTTTTCCTCATTGGTAAGTTAATTCCTGAGCATTTTTTTCTTTTTCATGTAATTGTAAATGGAATTATTTTCTTGGTTTCCTTTTTGGATTGTTCATTATTAGCATAGAGAAGGGTCATGGAATTGATTTTGGTATGTTGACTTTTGTACTCTGCTATTTTTCTGAATTTGTTGATTAGCTCTAACAGTCTTTATTTTGTGTAGTCTTTTAGGTTTTTTTACATCTAAGATCATTTCATCTGTGAATAGAGATGAATTTACTTCTTTCATTCCAATTTGGAGACTTTTTACTTCTTTTGTTTGCCTAATTACTCTAGCTAAAACTTTCAGTGCACTATTGACTAGAATGGGTGAAAGTGAACACTCTTGCTTTGTTCCTAATCTTAGAGGAAAAACTTTCAGTCTTTTACCAATGAATAAGATGTTAGCTGTGGGATTTTCATGTATATCTTTTATTATATGAAGTAATTTCATTATGTTACTAGTTTGTTGACTGTTTTGTCTTGAAATGAGGTTGAATTTTTTAAAATGATTTTCTGCATCAATTAAGATGATCATGTGTTTTCTTTCTTCATTCTATTAATGTAGTACATTGCATGGATTGATTTTAAGGTGTTGAACTATCCTTGCATTCTAAGAATAAATTGCACTTGGTCATGGCATATAATTTTTAAATGTCCTACTGAATTTGTTTTCCTAGCATTTGTGGAGGATTTTTGCATCAATGTTTATTAGGAGTATTGGTGTGTAGTATTTTTGTAGTGTTTTTGTAAATGGGTTTTCACATTCAAGGGAAATATCCTTCAAAAGTCAAAATGAGATAAACAATTCATCACCAGAAAACTTTTTGTACATAAAGTATTAAAGTAAATTCTTTAGTTTGAAAAAAAATAGTAACAGATAAAAACTAAGATCTCTGAGAAGTAATGAAAACACAGGAAATGGGAAACATGTGGGTGATTATAAAAGCCTATCATTTTATTTTTCTTAATGCTTTAATAGCTTCAAGGAAAAAATACTAACATTGTATTGTGGGATTTGTATCATACATAGAAATAAATACATGACAATAGCAGAAAAGATTGGGTGTATGTGGAAAAAAACATCTGTAAGAGTCATACGTTTTGCCTAGAGTGGATCTCAATAGACTGTGAAAAGGAAGGTGCATTGTTACCTAGAGAAGTTGTTGAAAATTATAAATAAGTAAAGCTAAAAAGTCAATACAGGAAATAAAATTAAATACTAAAAAATATTTGATTAACACAAAAGAAGATAAGAAAGACATAGTAGAGGAAAAAAGATAAAACAAAGAAAATAGATGATGAAATTAATTATATCAGCAATTACATTGTAGTGTAGTTTTATCTACAATAGAAAGATACTTTTAGACCACAAAAAGAATCAAAACCACCTATATTACATCTACAAGAATCTCCATACTTAATTTTTTTCTATATTTATATTGGTGCGTTATAGTTGTCCATAATGATGAGATTTGTTGCTACATATTTGTACATGCACAAAATATAACATAATTTGGCCATTGTCACTCTCCAGCATTTCCCAGCCTCCACACTTTAAATATAAAGACACATATATTAAAATAAAAATGGCAAAAAAATTTGTAATAAAAATGATAAGTATAAGAAGTCTGGTGTGTGACTATTTTAATATCAAAATTGATTAAAAGATAATAAATGTCTCCCAGAGATGAAAAAAATTTTTCTCATGATTTTTTTTCTTTTTTTTAAAAATAATTTTCTCATAATTTTTAAAGGCCAATTCAGCAATCAATCTTTGTCTTTGTACCTAATAAGAATGTGTGTGTGTGTGTGTGTGTGTGTGTGTGTCCTCAAAACTGAGAGCAAAGAAAGGATGCCCACTTGGACCATATATATTCAGTATTTTAGTCATAGCAAGAAATAAATAAGGCAAGGAATTGAATTAAAAGTTATAATGATTGAGAAAAAAGAAGAAAATCTGTCTTACTTAGCAGACAACATGACTATGTAGAAAATCCTAAGGAACTATTATGGTTTGGATATGAGTTGTTCCCCAAAAGCTACCATGTTGGTGCAGGAATACTTAAAGGTGAAATGATTAGACTGTGAGAGCTGCTTGAGTGGACTGACTGCGTGGGAATTATAGGCAGGCAGGACATGACTGGAGGGGGGGGTCATGGGGGCTTGCCCTGGAAGGTTCATCTGCCCTGTGTCTCCCCACCCCTCATCTACTTTCTGGCTGCCATGAGAAGAACTGCTTCCCTCCATCAAGCCCTTACACCATGATGTGCCACCTCACCTTGGGCCCAGAGCAAGGGACTTGGCTGGCTACGGACTGAACCTCTGGAACCCAGAGCCAAAATAAACTTTCCCTCTTCTAAATTGTTCTTGTCAGGTATTTTCTTTTTCACAGTAATGCTAAGCTGACTAAAATAGAAAATTTAAAAGTCCTGCTAAAACTAATAAGCAATTTTAATGAAGTTTGCAGGATACAAGGTCAATAAACAGATCTTTTTCTTACTGTGTCCAGCAATAAACCATTTGAAATTGAACTTTGAGGAAATACCATTTATAATAGTATCAAACTCTGAAAGATTAGGGATAAATTTAGCAAAATACACATAAGTCTGCTAAAAACAATAAAATATTGTGAGAAATTAAAGAGATCTACAGTAAATGAAAAGCTATTCTGCTGTCATTTATTAGAAGCATCAGTATTGTTAAGGTTTGATTTCTCTTTAAATTGGTAAACTACCCAGATTCCCAGAAAGTTTTCTCATAGATATTGACAAGTTGATTAAAAAAGTTAAAAAGGAAATGTAAAGAATCTGGGATAGCCAAAATACTCTTGAAAAATAAAGAGAAATGAAGGTGAAGGACTTGGACTAATTTATATCAAAACACATTGTAACTACCTTATAAAGAAAATGTCACATTGGCTTTAGCATGTACTAAAAAAAATCTATGAAACAGCATAAAGGAAATAGAATCAGATTCATGTATATATGGTCAATTGATCTTCCATAAGACAACAAAATAATCCAATAAGTGGAAAGAAAAGACTTTTGAACAAATAATTTTGGGGCAGGAGAAGGACAAATATAAAAAAATATATAAAATTTTTTAAAAAAGTTTTTGACCCCCTCTACTCCACAGAGTAGAGCCAAACATCAAAGCAAACACTGAAACATTTCTAGGAAAATAGATTTTTGTTTTTTGAGACTATTTTGACAGCTTGGGGTAGGCAGAGTTTCTTAGGATGCAGGAAGCACTCCTCAAAAAAAAATAGAAAAAAAGTTTATAAATTAGATGTCATCAAAATTAATAACTTCTTCTGGTGGAAAGACAATGTTAAGAAAATGAAGAATACTTAGAGACTGGGAGAAAACAATCATGATACATATATCTGACAAATGTCTTGTATCCAGAAGATATTAACTCCTACCATCAAGAATAAAACCATAAGAAATCCAATGAAAGTGGCGAAATATCTGGATAGATATTTCAGGCAACTGTTGGACTTGAAAAGTTCACCTTTGGGTCTTCTTTTTTATCCCAAAGCCGATGCTCTTAGACACTTTATTATATTTGTGTGACTGCATGAGACTTTGAACAGGGTCCAGTCCCCATCATCCCCTCCCCCACTCACCTGCCTACCAACCCACTTCCCCATCCTTCCCCACCACTCAGCATTTATCAGGTACCACAGGTGAGGCTCAGCTCCTGCCCTCAGGTAGCTCACAGTCTGAAGTAGGAGCAGAGGCATCAGCCAGCAGAACCCCACATGTGCCTACCAGGATAAGGAAGGTCCAGGGGGCTGTGTGGGCACCGAGCAGGGCCAGTCTAGTTAGCTGTTCCTGGGAGACTTTCAAAGGAGGCTTGAAGGACACTTCCCTTGAGATTGTCTCCTTCTGCCTGCATGACCATTGGGTCACCATCACCTCCGGGCTGGGCACAGCAATGTCCCCAGAGAAGGGAACTATTATATAATCACTGGCTGGGAGAAGGGTGAAGTAGACCAGATAGCAAAAACCTCAGCTGCCACCCTCCCTCCTTCTCTCCTCCTGGATCAGCCAATGTACATCCACAACAGGATCCTGCCCTTCCCTTCATTGAACTTCGAGGGGGAAGAACCGAGGAAATGATCCCAGATAAATATTCCAGGGAGAAACCATCAGTCCTTCCATGTCTCCTGCCTGCTCAGCTCTCAGTAGCCTAGGAAGGAGGTATCACAAGAAGTACAGGAAGGGGCCCAAACCCTGAGCCAGCACAGGAACTAAAGCCCATGCTCCTAAGCAGGGAGGAGCAGTGTTGAATGAGAATCAATGAAAGCAAATAGAGGGGAAGGGGAGGTCAAGGAAGGCAGGTATAGTCTGGAGGGCTTTCTGGAGGAGTAGGGCTTCCAAAGAAAGGGAGGTGGAAATTAGGTGGGAGGAGGTTGGGAGAGCATCATATTAAGAATGACAAATTAAGGCTGGGGATATAGCTTAGTTGGTAGGGTGCTTGTCTCACATGTACAAGGCCTTGGGTTTAATCTCTAGCACCATGGGGGGAAAAAAGAATGACAAATTATTGC
Source organism: Marmota marmota marmota (assembly GCF_001458135.2). Classification (NCBI taxonomy): domain Eukaryota; kingdom Metazoa; phylum Chordata; class Mammalia; order Rodentia; family Sciuridae; genus Marmota; species Marmota marmota. Next base: position 1,156,993 of record NW_026000021.1, read on the forward strand.
TGATATTTGAGGAGCACTTAGGATTTTCCCCTACTGACTGAAGTATGTGCTTTATATGGATGCCCAGATCATCATTTCAGGAAATGTAGAAGAATCCATTTGAATGCTTTAATCTGCTTTCTATTGCTATAACAAAATACCTGAGCCTAGGTACTGTATAAAGAAAAGAGGCTAATAGTCCAAGATCAGGTGATTTCATTGATTCAACTTCTGGTGAGAACCTCCTGGCTACATCAAAACATGGTGAATGGCATCTTGGTGAGGGTGGGTGTGAGAGGGAGAGAGCAGTCACTTGGTGAGACACGAAGCCAGAGAGATTCAGGGGCCAGCTTATTCTTTTCCTAATTCTCCCTATCAGGAACTACCCAGGGTTCCAGGAGAACTATATTAATCCCTTCAGAGGTCAGGGCCTCCAATGACCTAACCCTTCCCTAGGCCCTACCTCTTCAAGGATCTACCAACTTGACACCACCACACTGGGACAAGGTTCCAGTGCATGAATGTCTGAAAGACACACTCAAACTGTATACAAACCGTAGCAATGAACAAAGGCATTCTGCTTTACAGGGGCCCAAGGCGGTCCCCAGCCTTGCCCTCCCCCCACTCCACGCGTGCGCACAAAATGCAGCCTGAACTACTCTGGCAGAGAGCTCAGGAGCAAGTCTCCTGCAGTCCCTCAGCGCTGATCTTGTTCATTGGTATAAATTGGTGAACACATTGGCCTGCCGGGAAGCATCCATTTATTTGAATTTACAAGGCAAAGAGGGCAGGGTGGCACAGAATGACTGCCACCCATCTGGTGGGAGCAACGGAGCACTGTGTGTGTGTGTGTGAGCCCAGGACTCCCCAATTAATCAGGGGACCCGCGTTCAGCCAGGGTCTGCTGTTGCCAGCACTGCACTCAGAAGGCGTGGGGAGTCTGATGACTGCCCGTAACCTTGCTGGAAAGGCAGTAGCCACCGGGACGAGCCAAGTGAACCCGTGACTCCCATCAGAAGGGCACGCTGACATGGCACAAGGCCAGGCTGTGTGCGGGGAGTCCCGGGCCCCTGCAGAGGGGAATCAGGGCTGTTGTGGGGTTGTGGTGAGAGAGCAGAAGAAGTGGGGCTCCAGCCCCCTTCCCTGGCTCACCCAGATCTGTGTTTCACACATAGTGGACTTCAGTTAAGATTCTATGCAAACCTGTTCTGTTAGGGGAAAATGGCGAGCTCTTGGAGGTGCTGGTGTAGACCTGAGTTATTGGCTGTGTGGCTCTCCCGCAGCTGCTGACCGCGTTGGGGAACAGAGAATGGGGGGCATTGGCAGGAGGGGGGACCCACCAGGAGCAAGGCTGGGCTGAAAGATGCCATTTCCCCTCAGGAACACTGTGCTCTCCACCCCCTGATACAACCTCCCTTTTTTCCAGGTGAGGGCTTTCCTTTGTGATGGTCCTTCTGGGGGAGAGCTGAGGTTTGGGGGTGAAGCCTGGAAATGGTTCAGAGAACTGAAAGGGCCTCACTTTTTTTTTAAGGGGACCAAGGGAACAGGGCCTGGTCTGGGGGTCAGTCTTGAGCAAGACAGCAATCTCCCTGTCTCTGAGATGTGATAGAGCCCCTCCATCAGAGCACCACCCCCCAGATGGAGCCCCATCCTCGCTATCCCCAGGGGGGCTGTCGGAAGCACCTGCGTCTCACTCCCTGTCACTTGTCAACTTTGGAGCAATCAGTCTGCTACTTAACACTTAACAGGCAAAGCACTCCAGCGGCTGCCTCCGATTTGTCTTTGTTAGCTCTAACAGGAGGTGGGTGTGGAGTCTCATTGTGCAGGCCTCCCCGCCGAGGCTGCACCTGGGGCCCTCTGGGCAATCATGGAGGCCCTCCACAATTACCCTGCAAGGCACTAGGCACATTCTCACCTGGCCCTTTAAATCAGCTCAGTGGAGCCCAGCAGGAATGGTCTTCCTGTGAGGGAACCCCTGGGGAGGGGATCCTGGATGCAGGCAGAAACCCAGCCCACCCTCTGTCTCTTCTGCATGTTCTCATGGGCACAGGTATAGTATAGTGAGCTCACCTCATGAGCACTGGCTCTGCTAAGCAGTGGGAATATAGTGGGGAATAGACCATGACCTCAAGAGCTCACACCCTCACAGTCTAGGGGCAGACAAGTCCGCGGGTAAGTTCCAGTAATGCCCTAAATGCAAGAATAGAGGAACATGCCTTGTTTTGTTTCAGCAGAGACCTTATCTGACCCTGCCAGGCAAGATCATGAAAGGCCTCTGGGATATGGATATGTGGGACTATCCCGTCTTGCAGAGCTGTAGGGAGTGGGACACTGAGCTGGAGAAGAGGCACTTCACTAGGGAGGCAGACTGTGCAAAGGCCCAGGGGTGAGCTGGGGAACAGTAGGTAGGTTGGCCCCACTGAAATATTATTGAACTATCATGTCTCTAGCTACCATCTACCCATTATCAACTTCTCTTCTTCTCTCTTTGTGGATTTACTTAGTTTCTTTGCCCATCCTTCCAACTACTTCCCATGATTGATCATCCATCCATCCATCCATCCATCCATCCATTTCTAGAAGTCTTAATGTCATGTTCCAAAGCAGATCTCTTTCCAAAGAACTTGCCAGCTCACACAGTGCCTGACATTTCACTGACACTAGTAATGCATTCCCGACTGAAGAACTAGTGTCTCTCAGCATTTCTAACAGCACACCACCCGGGAAAGGCGACAGACAAGATGAACAAGAAGAACAACTGCATTTGTGCAATTTTTACCAAATCACATTTCTCTTTGGCAAGTGGGTCCTGGACCCCGAGGATAAGCATGAAAAAGGTTGGTGAAGCATTGGGACCCACTTCAGGGGGCCGGGCTACTACTGTTGTTTGGACCTGCAATCTCTCCCAAAGGCCCATGGGTTAAAGGGCTCTCATGTCCAGTTCTAGAAAGGTGGCGGAACCCTTAAGAGGTGGCACTTAGTGGAGGGAAGCTAGGTCATTGGGGGAGTGTCCTTGAAGGTGACTGTGGGACACTGGCCTTTTTCTCTTTTCCTTTGCTTCCTGGCCACCTGAGGTGAGCAACTTCTTCACCATGTGCTCTTTCCATGATGTGCTGCCTTGCCACAGGCCCAAGTAACAGGATCAAGCAGGTATGCACTGCAACCTCTGACACTAAGCCAGATAAACTTTTTTTTCTTTTTAAGGCTGATTATCTACTTGTTACAGTAGCAGAAAGCTAACACAGCCACCGTGGAGGATTTGCTACAGATGGTGTGTCCTTAGGGTCCATCCATCTTGTCCATCTATCACCGTGATGGTCCAAATTTTGGACTCAATAAATATTTTTAAATGAATGAATGCCCCTGAAGACTTTGGGGAAGGGGGAAGTCATTGCCACTGCTAGTATGCATACTTGGGTGAGGCCTGCGAACACCCCAGTAGGCAGTACTGCCCTGCAGAAGCCATGTGGGGCTCAGGAATTACTGATTCATTATATGGGTCCACATAGGTCTGGGCTTGCAAAATAATTGAACCACTTACCAGCTGTGTGTCTCGGTAGGATGTGTTACCTCTCTGGGACTCAGTCTCCTCCACTGTAAAATGGGACCAGTCACATATGATTGAGATCAAATGAGACTGTGATACCTAGGGCACCACAAATCACTGTAGCAACAGCAGTGGTGGTTGGGATGTTTCATACGTGGAGCCTGGGCAAGACCAATAGTTCTCCTGTGTTTTCCAAAGGGGGAAGAAAAATTCCAGCATGAGCCAGAGATCCCTGGGCTTGTGATCTAGCTCCTTTCTGAGTTGCTTCCTTAGACTCTTGGAACCTTCTGCTCTTTACTTCAAGAGTGATTCGCATCTAACTCTGAATGCAAATGATTTCCAGCAAGTGCATGGAATTCCACCACTAAGGATCCAGGTTTTCAGGCGTAACCCTCAAAGGTCCTTTGGGGCCTAAAGACTTCCATGTATGAACCTAAGGTGGGCAGACAACTTCAAAGGACTGGGCATGAGAGTGATTCTGGGTTGGAGGACCCAGGGACTGACCCAGACAGAAGGTGGCATCAACACTGCCCCTGTGGTTGGAGGGAGGTGTCTGCATTAACTCCCTGGAGAAACACCTAGAAATGGAGCGAGCAGAGCGGGTCCCTCACCTCTGGTGCAGCTGTAGTGAGGGTAGGTCTCAGACAAGGGCCAGTCCTGGGCGCCAGAGGTCATCTGAATCCCTCGCTCACAGGAGTCTTTCCAAACATCCTGATGTTCTCGAGCTCAAACTCAGAAGCTGTTCAACTTCTCAGAAGCTGTCTCTCCAGCACTGGTTCTTCTCTGATGGATGGGGAATGACAGTGTCGGTACCTGTCATTGATGTGACCCTGCCTGCCACGAACTTGTAGCCATCATCTCAATAAAGTTCAGTAACACCAATCATCCGAAATTAATGGGTCAACTGGTGTCCTCTTTTTATTCCTTAGTCCTTTAGTGCGGTGGTGTGTGATCTCATGGGCTATTTAGAATCCTGGGGGAGGGAAGGATTCCTGGAACCCCACCCCCAAGAGCTTCTGACGGAAGTGGCCGGGAGGGTCAGAGAGCCTCACAGAGCTTTCCCAGGGACTCCTGTGTGCAGCCAGGGCTGGGGACCTCCGTGACTCCAGTACTCACAGGGACCCTGCTCACAAAGATTCAAACACCCATGGTGTCGCCTGAGACTGCTGTTCCCCTCTCCTTTCTTCACTTCCCCGAATCTAGAAATGGCTTGGTTTCTCCATCTGTCACCCTGCGCCAGTGAGTGAGGAGGCAGATGCATCTGAGGGGTAGAATGGGCCCATCCTCATAGGACTTGGATCTTTCTGGATCATCTTCTGGGATAATTCCTGTTTGCTCCCCTGGGTCCAGTAAGGGTTCGGAAAGCAGGGGAGGTCCTGAAGACCTGAGCCCTCGACTGACTTTGCAGCCCCCCCCCCCCACCAGCCCCGCCCCCGGCCCCTCCACTGACAGCTCAAATTGGGGCGACTGACACCACTGTGGAACTTCAAGGTATCTTTGTACCTGAGCTCATCAAAAAGCAAACACTCAAGCCCTTGAATAAGATAAGCAATTTGTGGCTTTGTAAAAAGTCAATGCAATTCAATTTAGGCCTCTTAAGGAGCCTGCTGCCGCTCACATTTATCGTTTCCTTGTATAACCTGCTCCAGCGAAGGGACTGCAGCTTCGTCTTCTGTTTGCGAAGTGGGATGAAGTCCCTGGAATGAGTGACCTTCAAGAGCCGCACAGAACTTACAAATGAAGCTGTCGCCGAGAAACCTCATTCTTGCCTCAGCTCACAGCTTTCTTCCTTAATATAGATTTGATTTTCCAAATGGCAGATTATAAAACTAGCTATTTTTTCCTCCTAAACACAAATGCTTTAATTTCTTGTCTTTTTTTTTTTTTTAACCAAGAGTGATGATTTTAAAATGCCATCTCCACTCTAATGGTTACCTCTGCTGAGAGCCTCCTTTTTTTTTTTTAACCCATGAAGGTCCTTCTGCATCTGAAGTGTATCACAGGAGTATGACTTTGTCCCCTCAGCCCTCTCTGGCCAGAGGTGGATTTCTTTTCCCTGTTTTTTTTTTTCTCTTTGTTACAGGACAGATGGCTCTTGGTTCCTCTTTATTTGCTCTTTTTTGGGTTGATTTAGAAAAATATGGCTAGTGTAGTCCCAACTTGTCAGAAAAATCCAAAAAAGAATAAAATTAAGATGTTTACTTTAAAAAATTGTTTTTATTTTTTTTTATTTAAATAAAAATAATTTAAATAATGCATTATAATTCGTATGTAACAGTGGACTTTGTGGTTTCATATTCACACTGTGCACATGACAATTTGATCCACTTTATTCCCGGTACCCCACCGTCTTCCTCCCCCTGGTCCCTGTCCTCTACCCATCTCCCTACTATTTTCAGTAGATTTCCTCCCTGCCTTCTCCTCTTTTTTCTTTCTAGAAAAATGAGAGAAAACATAAATTCTTGACTTTCTGATCTGGCTTCTTAAAGGTGACTGTTAATGATTATTACCTACTATGTACCAGGCACTGTCCTTATTTCACACGTACTTTTCAATTTGCTCTGCAAGAATCCTATGAGACAGGGATTACAGTATCATTTTATTGATGAGGATCAGAGAGGTTATGCAATATCCCCAAGATCAAACAGCTAATAGATGCCAAAGCTGGAAGTGAAATAAATCCTCTGCAAGATCTGATGACCTCCAGGGCCAATGGCTTCACAGGTGTTGCTTCCTGCTCCAGCCCCTCATGCCTCAATTGTGAGAGCTTCTTAGATATCCCTTATCATATTGAGTGTCCTCCTGGCCCATGTCCCAGAGCATTCAAAGCTGCCCACTTAAAGGACTTCAGACAGCAAAGTGTCATGCCTCTAAGGCTTTCCCTTGGATTTCACTCTATTCTCTGTCTTAATTGCTTAATTCATCAGCATCTGGTGATCCTCAGGGTTACAACTAATGTGTTGTGTTTCATTCACCCCCTTGAGAACCCCTCTCTTCTCTTTCATCACCTCTGTGGAAAAGCCCCATCAATCACCCCCAGCTGTGCCTGGCAAGCTCTTGGCCTCAGGAAAACACAGTTGTACCCAAACATGTGGGTGTGGTACCCAGGGACAGGGTCAAGTTGTGGCCTAGCATTTCTTGCTCTCCCACCTGAGGCCCAAGCATCTTAGAATTGGCTCCAAAGTGAACATGGGTGGGTACTCCTTCCTGACAGAGTCAAAAACCACCCCTGTTCCTGCCACCTAGCTCCCCAAAACACCAGGAACTCAAAGACCAAGGCACCAGGCATCACAGAACCCAGGACACTTAGAACACCAACAAGAGGGCGAAACACAGAAAATCCCCGATTGTGGAGTTTGGCCTGAAACTCATCTAACTGCTGTTCCTGGGACCCAACACGGAGCCACCTGCCTTAGGGCTGAATAACTGAAGCTCAGTCCTTCTCCACACCCTCATTCCCGGGTGTCCGCTCATCGCCTCGTCAGGGTCCCAGTGCCTCCTTACATCTTCTTAATTGTTCACACTTTCCCACCTACTCCAACCTACACTTTTTATCACCCAGTGTCGGGGTGCCGTTGGTTTGTTTTCTTGTGTTTATTTTGATGGTTACTGTCTATTTAGGGAAACTAATGCTTGTTTTCCACGGAGGAGAGGGATAAAAATTTCACTTTTAAAAAAATGCATTTTAACAAGAACCGTTATAGTCCATTTAAACACACAAGGATGCCACCACACAGATGCCACCAGGGAGTGCCAACAAGGGGAGGTGGGAGGTTTCACCCGGGGTGGTTCTGAGGGATGAAATACAGGCTAGGAGAAACAAAGTGAATCAAAATACTGCACTGTCACGGAGCTAAGGTGGGGGCTGTGGGTACCAGCTGGGCACTCGGAGTGAATTATGGGGAGTGAGTTACAGGGAGGAACTCTGGTAATAAATTCTCTCCAAGAGCTGGGACTGGCTCACGTGTGACTCTGGCTCCTGCCTGGACACAGATATGGAGCCTTAGCACCTCCGAACTCTGGAACCAGGATGGCTGGTGGCCACGTGGACATCTCCTCCTGTTGACATTCATCAGCCTCGGTCCTTCACCTGAGGGGCCCTGAGTAGCAATCCTCAGGACTCCAGGAGATTGAGAAATCTCTGTCCAGTTACCTTCTGGGACCTGAGCCGATTCCAGGTCTCTGACATCCGTCACAGAGAGGGACAGGGTCTGTGGGAAGAAGGGAAGGCCTGCACACTTGAGGAACACCCACATTTGGTGGGAAAGTAGAACTTTCAGGAAGGAAAAGTAAAGCGTGAGACTGCGCATGTGCAGCAGAGGCCAGGGACAGGCAGAGTGACACACGGTGAGTACAGGTCCCAACAAAGCGTCGACTGTTTTTGTTTTTAATTTGGCAATTATTTATTTTGGTTGTATGCAGTATCTTCGTTTTTCTTTCTTATTGGTGCATATTATCTGTACAGAATGGTGGTTTCATTGTAGCATCTTTACATTTACATACAAGCAGTAATTAGATCAGATTCACTCCCCAGTCCCTCCCCTCCCCTCCTTTCCTTCCTTCCTCTGATCCCCTTGTATGTCATCCCCTTTAGCTTCCACGCGTGAGAGGAGAAGTATCATACTTCTCAGAGGTGGAATTATTCCAAAGATGTGATCTCTAGTTCTATGCATTTTCCTGCAAAATAACATGATTTTCTTCTTTTTGGCTGAGTAAAGCTCATTGTGTGTATGTACTACACACTCTTTATCCATTCTCTGTTGACCAATGCCTAGATGGTTGGCTATTGGGAATTCTGTCATGATAAACATGGATATGCATATGTCACTAGTGTACTGACTTCAATTCTTTTGGATAAATACTAAGGAGTGAAATTGCTAGATTATATGGTAAGTTCTATTTTTAGCTCTTTGTAGCAGTCTGCATTGCTGATTTCCATGGGGGAGGCACGAATTTACATTCCCTCCAACACTGTGTAGGAATTCTCTTTCCCTGTGTCCTCACCAGCATTTATTGTTATTTGTACTCTTGAGGATTGTCATTCTAACTGGAGTGAGATGGAAATCTCAGTGTAGTTTTGATTTGCACGTCCCTGATGGCTAATGGTACGTACCACCAACATTTGTCCAGTCAGAAAACTAGCCATTCCCAGTAGCTCCAGAGGCTGAGGCAGGAGGATTGCAAGTTCAAAGCCAGCCTCAGCAGCCTAGTGAGGCTCCAAGCGACTGAGCAAGACGGTGTCTCAAAATAAAAAATAAAAAGAAAAAAAGTCTGGGGATGTAGCTCAGTGGTTAAACACCCTAGGGTTCAATCACTCAGGCAGCAGTTTGCTCAGCAACTGTCTATACCAGTCAGGATGATTCTGAGTCCTACTTTCCTAGGGGCTCCACTAGCTGGGATCTGTGATTTAGTCACAGCCAATGAAACAGAGCCATGCTGGGGAAGCTCTACTGTCCTGATTGACAGTCCAGATGAGCCTGGTGTGGTGGACCAACCTGCTGCCTGGTTCCCATCTTGAGCATGTGTGGGACTCCTAGGATGGCAGCAGGCGTGGAGTGTGCTGGGCTGCCAGCCAACACATCCACGGTGGCAGAGCTGAGAAATGGGAAAAGACTGGAATCTTTGATGGTGTCACTGGGATGTTGAAACCAACCCAAAGCAGCCTACATCAGCAACATCTAGCTGATTGGCTCCTCGGCCCCAGCAACATCTAGCTGATTGGCTCCTCTGCGGTGATGCTCATTGGGCTGTTTCCCTGCCCTTTCAGACCACGGAGCTGCTCATTGGGGGACTTTTTTGGCTCCGCCCACGTGACCCAGCCAATCGGCCTCAAGAGCAAGAGGATTGTGGGAGGTGGAGAGAAGCTTGGGTGGGAGAGAGAGGCTTGTGGAAAGCCGGTGGTGGTGGCAGTTGAGGCTCTGAGGGTTTTTCCTGAGAGGCTGTTTTGTTTGGTGTGTGTGGTTCTAAAAATAAAGTTAGTTTCTTTTGACAAGTGGCTCCTGATTGTGCCCAGCCAGACTGGGGCACACTGCTGTTTTAAGAGATCACTGGTATCTCTGGTGCTGAAGTCCCAGCTTGTCTAGTGTTTTACCACTTGCAGCTGATTGCAGTCCTAACAGGTACATTCTCGCTTTACAAGGAGGATACTGCAGCCCAGCAAGGGCCAGAATCGGCCCAAGATCACGCGGCTGACAATAAGTTCCCTCTACAAAATGCAGGCTATTCCTTGAGCTCCCCGATTCTCACTGCCACCAGCTAGTCTAGCCATGCCTCTGTGTCAGCCCCCACCCCCGCCCTGCAAATTGATTCTGCCATTGGTGCCTGGTATACCCTCTCCAAATGCAGTTTTCTTTACAATGGCCCCCCCAATCCTGCTCTATCCTGAATTGAGATGCAGGCGGATTTAAGAGCATTAAGGGCATTTCCACACTCTGACCTGACTGGTTGAACCCAGGGGATCCTCTCACTGCACCTATTCCCATCACCACCCTCTTGTCCTTCTACCCAATGTCCCCCTGCCCATTCCTTATCTACTGCTGCCCACTCTCTGAGCCCCACCTCCCCTCCCCACAAGGACCTGATTGCTTGTTCTCCTACCTCTGAGTATTATTTCAGGCACGGAATCTTTTCCTACTAGCATTTTACCTTACACTGCCTCTTAAATACTTGATGAGCACTTCCTTGGGAGGAAGGATCTGTCTTTTGCGTCTTTGGGCTACTTTACAACTTCATGGCATACAGTAGGTACTCAGAAAATGCTTGGATATTATACATTTTTGTAACATGACAACTCAGAGAATGGGGGGAAGTATTTTCAAATCATATCTGATAAGGGATGTGTCTCTATAACAGGTAAATAACTCCCAGAATTCATTAATAGAGGAAATTTTAAAATAACAATTTACAAATAGGCATTTTGAGGGGCATAACTCAGTGATAAGAACACTCGTCTAGCATGCATAAGGTGCTGGGTTAAATCTCTGGGAAAAAAAATTGGGCTGAGGGTCTCAAGAATTGTTTTTCCAAAGAAGAAATGTAAACGGTCAATAAACACAGGGAAAAAAATGCTCAACATCATTAGTCATCAGGAAAATGCGAATCAAAACCACAGTAAGACAGGATGGCTATGAAAAAAATTAAAATGGTAAATGTCACTGAGCATATGGGGAAATCAGGACCCTCACAAATGCCTGGTGGTGATGTCAAATGGTGCAGATGCATGGAAAAGAGTCCGGCAGTTCCTCAACGAGTGAAGCATAGAGTTCTCATGGGACCCAGCAATTCCACTCCTCTGCATATTCCCTAGAGAAAGGAAAACTTACATCCACACAGAAACTTGTACACAAATGTTAATAGTGGTATTATTCAAAACTCCCCAAAGGCTGAAACAGTCCAAGTACATGTTAACAGACGGATGCTTAAATAAAATATAGTATGTTCATAGAGTGGAATATTATTTGGCAATAAAAGGTACAACCCATGCTACACCATGGCTAGACCTTGAAAACACTACAGTATGTGAGAAAGCCATTTTCAAGAAGCCACATACTATAACCATTAATATGAAATGTTTAGAAAAGCAAGTCTATAGCGACAGGAAAACTGGTAAATGTTGACTGGGGTTGGGGGTGGGTAGGAGGTGGATAATGGGGAGTGACTCATAATGAGCGCTGGGATTTCTTTTTTAGATGAAGAATGATGGTTGCACAATTCAGTGACAATTCTAAAAAATACTTATTGACTTGTACACAGTCATCGCTGATACCTGTGGATTGGTTCCAGGACCCCTGCAGGTACCAAAATCTGAGGATGCTTAAGTCCTGTATGTGAAATGGCACCGAGTTTGAATGTAACCTTTGCTCCTTCTTGTGTGTACTTGAAATCATTTGTAGATGCTTGTAATCCCTAACTATAATGTAAATACTATTTATAGTTGTATTGTTTAGGGAATAAAGTCAAGAAAAATGTCTGTACACGTTCAATACAGATGCAAACTTTTAAAAAATATTTTCCATCTGCAGTTGCTTGAATCTGCGGCCGTGGGTCCTGTGGCAATGGAGGACCAAGTGTAATTCAAATGGATGAACCGTGTCATATGTGAGTGGTATCTTAATAAGGCTGTTAAAAATGTATTGTGAGAAAATTTCTTAGGCTACTAAATATTCTTTTAGAACATTTATAACAGCTGCACAATATTTCATTATGTGAATGAAACATAATTTGTTTAGTCAAAATTTAATTGCTGGGCATTTGTTTTCTATTCCGGTCCTCAGTATGGAGAAGAATATCCTTCAACATAAATGCCATGCGTTTCAATTATTATTTTCTTAGGATAGATGTCTAAACAATTTATGATACTTGTTATGAATTGCCAGGTTATCCCAGAAATCGTTTATCAATTTGACTTTCCGATCATTGTATCTTCACCCACATGGGATACTATTAGGTAAGCACAAACACCTGTGCCAGACCCGTGGGGTAAATTGGTAGATTATTTAAATGATTTTGTTTTACTCAATAATGAGGTTAATAATTTTTTTCAAACATATACTGGTTAAATTTGTCTGTGTTTCCTTTGTAAATTGATTGATTATTTCCTTGACCCATTTATATTTTGTTAATTTATGAGAGCATTACATGTCATATATAATTATTATATATTCAGATATTAAAGGAATGTGATGGTCATCATTCTACAAAGTACATGTATGAAGACTTGAATTGGGTGTCAATATACCTTATATACAAACAGAGATATAAAAAATTATATGTGTGTATTAAGAATTGTAATGCAAAAAAAGTACTGTATAATGGCATAGATTGACGTGAACATACTTTATACACAGAGATACAAAAATTGTGCTCTATATGTGTAATAAGGATTGTAATGCATTCCGCTGTTGTCGTGTATTTAAAAAAATAATAAAATCAATTAAAAAATAAAAATAAAGGCTTGTGCAAGCATTGTTTCAGTTTGTCAACTTTTCTTTTAATTTTTTTGATGTTTCTTCTTTTAAAGTACAGAGGTTCTTAATTGTATGTAGTCAAATCTATTGATTTTGTTTTGTGACTACTTCCTTCCTTTAATCTTTAGGAAGATCTCTCTGTATTTTCTTCTTGTTTTATGGTTTTGTATTTATAATTAATCTTTCATTTACCTAAAATGTGTGTTGGTTTGTAATGTTAAATTAAGATCTAACTCTGCTTCCCAATTATTACCAAATGATCCCAACTTCTTTTATTAAATTCTTATTTCTTCACCTCTATTAATTTGTAGAGGTACTTTTATGACATAACAAGCATATATATATATATATATATATATATATATATATATATATATATGACTGGCTTCTTCACGTGGGAAGTTTTACAAATACAGTCTTCAGTTGGAATGGTTTGCGGTATTAGAATCAATCCATTATTCCTTTGATAGCTTTATAGTGGTGTTTTAATAAATGATGTGGCAAATTCATCTGCCTTATACTTTTTTTAAAAATCAAATTTGCTTGCTATCCTCACCCTTTTAATCTTCTCAAAGAAATTTAGAACTTTTCAAGTCCTCTTGAATCCCCCACAACAACCCTTACCTATCAACTCTCTAAAGCACCTTTTTGTGACTTTAGGCAAATTATTTCATTGATGAACTAAGTTAACGTGGAAATTTTACATTTTTTCTCATATCTGGAATAGAATTAGTCTGTTTTTGGCAGAGAGGGTGACTTAGTAGACTACACATTTATTCTCTCATAACTGCATTTCCCATAGAAATGAGTCCCTATGATCATATCATAACATGCAACCCTCATGCTCCCTTACCACAGCCAATCAAAGCAGGTGTGGATACTGGGCCAATAAAAGATATCTTTCCTGAGAATTTTAAGTTTGGAGCTGTGGCACACCAAGGTCGGTGTATTGAATCTAGAAGGCAATGTGGTCCTGGGTGGCTATTTTCTGCCAAGGCCAGGAGAGAAAGTTGGTGAGTTTGAAATGAAAAGAACAGTGTAGTCTCACAGAATCAAGCAGCCCCTCAGAGAGAATATGTCATGTTAGTCAGCTTTCTGTTACTATAACAAAATCCCTGTGATAATTAACTCATGAAGAGAAAAGAGTTATTTTGATTCACAGTTTTGGAGGTTCAAGTTCATGATCAACTGGCCCCATTGTTTTGGTCCTGTGATGTTTTGGGCCTGTGATGAGTGTATGGTGGGAGAAGACTGCTCAAACGAAGCAAAAGAGAAAGAGGAAGGGATTGGAGCCCCATAACCCTCTTCAGGGAATACGTCCAATGACCTAAAGGCATAATTATGGACAGGGCCCTGTCTCTTCAAGGTTCTATTACCTCCTGATAGCACGCCATGGGCACCAATCGTTTGACCCATGAGCTTCTGGTGGTCACTTATCCAAACCAAAGTATGCACTTAGCACCCCTGCTATGGGGGCTTGCAATTTCTTTTTCTACTGCCTCCTAAACTCCCCAAGATAGCTCTCTTTTCTTTTGATAAAATTCTTTCCTGAAACTAATCGGAGTTGTGGAGCTTCAGGTAAGAAACTACAGATCCAACCAACAATAAAAAATTAAAAAAAAAAAAAAAAGAAACTACAGATTACAGACCAGCACATTAGTTGGTCCTTTGGGATCAGGACAGAATGTCTGAGTAATTTGCGGCAGTCATACTCCATGCTGAGTACACGAACCTGGGTCAATGCTTTGCATCCTCAAAGTACTGCAAAACACTTACTATCATGTCAGAGAACCAGGTGAGTAAAAAGGCTTCCAGATGCATCCTGTGCCATACCACAGACAGAGAAACTTCTCATCTGTAAAACAGAGCAAATCTCTCAATGGGATCTTGAGGAAGCTGGTAGAATACATTTCTCAGTCCCTCACTCCCTGACCAAAGATGCCATTCTTCTCTGTCTCCCCGGAAGCCTTCCAAGACCTGGTGCAGTTCAAAACTGCTGTCTTCCTCCAGCAACTAGCAAGCGAAGCCTTGGTCTCTAGGGACCAGCAGTAGTTCTTGAACAACACACCTTCACACAACGAACTGACCTGGTTCCATGGTGGAAAAGATGATTACAACCTAGAGTCCCAAGGGAATGCCATGGGACCAGTGATTCTTGGAATTTTTGCAAGTTCTTCACAAATCTAAAGAAATTTACGAACCCCGTTATGAACAAAATACCAATGAACAAAATACCATTGCGTGAGCAATGTCCACACACACATTTGCTTTAACTTTTGGAAGGGAGTTTCACAGACTCTCTGAAGCTGGGGCCCATGAACTCAAAGTTAAGAATCTCTCAGACAAGTCAAGTTGGATTCTGTCCAACCATGCAACACAGTTTCTTAATTTCATTTTAAAAGCAGGACCTAAATGATTTGAGAGCTGGTGGAAAAAAAAAACATCTTCAAAGAGATTTGATTAACAAAAGACTATTACCCTGGAGGGAAGTTTAAGTGGGGAACATGAGGTCCTGCTCTTGGCTTTGTTTTTATAACATTATTTTAAATCAGTGATTTAATATAAGGCAATTAACTAAGCTGAAATGTTGACACAAAATTTATAAGAATAGCTAATGTTCTGTACGACGGGATCAAAAATACCTCAGCCAATTGGATGATTAAGTTAAAACCAGGTTAAAAAAGTATGGCAAAGAGTAAGTATAACAGAATAATATTCAGATTGTAAGTCAATTAGCCAGTTGGGTGCAGTGGTACACACCTGCCACTTGGGAGGCTGAGGCAGGAAGATCACAAGTTCAAGGCTAGCCTGGGCAACTGCATGAGGCCCTGTCTCAAAATAAAACCTAGAAAGGGCTCAATGGGGGTGGGGATAGCTTAAGAGTACAGAACCACTGGGTTCAAGCCTCTGTACTAGAAAAAAAAAAAAAAAAGAAAAGAAAGTCAATAAGTGCTGTACAAATGGAAGGAAACTTGCTTTTCTGACAAAGATGTTAGAAGCTGCATGGACTGTGGTCCTGTGAGCCACTGAGAGATGAGAGTGTCCCCAAAGCCCTGGAGGTCTCCGGATGTGTCAATGGTCAGAGGATGTTTGAATGTCCCTTGGGATAGTGCAGCCACTACAGAATGAGCGACCATCTGAAGGACTATCCCTTAGGTTGAGGAGCCACACTGGACAGTGGAAATTGAGAAATGGGATTATGTTCTGAGAAAGGGAATTTGGAGATCCTGGCCTGATGGATCCCTAAGACATGAGGGCATTTTGGAAGAACCAAGACTTCACCCTGGAGAGGAGATGTTTTGTCTGGGGGTAGTAGTGGGGCTTGATGGGTGACCTTGATATAGGGGATAAGCTTCCTATGGAAGAATAACTAGACTGACTGGTGGCTCTCGTGTTTTCCGATGAGAGTTGCTCACCCGCAGCACCAGCTGCCTTGGAGAACTGAGCTCCCGGGAACTGGAATCATTTGTGGCAAAACTTCCTGTTCACACGTGGAAGATAGATACCACAGCCCTGAATGGAACTTGACCTGGGAAATAGTTGATTGTCAGCAGCTGTAGTTGATTGGCAGTAGCGGTCTAGCCTGGGAGAAGGCTTCCGGGCTCAGCCAATCACAGAAGGATGTCTGTGTGTGCAGGGTGGAGAGTGATGGGACTCCTGCTGGGTGTTGGCCAACATTTCTCCAAAATTCCTATATTGCTCTGGGTCTGTAATTCACCTCTTTGTACCCTGGCAAATTTCCCTGGGCACCAGTCTGTGCATTCACTCACAATGAGTGCATCTCACATAGGTAAGTATTCAGGGTGTGTGTGTGTGTGTGTGTGTGTGTGCGCGCGCGCACGTGTGTGCACCTC
This sequence comes from Marmota marmota marmota, assembly GCF_001458135.2. Classification (NCBI taxonomy): domain Eukaryota; kingdom Metazoa; phylum Chordata; class Mammalia; order Rodentia; family Sciuridae; genus Marmota; species Marmota marmota. Next base: position 1,173,339 of record NW_026000021.1, read on the forward strand.
TTCCTCACAGTGATGGGATGAGCTATTCACGTGGGGTCAGAGCCCACAGCAAGCTCCCACTGCCAGGCCTCACATCTTCATGTAACCTCGCCTCACACCCTGGATGACTTTTGGCCCCTCTTCACCGTCCCTGCAAGGCTACTCATTTCAACTTCCCTTTCTCCTCTTCCCAGAGCTGCAGTGCTCAGAAGCTATGCTCAGCAGATAGCACATCATCGAGCCTCTTTTAAGAACAGGGATGACCTTCCTGAGGGGTTGATGGCAATGAGTTTCTTTCAGGGACCAGAATGGGTTACCCTGAAACCAGACAAGACTTGGGTGCAAGAAGTTTATTGGAGAGGTGACCCTGGAGGAAATAGGAGTATGGGAGAAGGGACGGTGGGGGTGGAGGAAAGGTTGACACAAGGGGGAGCCGTTGAGGGGCCAGGGCTGGGGTCCTCTGGACTTCCACCATAGTCCATCCCATGATGAAGTCCGGGGCGTTTATCTCTTTGCTCCCTGCCCCCGGTTGCCCGGGGAAGCACTGATTGCTGGCATCTGGGCTGCACTGGCTTGTCACTGAATGGATGCTCTTCAGAGTCCCTTCAGAGAGATACTTGTGCTGAAGGCAACATGTCTGCAGAAGCCTGGGATCACCTGGGACAGGTCCCCAGCTGTGGCCCAAATCAGAGAGGGAGCTGATGGGGGATGGCTCATGACACTAAATCCATGTGCTACATAGGCCTAGCTGGTCCTGAGCCACTTTGTATTTTCCACTGTATGTTTATTTGGCAAGCATTTATTGAGCACCATTGTATACCTCGTGTCAGGCACCAAGATACACAGAGCTCCAAGCCTGTTTCTTACCTCCTCCCATTTGGATAGAAAGCTGTTTGATACCGAGGACAAGGTATTCTGGACATTCAGTAGTTTCCCAAGCAGAGTTGTGGACGGATGAATTAATTAGTTGGTTGAACAATTTACTAAGCTAAACTTTCACGGTGGCTGTATTCAAAGTCATTCCTCATCTTAGGAGAATTTAAAAGTTTACTTCCAGTCCTCGGGAGCCTTCTAGCCTGCACCGTATGCCATACACATCCCGATGATAAAGTCCTTAATAACTACAGGATGAGTTGGCAGAATGATTTAGATCTGAAGTCCAGAGCAAGGCAATTACATCTGGCTCCCAGCTTTAAAAAATTGAAATAATCTTTATCTGAATTTTTAAAGGTATGTTAAAATTATAGCATCAAATGTCAAATGTGGCGATGACTTATCCTGCCCCGTGTGGGAGGTGGCACGCAGACGGCAGAGCCTTAATATGCGTGTGGCCACCACCTAAAGGTTAAAGACATCGGATGCGATCTGGTGCACTAATTGTACTTTTATCGATCGAGCTGGGAATCTGAATAGCAGCAGGGAAATGAATTCCTGAGGCCAGACCTTCTGCCGTGGACCTTCCTCGTCTCCTGTGGACAAATGAGACGTTTGGAGAAGAAATTTGTCTCTCGGGGCTTGCTGTCCTGCTAAATTATTTTCTATTTCTCATTAATTCTTGTCTTCCTTTTGCCCACGCCACCCAGCCCCTCGGTGGCTTCCCCTGCCCATCCAAGTGGCATCAGCTGTCAGAATCACCTGCTCCTGGTGGCTGCTCCTCGCTGCTCCACTGAGCTCTCTTCTCTCTCAACCTGGGGCTCCTGGGACTGGGCGATCGAGGGCTTAATTATGTCCTTCTGGAGTTACTTGCTAATTGTCTCATCTATGAGTCGTGTGGCTGAATCCATGACAGATGCAACCTTCTTGTATAAGACATGTTTAAGTAATTGTAGGAAAATGTACATGGATGCCTAGAGGATCTGTTGTGAGATTGCCAAAGGGGATGTTAGCAAGGTTGATTCAAAACAGGAGCCAAGGTGGAGAACCTTTACCCCTCTTTGTGAGGGTGCCCAGGCACTCTATGGACACCCCAGATTAGGGCCAGGGTGTGGAGGGGCAGGAAAAGTCACAGCGACAGTGATAACAACTTTCACAACCTGGGGGCAATCTCTCAAACCTGAGGCTGAGCCAAAGGAACCAGGCACCAGGGAGCACAGGATGTGTTCCACGTGGACAGCCACATAAAGTTCACGTGCAGGCAAAAATTCCGAGGTGCCAGAGGTTGGGGAAGGGGCTACCTTTCAGTGTGTGAGGAGGGGCAGGGATCTACAACTTAATGTGCGTGGTGCATCTGCAGGGAGAAGCTATGAAACTGCACACTTCAGTTTTATGCATTTTATCACATGCACATAACATCTTAACAAAAATTCGAACAATGGTAGCAATAATAATGCCATAGTGGACATCTGTCGAGCCTCTCCTATGCCCATGTGCCTTGCACTGGGCTAACTTCTTCATGCGGTCCTTATCATTCCTCATGAGCATCTTTAAGGCAGGTGTGTCCAGTTCCATTCCCCGTGTCTAAGCATGCTTGAGGTACAAATTCCTCCAACTGTGAACCCAGAAGAAGACAGTCGAGTTCCCTAAAGTTGAGACTCATCTTGAAGTCAGTCCAAGCTGTCCGTGTCCTTCCCTCTCCACACACTGCCTTTCCATCTGGAGCTAAGGCAGCACAGTCTCCATGCTTGGGAAATTCTTATCAAGCAGGAGAGGGGACAGGAAAGGCTCTTTTTTGGAGATGGAGGGCAGAGTGCAGAGGTAGTCAGCAGGACAGAAGCCGCCCCCCTCCCAGAGAAGAATCTGGGTGCCTGGAACCCTGCTGCAGACTCTACATCTCTTACACCTATCTCCCTGGCTGGACCAGAGAGGGATCTCCTCTGACCTCCCTTGGGTGTCCATACACCCAAAGGTACTTCCTGACTCCGACCTGGAAGAAGATCCTTCTTTCCTCCCTCGTTCCCTTCTGTTCCTCCTCACTTTCCTTCATCCTCTCCTTCCTCTCTTCCCTCTCTCCCTTTATTCTTTCTTCCAGTACATATCTATGGAGCACCAACACTGGCCAGACTCTAGGGTTACTGCAGAGGATACAACAGCAAATCTCTGCTGCCCAGGAACTTAGTGTCTGTCAGGCGAAACCAACAGTAGAGACCAAGCAAACAAGCAAGCACATATGGTACATCGTAGGATGTCAAGGGCAAAGGAGAAAAATGCAGCAGCCAACGATGCTGGGTCCAGGGCTAGGGGAAGTACAGAGACGGGGATGAAGAGTAACCTCTCCGAGAGAGCCTGAAGTGATCAGCCCATCTATGGGTCAGAAAACAGTGTTCTACGCAGGGAACAGTAACTTGCAAAGGCCCCGAGGTGAGAAAGAAGTCTGAGAGTCTGTGGAATAACAGAAGCCAGTTCTGTTGGGTGAGGGAAAAACAGCGTCAGGTGTCATCAGAAGAATGGATAGAGACCATGGAGTTTCTTTTCTATTCTGACTATAAGGGGACCCTTTTCAAGGTTTTGGATGGGTTGTGGTAGAACCTGAATTTCCTAAGAAAGGTCACTCCAGTTGCCACGTGACCAACTGACTCCTAACAGGCAAGATGGAGGCGGGGAGACCAGCATGGCAGGTTCTACAGAGTCCAGGCAAGAGGCCTGCAAACTTGAACTGCAGGGTGGACATCGTGAGCCTTTTCTTTAGGGTCACATGCACAGCACTGGAAATGACTCCAGGAAAGGCAGATTATGGGCCTGATTCAGACCCCACATGAACACGCCACTGGAGAAATCATAGTCAGTCCAGGGACGTGACAAACAGGGAGTCATATAGAAAATGTTTCTTTTTTTCTGATTCTGCTTTAATCCTGTAGGAAACCAGATTTCCCAGTGCTTACAACAGAGGTTTCTGATGGGTGCATCTGCCCTGACCATGTGCAAGATAAACTTGCACAACAAGAGGTGAAAATGCTGGAACTTGTATTTATAGCCAGTGCCCATTGCATTGCTCTCTAGGTGATTGGGTTCATGCTGACAGTGTGCACAGAACCTTGGCAGAGCTGCACACAAACTCCACTTATTAGTACTTATATTGGACGAGTTCATGATAATATTTTCTGATGGGATACAAAATATATTTGGAGTTTATCAGTCTACAGGGTAAATCCCAAATTCTTCAACATGGCTCAGGACCTCCCCACCTTGGTCTCCTCTTGTTGACCTTCCAACGTCGCCCTCCTCCTCCCTTATTCCTGCATCCTCTCTGTTAACTGCATAGAATGTTTCCCCATCTGCTGATCGGCTGCTGATTGGCAGGGAGAGGGTGGAGATTGGTGGGAAACTGTCGACTGGCCCACTCCACAGGCTACCATTCTCGCCCTGGTTTAACCCAGCACTTGAGACACTTTATGGCTCCCATTTATTTTCTCGTTTATCTGCTTCCCCTGGCTGTTATCTCCTGAGGCAGGCGTGGTGAATTATTAGTCTTGGGATCTTAGGGTAGCCAGATTTAGCAAATAAAAATACAGATGCCCAGTGAATTGTTTTAGTGTAAGTATGTCCCCTGGAACGCATTTATTTGGCACATATTTATACTGAAACCAGTCTTGAAAATCAGGATTGGGTCCCGTTCCTCCAGTGTTGAAGAGTAAACACTGGAGGCAAGAAAACAAGCTGTATTTAAAGGATCGAACAGAGAAAGAGTGACTTCTCCGGAGAGGAGGGGGTCCAGAGCAGTGTCTAAGGGAGTGGGGGTGTCTTGCCCCTTTATAGATTTCAATTTCCTTTCTTCTCATGTCCCCTCCTCCCCTTATCTTGCCTACTTGACCAAAAGTGACCAAAGGGCAGGAAGAGAGTGGTCCAGGGGGTGATGGCTTGTGTTGGAAAGTGTGATCCTTTCCTTTCCCAGAGGCTGTTAGCAACCAGGAGATGGCGAGTGTCATCTACCCACTTCCTTTTCTTTGATAATTGGCTACCTGTCTTTGCCCCAGTCTCAATACTATATAATTATTCATGACCTGAAAGGCAAATGTAACTGGAATTTTGTATTTTTTTAACTTCTCTCTCTCTCTCTCTCTCTCTCTTTTAATGGTGGAATCTCGTATTTTACCTAGTAACCCCTAATGGATTCCCAGAGTCTTTCCCACATGAAAATACTCAGGTACTTTCATGGTGGAGATTCTTTTGAATGAATGTCAGGTAGCAGGGATAAAACATCTTCTCCCTCCAAACACAGAGATATAAGGGCTGAAATGGCAACCTAAGACTTTACCTTTTTAATACAGGTGAAGTTTCAAAGAGGAAGTTTGGTATAATTGTGTGTGAGTGCGCGCATGAGCATTTACAATTTTGCCACTGAATGGGGCCTAGAAGCAAGAAGCAATGACCGCCCCCCACCCAGGAGGCTTAAACACACTCTGTGCCCATATCTCGGTTTCTAACCATCACTCCTCTCAAAGATTTCACAGAGAAGTGACTAGAAAGCACAGGGACTGCCTGGAATATCGTGTTTTGTTAGAAAAACAAGAGACAGAGCTTAACGATTAATTGGGTCATATATAAAGGACACAGGTCCCAGCTGGAGGAGACTTCAATGTGCAAATCTGTGACAATTTGAACATCAGAAAGGATAATGTTAGTAATGGATATTAACACATTGAAAAATTAATGAGTTTATGGAGATGGGAGAGAGAGAGGAGAGAGAGAAAAGGGAGAGCAGGGGAGGGGAGGATCAAAGGGTAAGAGGGCGAAGAGCTTCATCTTTCTGGAAGAAGCCTAGCCAGAAGGAGTAGCTGGAACGAGAGGAGTAAAAACATCACCTTATTATAACAGAAATGTAATAATTAAATATAATCAATGAATTTTATAAGGGGTCATTAGAAAACAGGATATTTGTATGGATTACAATTATCACACACACCTCCTGCCCCAGTTTATTAGAGCAGTCCCAGAGTATCCACTAGGGATATGTTTCATGACTCCAAGTGGATGGCTGAATCTCCAATAGTATAAATAAACCCTGTTTATACTATATATTTCCAAAATGAATCTATGATAATTTTCAGTTTAAAATTAACAATAACTAATACTAAAACAGAAAAATTATAACAGCATATTGTAATAAAAATATATGAATATGCTTTCTCTCCCTCTCAAAAATTATCTTATTTACTTTCACTTTTTCACTTAATGGAAACATTTCTCTTTGGAATAGTCAAATTGTCAGAATCACTCTTTTTGCTTTTTTGGGAGCAAGGTTTACTTGAATGCAGCATTATGATACCATGACTGTTGATCTGATAATGAAATGGCTACTGAATTATTAATGCGCGGATAGCCTATACAGCATGGATATGTTGGACAATTGAATGATTCACATCCCCGTCAGGAAGGAGAAGGATGGTACCAGATTTCATTACGCTTTTCAGAATTATGTGCAATTTAAAATTTATTGTTTATTTTTCCATTAATGATTTCAGCCCATGGTTGACTATAAGTAAGTAAAATTTCAGAAAGTGAAACCATGTATATGAGGAACTCATGTAATTATCAAGTGGGAAGTGAATGGTTACAAGAAAAGGATCTGGCTGTCTGACCTTGACCATGCAATGGTAAAGGTTCTGATGGAGCCTGAAATAATAGGTCTTATGATTGAATGCAATAAGAAACACCATCAACACCTATGTCATATTCTTTGCAAAAATGCTTCATTAGAATCTAGTCATGAGGAAATAATTGGACAAGTCTAGAATATAGAACATATGATGGGACAACTGGCCTCAAAACTTCACAAATATCTGTCATGAAAGACATAAAATGTGAGTAAGTTGTTCTAGAGTAAAAGACTTCCAAGGGACTTAACCACCAGATGTCAAGGGTCAACTTTGATTGGGTCCTGGATTGATGCGGGGGGGGG
>NW_026000021.1:1180177-1193283 GCF_001458135.2 Marmota marmota marmota
GTGGGGATCAAAAAGCTATAGAAGACCTTTTGGAGAGCACTGAGAAAATGGAAATAATGTTACCGAGTTAATGTTTATTGTCTTAGGTGTGAGTGCTGTGAGGTGGCTCTGTTGAGAAAATTCTTATTCTCCATGCATCTGCGGATGCATGTGGAAGGATGAACTGTCATGGTGTCTGCAGCTTAATTGCAAATAATTCAGAGAGAGAATGAATCTGGGTGAAGGATTTTAAAGCATTAAAAGTAAAAAGGGCAAGAAGATGGGGGAGCAGTGTGAGGATATTTGGAAAAGAAAAGATCCAGGAATTGAAGAAAGCCTAGAAAAAAGAGAAAAACAGGGCAATGCATTTGTGAATAGTCCAACAGCCCATGGGGACCTTTCCTCTCCCTCCTTCTCCAGCAAGACCTCTTAGTCCAAGCCAGAGAAGACCCACTTGTGAGGTACTCCAGTCCAGAACAGAGCTGGAGATGGGATCGATAGAGCTGAAAGCTCCTGGGATAAATTTAGCCCTTTCGATCAGAACTTAGTATTTCTAAGCACTGGGCTGGGATCGTAGCTCAGTGGTAGAGTGCTTGCCTAGCATGTGCAAAGCTCTGGGTTTGAACCCCAGCACCTCCTAAGGTAGAAAAAAGAAGTATTTCCAAGTATTACACTGTCCTTTAATACCTTAATGAAAACACATATGTGCGTGCACACACACACACACACACACACACTCAAGAACAGCCCGACATCTCTCTGAAGCAGCCCCTCTTCCTGGCCACTGCCCAGCCCATCACAGATGACGGAATGCACCATCTGAACATGATTCCTTCCAACACAATAATTACAAAACACTTAGTGGTATTTCTAAATGATTATATGTTTTATTTAAATATTTATCTTTCTCAAATTTGACTTAAAATCTATAAGTAATTAGTTATCAGCCCAGCTACCAGGGTGACAGGCGGTTTCCTTAATTTTCTATGCAGTCGACAGGTTTTTAACTCTAAAATTATTCCAGTCACAGCATACTTCAAAGGTCTAAATAAAAAAAAAAGTTAAATGCCTTAATATCTTTGAGATTTGCAAAGATATTTGAGGATTTGCTGAGGGATTCGGTGTAGGATGAAGAAAGTGTTTTGTTAGCAGGGAGACCAAGTTGCGTCGCCAATTTGAAAAGAAAATGTGAAATCCAAATGCACAAAGATTATTTAGATGAGAGAGCACCAGGCAGCCATTGTCATTCCTCTGTAGCCTGTGCCTTTGAGGCCCAGGTTGCACCGGTTCAGAGGAAACACGGACTGCGTTCCCTTCCTCTGGCAAGGGTAACCACGGTTTCACAAGGATAAAGTGCAAACTGGCGAACTAATTATAAGGTGTCTAAATTATTGGAGCTCAAATCCCCTCCTGTTCCCATGCACACCAGCAAGCAAATTTTCAAGCCATCAGCTTAACCCCCACCCCCACCCCTGGATGCAGGTCAGGCTTGTGGCATCCGGGTGCTAACTTCTTGGAGCTGTGGGGTAAGTCACCCCCGGGGGACCATCCGCCTTGGCCCAGCATTGGCCTTTCTCATTGAGATTTTTCAGTGCTCTGTCCTCACTTCCACGGGGAGTGTGGTAAAGAAATCCCAATTGCAGTTTGTGAGCAGTTCCTAGGTGCTTCGGGGCCCTGCCCCGAGACATACCTAAGCTGGAGCCCCAGGTTGAAGGAGCAGAGAAGCAGCCATTACAGTTGCAGAGCCAGTGCTGATCAGAGCACATCCTACGAACACTTCCTAGGATCTTCTCAATACATGCACATGTATGTGTACACATGTATACACACGTGTGCATTAAGAAATATTATGATGTGTGTAGTACATGTATAGAAATATACGCTTTCATATATGTAGTGTATAGTACGTCCACACACACATATGCACAGAATACCACTTTCCGCAATAACTGTGATAGATCTGAAACGAAGAATTGAAAATCAGGTAATTTTTTTAAAAAGTCTGAGGACTCTAATCCCTGGTCTGCTCCTCTCTTCTTTCCTCTCTGTTCTCTGGTGAAGAGAAAACAGGGCCTTCCATCCAGCATGATGGCAGGATCCTGCCTTGACGGCTTGCTACTCAGGCCAGTTAAGAAGCTAGCTGTCTCCCAGGGGTGGCCCATGTACGATGTGGAGGTCAGTCTTAGATTTGGGGCTATGACTTTCCTGTGTTTGCCACAGAGCCAAACTGTTTGCTTTTCAAATCCTGTTTGTGTTGTGTGGCAGAAACGCCCATTGCCTGCTGAGTAGTCCCTGAAACTGGTTTGGATCCTGTAGCGTGTGTTCTGTGAATTTATGTCCCTGTGTGTGCATGCATGTGTCTATGTAAGTGTGCACAGATGCACAGGCATGTCTGTGTGGGAAAATGCCTGTGAGTGAATCTACATACCAAACACAATGTCTTCTCTAAAGCCCCTCCCCCTCCCCCTCCCACTATATCCTCCCTTCCCCCTCCCCCTCCCTGACTTCTGAAAAGCCACTGATGTTGTTAAGCTAATTGCTCTGAGTGCGTCAGGGAGTTAAAGGTGTGTGGCTGGGGCTGGCCAAAGGAGGAAAGTCATGGGACCCAGGAGGAAGAAGAATTGTTAAGGAGAACAAGTGTTGCTTGAGAACTTGGTATCAGGGGACCTTCTCCCATGTATGACCTCGCTAACCCTCATGGCATCCCTAAGGTAGCTCCCCTTTTACAAATGAGGAAACTGAGGCACAGAGAGACTAACGGACCTGCCCAAGGTCACATGGATCATAGGTATGATGAATGGGGACTTGGATTCAGGCAGCCTGGATGCTCAGCCTAATTCTAAATCCTCTGACCCCAGTGTGGCTGTGACCTGTTCAGGCACCTGGTGAGTGGGGACAGGGTGGCAAATTATAGGAAATTATAGGGCAGATGGTGCCACCAGCCTCTGCCGATGGATGCCATGCCAGCATCAGAGCCGTTGTTGCCAAATCTTCTGATTTTCAAAAAACAAATAAAGACATAAATCCAGATTTGCAGGTGAAAGGTCCATCTCTTGAAAGTGCTTTGCAGGCTAAATAAAATAAGTCTACCAGTAAAATGGGCCCATGAGCTGACAATTTATAACTCCTTAAGGACAGAGAAGAAAAGCCCAGAGTGAGAAGCCATTTGCCCTGGTCACCCAGCCTGTGCCAGAACCACACCTATCCCGGGAACCCCGTCATTGTCCCAACAACCTGACCTGGTACCAGGAAGGGGAACTCGATCCTCTTTTCCCAGGGTCCTTCATCTGCTTTCTCTGTAGAGAGGGGCTGGGAGGGACCGGGTTCTCATGTAAGCTGACCCTCTTTGTCCACCCCAGCCTGCATGTTCTATAGGAAAGACAACCGTGTAGGATTGTTCTGGCTATTGATCTACAACCCACCCCTGCCCCCTGCTACAGTTCCAACAGCCTCCTTACGAGAAGGATTTGGGGGACTACCCACAAGTCTAACCCTTAGGAACAGATTCTTTCAAAGCCCCTGTTCATGCAGGAGCAGGAAATGGCTTCACAGGTCCAAGATTCTGTGCCCTTCAGCATACCCCTGCCTTCCTGTTTCCTCCATGATGCTTCCAAAGGGACAACTGAAATGCTCAGAGGAAGGGACTTTGTTTTCTCTGACTCCAGTTGAAGGTTGGGTGCTCTGACCACAGCAGGTGGCCGGGGGTGGGGTGGAGGGAGGCCCAAGGTACCAATGTCCCCAAATCAGAGACAGAAAAGTTGACTCTCCACCCCCATCTCCTGACCTGCCTCTTGTCCTCCTGAGCCACCTGGTCAGCTGCCTCGGGCTGACCCAGGGACACAAGCAGGATCAGTTCCCTGAGCCCTTTGTGCTGCCTGAACTCCAGCAGCAGCCTGGGAAGCCACCCGAGTGGGGACCACAGGCTTGAATCAGCTCCTCCACTTCCCAGGGGTGAGCCTTGAGCAGGTGGTGGGTCCACTGTCACCCACCCCATAATACCAGTGCCCCACCCCTGGCCCCCCAGCTCTCTCCTACCTCCTGTCCACCTGGGGCCTTTTGATGGGCATCTGTTCCTCACTCTGACCCAGCTTCCTCTACTTTGAGTCCCATGGACCCAGCCCCTGTTCTCAGGGCGTGCTCTCTGATCTGAGTGTTCCAGGCAGGAGGCCTGGGCAGAGCTGTGACCTCAGAGGGGGTCTTCTTTGCACTAGTGTCTGCCTCTTCCCTTTCTCCCTGGCACGGGCACCCCTGCCCCACTCTGCCTGCCTTTCCTACTTTAATCAAGACCCCTCTGCATTCCTCCACCAACCCTGCTCTCTAGAGAGCTCCAGATACCCCTCATTTGTACCCCAATGTAAGCCAGTGTCCCCTTCTCTGGGAAAACTGACTCTGACTCTGTTTTCCGATTGCAGAATGGAAAGTCAAGTCCTGAGGGGCAGGAGGGAGCTGGCTGGGGTGTGGCTGGTCACCTCTGGGTTAGGTAGACCTCAGGCAGTCAAATCTGGAGTGACACAAAAAGCTGTAAGTAGCTAAGTGAAGGCTTGACCCCCTCTTGGGGACCAGCAGGCTGCCTGGGAGGCCGAGCTTCTTGGTGTCAGGCATCAGCTGTCTGATTTGCAAGGCTAACCAAGTTGTAGTATTTATTAATTGATTTAGCAAATATTTGTGGAGCACCAATTATGTGTCAGGCATAGCATAGTAGGCACTGAGGATACAGCAGAGAACAGAAAGACAAACTCTCTGTCCTCATGGAGCTTGGATTCTAGTGGCAAAGACAGTCAATAAGCGAGACAAGTCAATACATAGCACTTTGGAAAGGGATACATAGTAAAAAGAAAGAAAGTAGGAAGGAGAATGGCTATTTGTGCATTTATTGTGTGGCTATGGGATTATGACTCCTCTTTCCTGATTTATAGGAAAGCCTTGTTGAGAAGGTGAGTTTTTGAGCACAGATTTGAAGCCAGCACAGAAAGCTGTGGAGCAGGCGTCTGGGGAAAGAAAACTTGAGGGAGATACAATAGCAGGAGCAAAGGCCCTGTGGCAGGGCATGCCTTCAATGTTTGTGGCATGGTGTGGTTGGCAGCCAGCACAGGAGAGAGGAGAGAGCAACAGGAGGTGAGGTCAGGAGCCAGACTGCAAGTAGGCTGGGCAAGGACTTGGCTTATATTCTGAGATGGGGCTGTGGGAGACTTGGAGCAGGGAGAAATTATCTGACTAATAACTTAACAGAGTTGCACTGGTGCAGGTTAGGTGGTGGAGCAGGTGGGCAGGGGAGGGTATGAGAAACCCTTGAATTCCAGATGTATGGCAAAGGTAGAGCTGATGGGATTTTCTCATAGCCAGATGCAGTGAGAGAAAGACTCAAGAAGGGCTCCAGAATTTTAGGTCCAAAAACCCAAACCCAGGAGTCAAGGAGGATGCAGAAGGAGCAGGTGAAGGGGAGAACTGGATCATTCATTCATTCATTCATCAACTACTCATTGAACAATGCTAGGTGCTGGACAGTTTCCCAGGCTGGACGTAGAGGGCACTATGATTAGCATGGTCCCTCATCTCATGGCTCTAGTAGCCCTGAAAGAGGAGGCTATAAATGAGGAAAGAAGAGTCATAATCCCACAGCCACACAATAAATGCACAAATAGCCAACTCAAGGTCCACACGGGAGAAGAGCACGGACTCAGGAGGGAGTGTGGTAGGAAATCCAGCCCAGTCTGGGGAAGGCGATGCTGGTTGGGAGAGTGATGATGGAGGGGCGATATGAAGGATGAGAAAGAGTTAATTTCCCAGCAAGAGGACCAGCACTTACAAAGGTCCTGTGATCACAGGAAGCAACGGGGAGCCGGGGAGCCGGAGCCGATTATCTGAGGAAGAGCAGAATGAGCAGAGATCTGGACACAGTGGGAAGGAGAGAGCCTGGTGAGAGAAGAGGCTGGAGAGGCTGGGGCCAGGTCATGCAGAGCCTGCAGGCCACATGCAGGTCATTTGTCATTATTTGAAAAGTAGTGAGATGTCATTAAAGTGCCTGGGAAACAGAGCAGGGAGATGGTCAGTTGTGCATTTAGGGGAAGATCACTCTGGCTGCAGAGGGGAGAATGGATTACAGAGGACTAGATTTCATGGTCTGGGGGAGAGAAGGTGGTGGCCCAGAGAGATACTGACAGATCCACAAGATATTGAGGAAAGAGGGAGACCAGCAGTCCTTTTCAATAGACTGGTGTGAGGAATGAAGACAGAAAATAAAAGGGTCCTATCTTTAAATCACAAATATAAACAGGATGTAGGAAATGAAATCCAAGGCCTTTTATTATTATTAAGCATTTGGCTACAAATTCTTAGAAATGGAGTACATTTCCACAGACCTGTGTTATCTATTGATTCTTGGAATGAAATCTCTAGCCCTAAAGTCCTATGTACTATGCATGGGCTGTCCGGGGTACTGTCAGGCTAAACCCAGTTCTAGAACCATGGAAAGCAGACAATGGGGGGGGGCAGTGATTAAAAGCATGATGTATAAGACAGACACACCTGGCTTTGAATCTCAGCACTGCCACCTGCTAATCTTTCAATCTAATTAGTCACTCATTCAGGCTGAGCCTCAGTTCCCTTGTCTGGTAAAGTAAAAATAGCAGGACCAATTCCTGATGTTGTTTGCGATGGGTAAATGAGATGAATGCAAAATGAATACCCAGAAATTGGCACAGGCTAATTAAAGGGTAGCTGTTATAGTTGTGTCACTATCAGAGCACTTTAGCACTTTGCTTTACAACCTACTTGTATCAGTTAGCCGCTGTGATAATAATGCCGTGCAATGAACATCTCCTAAACTCAGGGGCTTAAACCAATAGTCATTTCCTCCTACTCTTTTGTCCGTGGTTTAGCTGAGTTCTGCTGACCTAAGCAGGGCTAGGCAGGGTGGCTCTAGGATGCACTTGGGTCCAGATATGCTCCACAGGTTGGGGCATGTTATTTTTCATTCAGCTGTAGGCGTACAAGAGGGCAAATCCAAATATACCAGCATACTTAAGCCTCTGCCCACATGATGCTCACCAAAATCTCTTTCCCCACCCTTCAGCCACTAACTTGTTGAGGGGATTTCGTTTTTTTCTTTAGCAAACACTTGCCACGTTTGGGGCACTGCTCGGAAAACTTGGCCAATATTAACTCACCGGTCCCTGATCTCAAGGAGCCATTAGAGAGGACGGTGACTTACCTGACCTCACAGCTTGATGGTAAAGATTAAGTCAACATAACTAAAACATCTAGCAGAACTGTTGCATGCAGGAAAGGCTCAAAATATGTGGTTGCTATCTCTCAATGACACCCTTCCCCACTCCAATCCCCCAGGGAGTTCCATGAGAGAGGAAGATGCCCAGGGTTCCAGGAGCTATTCTAGGCTTCTGAAACTGACATTAACAACAGCTCCCCCACCCGGCCAAGCCAGCCCAACTCCTCTGTCCCCCAGGATCCAAGAAGAAGGACGGGGTGTTTAGACATGCTAGGATAGGACATCAGAGTGACTGATGTGAGCCCTCAGGATCCAGGGATGTGTGACCTCCCTCTATACACTGAGTGGGGCTGTGCTCCCTCCAGTGTGATGGTGAGAATGTTCTCTAGTGCTGCTGACCAACATGGTAGCCAAGAGCCACATGTGGCTTCCAAACGCTTCTAATTTTACTGAGGAACTGAATTTGTAATCAAATTTAATTTTAATCATTGAACTTTGAATAGCCACTTGCGGCGGGTGGCTACCATACTGAAGTATAGCTCAAACCTCTGATGTCACAGAACACGCCTAAGGAACACGGGGTAGGGGTGGCAGGCTGGTGCCTTGAGGGAAAGACCAGTGATGATGTCTCACTGTCCACTTCTTGGAGACAACTCCAGAAGGTTCCCTGCTCTGGCCACCTGAAGCCCTGGCTCCTCCCCCACCCTGCTCCCCAGTGGTCAACCCTGGGGTGTGACAGCTGACATTGCCTTGGGCAGGACCCAGCCTGGAACGGTCCTGCTCTTAGTTTTCTCACAATCAGCAGACCCAAAGGTTAACGGAGGTGAGATAAATGGGAGACACTTGGAGAAGAATTAATTAATCTGGGGTTTCAGTTCCCCCAGCGTGACTCATCCCTGTAGAGTCACCAAACAAAAGCTGAACAACAAAAATTCTGTGCACACCCATAATAAGGCTCAGAACAGGAATGTCACAGTGGGAGGAGCATCTAATGCAACAAACTTACCCTACAGGTGGGGAAGTTGAGGTTGGATGGGAGTCTTCCTCCATCTGCACTGCTATAGCCAAATATCTGGGGTTGGATAATTTACAAAGAATCCAAATGCATTTCTCGAAATTCTGGAGGCTGGAGTCCAAGATCAAGGCTCTCCTTCCAAGATGTTGCCTTACCACCCTGTCCTCCAGTGGGGGACGACTGCTGTGTCCTCACAGGGCAGAGGGGCAGAAGGGAGAAAAGGCATGGCTCGGTCCCTCCTGCCCTTTTTTATGAGATGCTAATCTCATTCATGAGTGTGCAGCCCTTATGGCCTAGTCACCTCCTGAAGTTCTCACCTCTTAATATTGTTGCTCTGGGGATTCGGTGTCAACATGAGGTTTGGAGGGCCATGGACATTCAAATGACAGCTGTGGGAAAGCAGAGGGGCTGGCTCTCCCTGTCTGGTGGCTTGCAGGGTGAGGTGTGGGCCAGGAGACAGACTCCCTTCCAGAACTGAGCTGCAGCCAGAGGGCACGTCCTGTGGGGTCACAGGAAACTGAGCTGTGGGCATATACACAGAGGCCATGCAGAGGGGGCTCACCTGAGCCAGTGAGGGGAGCAGAGGGCTGGGGAGAATGAGGCCAGGCGGAGAGGGTGGACCCACCTTCTGGACAATTAACAGAGCAACCCCTGTGGAACCACAGAAGGACTTTCCTGGGTTGCTGGAGATCCAGAAAAGTGTTGGGGATCCATGGTACATGGTCTGCCTCCAAGTTCTTTGCTTCCCTGAGAAGTCTAGAGCTTTAAAGACCCAAGACAGGATGAAGGCTTTTTAAAAAGTAAAGAAAAAAAAAATTAGTGGAACTTTGCCCCACTAGTCTGCAGCAGCCCCAAGACTCATTCCTAAATTTTCTAACTCTCCTCCAAACTCCCTTGACCTCTTCACCATCACAAAGTAGGCTACATATTTTTCTTTCTTTTTCTTTTTTCTTTTTTAGATGATCACAATTTCTTTTTTTCCCCTTTATTTTATTTATGTGTGGTACTGAGAACTGAACCCAGTGCCTCACATGTGCTAGGCAAGCGCTCTACCACTGAGCCACCACCCCAGCCCAGGCTACAATACTTTTAAATGGCTTTGTCACCTAGAGCTATAATTCGCCACGTACATAATCATAATCATAGCTGCAATTAATTCAACAGTTGTGGCCAAGGGCAGGAATGAGCTAGTGGTCTCACGGGCCATTCTGTTACATCCGCGACAATCTTGTTGAGTACATTTTCTTCTACCCATTTCACAGATGTGGAAAGAGGCTGGCCAGATGGAGCGATGTATCCAAGGTTACCCAGCGAGTAAGCGGCAGAGCTGAAATGTGACGCCGGGTGGATTTGCCTCCAAGGTCCTTGCTCTGGAAGCCTTTTGAGGGCAGCAGCAAGCTCCCCACGGCAGTGACATGCTCGGAAGTTTAAAGGTTGCATCTCTGCCTGGGGACATAGTGGGATCCAGGAGAGTGCATAGAGGAGGTAACCTGGGACTCTGAGGTCTGACTCGGACTTGGCTTCCTGCAGAGACCACGTTCCCCTTATTCACATGTCCTAGTCTGGGGGTCATTTTTCTCTTTTGACCTGATATCTTCATAATTAATGTCATCTGACAGGTGGAGAAGGGATCTCTCCTGCTGTGGTCCCAAGAGCTACCTTGACAGTGAAGATTGATTTTTTGGAGTCAGGCGTGTGGTCTCATTTGTGAGTCACTTCTGAGGCAAAACCCTTCTTGAGTGGCATCCCTTGCTGAATGATGGTGCCTTGTCCTTTCGCCTGGCACGCTGGGTGTGCGGGGAGGCGCGGCTCCCAGCAGACCGCCAGGAAAAGGTTAGGAGCTCCGCGCAGCATCCTCGATGAACCCCGGGACTGCTCCACAGAAAGGACGTCGGAGCCAAGAGCAGCCCTGCTGAGTAATCGACGCGCACTCTGCCTGGATGGGGACCAGCCTGGAGGGGCTGTTAATCATCCCGCCCCGTGTGCTGCGCTGGGGTGCAGGAGTGTCCTCGCTCCCCACTCTCCCAGGGGGGACTCTCAGCTGGGACCACGCTGCCCGCCTTCTGTCCAGGCCCCCAACTCCTCCAGGAGGACTAGGAAAGCCTCACCTCATCCTTGCATGGCTCTGGATGAGCACTCCCTGCCGCTCCAGGGCGGTAGCTGGGGGGTCACCTGTGAGTGGTGCCCTCTGCCCTGGGAGTCGGGGAGGGAGTGGCAAGAGGATGAACAAGGCTTGGACGCGATTCCTGAGAACGAGAGGACTTCATTCCCTTTTCAAAGCAACCAACAGAGAGAAGGTTGTCTTTTGTTTCTCTGTTTTGGTTTGGTTTGGTTTGATTGTGCTCCAGTATACATAACCTAAAACTCACCATTAGTGACATTTAGTACATTGATAATGTTGTGTGGCTATGACCTTTATTTAGTTCCATGACTCTTTAATCTCCCTGAAGGAAACACCGTTCTCATAAGCAGTCAGTCCCCACTCATTTCCTCCCACCCGAGAGTCTACTAATCCATTGTCTGTCTCTGTGGATTTACCTGTTCTCCACATTTTATATAAATGGACTCATACAATTTATGGCCTTTTGTGTCTGGCTTCTCTCACTTAGCATCATGTTCTCAAGGGCCATCCATGCTATAGTATGGATCAGTATTTCATTCCTTTTCTATGGCTGAATATTATTTCATTGTGTGGACATATTATGCATGTTAGGTTTTTTGTTGTTGTTGTTTTGTTTTTGTTTTTTGTTTGGTACTGGAGATTGAACTGAGGGGCACTTGACCACTGAGCCACCTCCCCAGCCCTATTTCATATTTTATTTAGAGACAGGGTCTCAGTGAGTTGCTTAGTGCCTCACTTTTGCTGAGGCTGGCTTTGAACTCACCACTCTCCTGCCTCAGCCTCCTAAGCCACTGGGATTATAGGCATGTACCACCATGCCTGGCCTGCTTTTTGTTGCTTTGACCAAAATACCTAAGAACACTCAAAGAAAGAAAGATTTATTTTGGCTCACAGTTTCAGAGGTTCTGTCTCAGTCAGTGGGATCCATTGCTTTGGGCCTCAGGCAGTGCAGAACATCATGGCGGAAGGCATGGCAGAGAAAATCTGCTCAGCTCACTGCAGCCAGGAAACAAGGAGGTGGGAAGAGGGGACAGGGGCACGTTATAGTCCCCAAGGGAATGCCCTGTGACTTACTTCCTCCAGCCGTGCTTCACCTGCCTGCAGTTCCTACCACTTCCCAGTATCCATTCAACTGTCAATGGATTAATCCACTGATGAGGGTGAAGCCTTCTTGATCCAATCACTTTCTCAAAGCCCTCGCTCCAGACATGGCTACACCAAGGGACCAAGTCTACAACACAGGAATCTTTGCAGGGACACTTCATATCCAGACCAGAATACTGCATTTGTTTGCCATTCATCCTTCAGTGGACATTGGGTTGTTTCCACCGCTTGGCTGTTCTGAATGGGGCTGCTATGAACATTTGTGTGTTTTTATTTGAAAAACTGTTTGAATAAAAAAGATGAATTCACTGTGTATCTTTGAAACAAATCCTTTTAGTTCTGTGCTATCCAGCAGGGTTGGTACCAGCCACATGTGGGTATGTAAATTTAGGTTAATTAAAATTAAGTAAAACCAAAACTTCACTTCTGCAGTTGCACTGGGCCATACTTCAAGGGCTCGTTAGCCACATGTTGCTCATGGTCACCATATTAAACAGCGCAGATATAGGACATCTCCACCATCACCCATGTTCTCTGGGTAAGCTCCTATGTAAAATAGGAAAATGGAGTTGGGGTGTAGCTCAGTGGTAGAGCTCCTCGGCATGTGCAAGGCCCTGGATTCAATCCTCAGTACCTAAAGCAAAATAAAATAAAGTAAAATAGGTGATGAAATCTTGCTCGTCCTTCAAACCCTGATGTCAGCTCCTGTACTTTTCCAATACCTGGGACCACCCCATCTCTCCCTTTCCTTGGGTTGCTCTCTGAGTGCAGGACCATCCTTGCCACTCCCCTTTCTGAACTAGGGAGCATTTTCTCTACTCTCTGTTTTTTCTCTTTCACACCCAGGCAGTAGAAGCGAATGCTTTTGCTTTGTGCCCTAATTCACACACTCATGGAGCGCATGCTCATCTCACACTCGGCACTGCAGACAATTCGCACCCACAACCTGGCCCTTTAACAGCAACCCACCCAGTCCCTGATGGGGCCAGGGCATTCCTGACGCCAGCCAGTGGGCAGATGGCAAATGCTAATGGTGTCCCATCAGCATCAATTTCTCTAAGTTTCGGCATTTGCCCATCTCTGCTCAATCTTTCCAACCGCATGTCCCCTTTGTATCTGCTGCAATCACCATGCAGGGTCCCCTGACTTCCTCTGCTCTTCCGGAAACCCTGGTGAATATCTGTTATTGCCTGAGCATGTCCTTGGAGGAGTGCTCCTCCAACAGTTCTCTTTAGAAGGTCACTGTCCCTCAGATGCAAGAAGCGAGGAGTTACCGGATCTCAGCCACTGAGCATGATCCTCAAAGTTGGGTGGGTGGAACACTACTTTGTGGACCACCAGAGTCCAGAAATGGACCAGGTTCACTCCTCAGAAGGCCGTGCCTGCAGGCTGGACCGGGCCCACTGAGAAGTTGGGGATGGAGACCACAGAGGAGGCCAGCAGCCACCATGTTGGTAAACTGACGTCACCTCCCCTGTTTTCGACTGACCGCAGCTCATTCAGCCATAGATCAGGTAATTTCAGGCTGCAATTCGCCTGCGGCTTGCAGACAGATTGCTAGGGTTCAGCGCCTGGGTGCTTCTTAGAACCTGATCTTATCGGAGAGAACACCGAGCGCGGGGCGGCCGAGTTCCGGCTCCCGGAACCGTCCCGGAACCGCC
>NW_026000021.1:1193307-1203691 GCF_001458135.2 Marmota marmota marmota
CATAAAAATAAATAAATAAAATAAAAGTATTGTGTCCGACTACAACTAAAAAAAATAAATATTTTTTTTAAAAAAAAGAAGAAGAAATTGAGAGAAGAGTAGTAGCTACCAGAGCTGGGGAGAGTAGGGGAGGTGGGTGGGATGAGGAAAGGTTGGTCAATGGGTACTAAGTTACAGTTAGATAGGAGAAATAAGTTCTGGTGTTCTATGACACAATAGGTGACCACAGAAAAATGATAGTATATTTTCTTCAAAAGCTAGAAGAAAGGATTTTGAATGTTATTGCTATAAAGATATGATAAATTTTTGAATAAACATGCTTACCCTGATTTGAACATTACATACACAATATTTACCTGTACCAAAATGTCCCATGGTACCCCACAAATATGTACAATTTTTATGTGTCAAGCAAAAAATAAAAAGGAAAAGAGCAAGTGAATGCTTTGCCACATTCTCTTTGCCCTCCACTACAGTGACTTATAATGTTCTCCATGGTGACTGACCCTTTAGCCTGGGTCAAATAATGACAAGGAACAGAGCTTCACTTGACCCATGATGGACATTGTTATTGTTTAGATATGAGATATCCTCCAAAAACAGTTGTAAATATAGTTTAAAGGTATAATGACTAGGTTATGAGAGTCTTAACATAAGCACTGCATTAATACACAGATAGGGATTAACTAGGTGGTAACTGTTGGCAGGTAGAGTATGGCTAGAGAAGGTGGGTCACTGGGGGTGTGCCTTTGGGTTTTTATATTTTGTCCCTGATGAGTGGAGCTCTGTCTGCTTCGTGGTATCATGTTCTGAGCTGCTTTCCTCCAACACATGCTTCTGTCATGATGCTCTGCCTCACCTCAGGCACAGAGCAATGGAGTTGGTGGTCTAGGAACTGAGACCCTCTGAAACCATGAGCACCAAATAAACTTTTCCTCCTCTAGAATTATTCTTGTCAGGTCTTTTGGTCACAGCAATGAAAAAGCTGACTAAAACAGACATGTAACATAAATAAATTTGGGGGTTTTTTGAAGCAACTGACACTCAATGGATGTTTGCTATCACAGCATAACCTGTCCTATCCTGATAATGCACTCAATTAACTAAAGCTAGTCAAGACTTTTGAATCACAGAACATTTCTAAGATTTTAACCTACTGAAAAGTAACTGTAAATGTCTGAGAGAGTGTAAAGTATGCAGCATTTTCCAAATTAACGACCACAAAAAACCTTTTGGAAGAAAACTTTGTGGGACCCTCCAGGAAATGCTAAGGTTAAATTTGAAGTCAACTTTGTATCCTTGTTGGCTACTTTTGAACTTTGGATAAACAAAAATTCTTCAGGATTTTTTACAGGGACTGCTATTAAGTCAAGTCTCCCCCATCCTTTATTTATGTAAATGATAGTTTTAGACCCCAAAGCAGATTTTTACATTCATTCTTAATCCACATTTCAGTCCAGTGTTCCAACATGTTGACAGCCATAAATTGAAATGCTGCCATTCATACCGAGGAGCCTTTCACCTGAAGGCTCCAATCTGGGGAGAGCTGGCTGCCTCAAAAGGGACTCCCAGGGAACTCCATCAGGGCCCTTGGCCCTTTGTTCTCTGATCTGTTCTTTGATCTTTTCTTCTATGACCTTTTGTTCTGTGATAATGATCAGATCTTGCCTTGAGAATTCTGACCTAGATCAGGAATTCCCTTAATGCTCTTATCCAGTCAGTCCCAAGTGCCTTTTCCAGCCATGGCCTCTACACCCATTCTTGATTGGCAACTTCCAAGCCCAGCTCCACCACTCTTCCTGCCTTTAGTTCTTCTGAATCTGAAGCTCACTCTCTCTGTATACCCAAATACCTACCTCCATGAGGGACACTTTCAGCAAAGCCCTTGTCACTTGTGCTTTTGGTAGGCAATTCACTTGTGACAGTCTTGGCATCCCCATATATCTTGCAACCATAACCACAGCTTACCAGTGATACCTATTGGCTCAACCTATATCCTTTGGGTCTTAGGAGCGCTCCCAGTGTCAGGTCAAGTACAGAACTGATATGCATGCCTCCTACATTTTCAGCTAAAATTTTAAAGCAAAACAAGCCTCATTGGTGAGCCCTTTGGTTAGGCCACATTCTTTGGTTATTTTATAGGAAAACAAGGATTTGTCATAGGATGAAATTTTAATTCAGAATATTTACATGGTGTACATTTAAATAGGTTAAATTCAAGGTATATTCATTTAATTATACATAATAATAGGAAAGAATTTTGGATTTATTTTTTATGAATTTTTATTTTAAAATTCACTTAGAGATTATATATATATATCCAAAACATAAAATTCTAATGTTTCAGTCTCAAAAACCTGCTGTAAAATGTATTGTCTAATCCAATTGAATATGTAAATACCAGGTGACTAAAATATGAGAATTATTTTATTTTGCTTTATAAGTATAAATATCCCCCTCTGGGGAAAAAAATAAAATAAATTGAAACATTAGGGTGAGTCAACAAGCCATTCAAAATTTGCTGATTGAAAAAGATGAGTAAAGAAATGAGATCTTCAAGAAAATAGTTAAAGTGAGATTTGAATGAATTCTGAGCTTAAAGAGATAAAGGCTTAAAGGAAGTAAGAGAAAATTTTTGAGATCTGATAGTTAGAGATTACAATCAGGACCAAATACAAAGCCAGGTATAGTATTTGAGGAATTCAGAAGAGAATAAGCAAAATGGCTATCATATAGGATTGCTGAAAAGCAAAAGTAAAAATAGAGGCAAATATTGCTTCCTAAATATTTGTTTCTTAGGGAAATGCACTAGGAAAATAGAGACAGACGATAATGTGTTCAGTAAAGTCAAGAAAGGGAGCTCTTTGTTGCTTTATATCAGCAACTTTGTATTTAATAGGGATTTATATTGTAATATCAGTAAGGTCATTTTCAGCTGAGTTGGAAAATACTAATGCCTGTCAGAATACTAAAAGATGAGTAAGAATTTGCTGGCCAGTTGGGAAAGATTGTGTCTGAATTTGATATTGAAAATAATATTTAAGTCCATTGGGAAAGACAGACAAGACAGAGACTTTTTCAAGAGAAAGGCATTACATGATTGCTCCATGTTTTAATTCCTCCACAACCCTCAAATGTCAATAATGTAGCCCTGTCACCTATCTCATTTGATTGAATGACTTTAGACAGATTGAGAGGGAAGCTAGGGATTATGGAAATGTCAAATTCTTAAAGAAGAAGCTATATTCCTATTTATTACATTAGATTCCCACCAGAAATTCTTCAACCATTTGTTTATTTTGTTTACCTTTTGTTCTTAATTAGGAGTTAGCAAACTTTTTCAGTAAAGAGCCAATATGGTAGGCAGAATAATGGCCCCCAAAGATGTCAATGTCCTCATCTCCAGAATGATGTTGGGTCTCTCCACTTTTTAGGTCCTTGATTTCTTTTATCAGCATTTTGTAGTTTACAGCATCCAAATTTTGTTGGATTTATAGTGAAGCATTTAGCTTTCTTTGGAGTAATCATAAATAGTATAGTGTTTTAAATTTCTGTTTCTTCATTTTATTGTTAGTATATAAAATGCAATTGAATTCTATGTGTTGATCTTATATCCTGTGACCTTGATGAGCTCACTTATTAATTCTAAGAGCTTTTGTAGATTTCTTGGGAATTTTTATATAGACAATCGTGCCATCTGTAAAGTAGGACTGTTTATTTCTTCCTTCCCAATTTGTGTGGCTTTTATTCCTTTTTCTTTTTATTAAAGTTGCTAGAGGGCTGGGGATGTGGCTCAGTGGTAGAGCACTTGCCTAGTGCGTGTGAGGCCCTGGGTTCAATCCTCAGCACCACATAAAAATAAATAAATAAAAACAAAGGCATTGTATATAACTAAAAGAAATTAATTTTTTTAAAAAAATGTTGCTAGAACTTCTGGTGTTATGGTGAATAAGAATGGTGAACAAGCATCATTGCTTTGCTCCCAATCTTAGGAAGAAAGCATTCAGTTTTCCCCCATCAAGTATGTGTTATTAAGTGTGAGGTTTTCATTCTTGTCCTTTATCAGGTCAAGGAAGTTTCCTTCTATTCTTCCTACCACCTTTCATCATTCTTCTTTGGCTGCATGTTATTACCAGATTTGTAACCATAATTATCAGGGAAAAGCAGGGGAAAATGGGTATACAATCATCTCATGTGTACCAAAGTGCATCTTGATTTTTAGGACTATATATGTTGCATAAGTTGATACTTCTCATTGTTAAGGAGTACAAAGAAGAAAAATTCCGGTTTTCTTGAATTGAGGGAGTTTGTAGTAGTATCATGTAGGAGGAATAGTTGGGGGGGTACTCAGCTATCTAAAGAAGAGGTTGAAGTCAGAAATTGTTAATACATTAAGGCCCCATGGTAGACTAGGTAGTGTTTTTTGTTTCTAGGCATAGATGATTGGATGAATGGAAATATTAACTCAAATATTGTAAAAAAAAAAAAAAAGAGGTTTCACTAATTCAAACCACAGTTTATAATTCTTAAAAACGAAAGAAGAGTCAAAATTCCAGGATTGCAACATTCACATTATTTTGTACAATGTCCTTAATAGACTATAACAAGAGTCATTTTTCTTTAAATCATTCAAGAAATATTCTCTAGAAAGTGGGTTTAAATGTAACATGAGAATCCTTCACTTTTCTTTTAAGAAATTCTCTGTTTCCCAGAAAGCTTTGGAGAATACTCTATTTAGAAACAACCATACTTATGTAGTATTTGCTGCATTTTGTTTATCCTTATTCCCTCACTAGTAAGCATTATGGAAGTAAGCTAGAGTACCTTAACTTTGATGTCTGTAACATTCTGGGTAATATTTCTGTATGCAGCAAGCTGTAGCCAGTTCCCATTCCATGAGTGTCACCACATACCTAAGTATAGTGGGCATGGACGTGCATTGCCCAGATTTCTCTTCAAGAGGAACTTCAGTGGAAGTATTTGACTGAGTCTCAAGTTGCTGCATCTTAGAATTTACCACAGCATTCAAACCAAGGCCACACTTCCTCTGGACTTCTCCCAGCCAAGGCTGAGCATGGTGGGGATATTGGAAGAGCACTACTTCTCAGTGCAGTATTTCTCTACTGGGCAACATTTGCCCAAGAACTTCCCATCAACCTGCCTTAGGTTTTCTCAAGATCATGCTATGGTCTAAAAGTCTCCCAATTGTATTCACAATATTTCTTTTTCTCCTTTCAAAGGTGTCAAACTTACATTTTGATCTAAAGGTTTCCTCATTACCCTTCCCCTCTTTATCCTTCGAAGTCATTTTTTCTAATACATTTTTTGCACATCTAATCCCATCTTGGTTCATGTTTCCCAGAAGACCCAAATTGATATTAGGATTATTCATACCAGCAAATGAAGTAGAAGAATTTGCAACTCAAGAAAAGACAAAATTTTCCTGGATGAAACAATCTGAAATAAATTATATGGTTAGATAAAAAAAAAAAAAAAAAGAAGTTGGGGATGGTAAGGAGATGGCTGGTCCATCTGCCCTTTGGCCCAAACTATTCAGACAAAAACCTTTGACCCTGATAATCTTGCAAAATCAGAACCTAGGAGCTCATCTAGTCCAGTTTTCTATTGAGTAGATGAAGAGATTGAGGTCGAGAAATCAGATTGGTAGCAAGGACACAGGACGAACCCAGGGGAGCCTTGGGTGACCTTGCTGCTACCTGATTGCTCAAGCTTCACACCCTGGATGCACTGCTGCCATGGTCTGCACCATAAATACCACCATGAGCCAAAAGACTGATGTTCAAAACTCACCAGGTCCAGTCTCCCCCAGGCAGCAGCTGCAGGAGATGAATATCCCAAGTGTGGCCACAAGGCACCAGAAGGTCATTGCAGGAGAAGATGGAAACCAGTAATAGGGGCAGTGATGCAGGCATATGCCTGGCTAACAGTAAGAGGCCCTAAGGTGGTGCTTTTGTCATGCAGGAGGGACAAGAGAGATGGGATGTCTCTGAGAACAGGTGGCAGGTCCAGGTGGAGGGCTTCCTGGTACCAGCAGGTAAAGTGAATATTACTGTGTTGAAATGATTCTTCACGTGACTGTAACAGAATACCAGAACAATGAGAGTGAGAAAAGCAAGAAGGGACCAGGAGAACAGCTCCAGTGCCACTCTCCTAACTGACCACAGACAATGCTCCCTACCTCCTAATGGACACCCAGCTGACCTCAGGATCCTGACCCTCCTAAATTAGAAGCTATGAGATGAAGGTGCAGACCAGTTAGCAGCAGAACCAGGCAGACCACCTACATGATGTGTGTGTCCAGGCTGTGACCAATGTTGCACAGCACCTGAAACAATGTCACTAAAGGTGACCCAGCCAGGTTGCAGGAATACAGATTAAGACAATAAAGGACACAGGAGCCCTGGTCAATGGTCTCTTCAGCATCACGGCCAAGACCATCCTGCAGATGCCCCAAAGCCGGAGTCACAAGAGGACAAAGGAGGAATGTCTCACCAGCTAAGTCCCCTCCCCAGACTGGCCCAGGAGGAGCTGAGGAATTGACCATTTCCATCCTCAGAGGCTGTCGATGGCCAGCAAGGATAAACAAATGTAGGATTCCAGCAAGAAGGTATGAATGAGAGAGACCGGGGTAGAGGCCCCGGAGGACAAAACTGCTTTTCAATGAAATAACTAGAATTCTTGGCACTGTTCCTGCAGCACAGGGCTTTTATTTTGTGTTTATCCATTGTCTTCTCTTTTTAGTAATGGAAAACATGTTATTTTAAAAGCCTTTCGTCATTTCACTTCTTGTTGAGATTTTTAAGAGTTTTAAGCAAGGAAAACTTGGCAGGTTGGATTACTTGCTTTGGGAGCCATGGTACCCTTGTAAGAAAGGTAACTGTCCACTGCCATGTTGTGGGGAAGCCCAGCCCCCAGGGGAGGTCATTAGAGGCTGTCAGGGGGCAGCTCCATATGAACCCCCTGCAGACTACTGGCATCAACTGCTAGGAGTTTATTTATTTATTTGGTACTAAGGATTGAGCCCAGGGTGCTTTACCATTGAGCTAAATCCCCAGCCCTTTTGACTTTTTAATTTGGGACAGGGTCTCACTGAGTTGTCTTGCTAAGTTGCTGAGACTGACCTTGAACTTGGGGTCCTCCTATCTTGGTCTCCTGAGCCGCTGGGATTACCATCATGAGCTACGCCCGGCAACTGCCAGCTTTTTGAATGAGCAGTTGGAGCCTGCCGAAAGGCCAGGGGACAGCTGCCCCAGTCCACCTCTGACTCTGGCAATCCTGGTTGAGATTGCGAGGTGGGCAGCCCAGGGGAACCATTCCTGAAATTCTGACCACAAAACAGCCACAAATCAAACTGTTGCATTAAACTAAAAAAACACCCAAAATAACACACCACCACCAACAAAAAAAACCTATATAACTAGAGGTTTCTCAAGTTCACAAACTGCACATACTTGTTCATAAGGGTCTTAAATTCTGGAAGCGTGAAAAACACACTGAAGCTGACAGAGGGCTTGTGGCTTGCTCCAGAACACAGTGTTCTGGAACCCAGGCTGCCTGTCCCCAGGCCTGTGCAGGCCTGCCCATATCACCTTGTGTCCCCATATGCTGGCCATTTCAACAGATTGCCTCATCTCTGGGCCACCATCTCTGGCTTGTGTCATTTATTATTTTACAAACGTTCTTACTCCAACCAATCTTCTCCCGAGTGGGGATATGGGTGAGCAAGCTCCCTCACATCAAACCTGCTGTCCCCAACCTGGAGTCCAGCCTGGTGTCTGAGGCTGATTTTCTTGAAACAATGGAATGGTTAAGACAGAGACACTGTGTCCTCAGGCCAGCCCCTGTCAGGAGGGAAAGCAGGGGCACAGCACTAAGGCCAGCATCACAGAGTCAAGGAAGCATGGGCCAGAAACCAGCCAAGCAAGCAACTCACTGGCTTCCTGGTGTGGGGCAGCTTTGCCACCCCTCAGGGGGCCACAAATGGGCTTTTAAGCACCTGGGGGTAGCACTAATCTCTGCAAAAGCAGATGCACTTGAGGAAAGATTGACAGCCCCTGAGCTGGCTCTCTGCAAGCCCCTGTCCTGCTTGCCGTCTCTGCCCCTCCCCATCCCTGCCCCTCCCCATCCCTGCCCCAGAGAACAGCCAGGAAAAGCAGTCAGCGAGTCAGGAATTGGGCACATTTAGGCCTGCAGGGGAGAGGCAGTGGCTCTGTAGGACTCCCTACCTTAAAACAACCCCCAGGAAATTTCCAGACCAGGGTCCCAGGCTGCAGGACAAATAGTCTGCAGGTGGTCTGGGGCCAACCCTGACTGGGCTGGGTGAGTTGGAGCAATTGAATCCCTTTAAGGGACTCCATTTTTCTCATTTATATAACGGAGACCACAGTGGGATGAATGAGATCATTGGTTTTAAATGACTTCCCTTTAGCCACGGGATTCTTTGTTCAAATGGAATATTGCAAAGAATTAAGTAAGGCTGTTCTGGTTGTTGTTGGTGGTAGTGGCAACCAAGGTGTGCCCAGAGTCAACCCTGGGTTCACGCCCATTCTGACCTCCTGCCCATGAAATCTTCCAGCTGTAAGTGTCTATGATTTTAAACTAATACTTGCTTTCCCATCAGCTTCCTGAGGCAAAGTTTGGAGTCAGACACACCTGGCGTTCGAATGTACGCTGTTTGTAGTACTTTATAGTTTGAGGCAAGTAACATACCTGGTTGGGTTCTCGGTTTCTTCACCTGTAAAATGGTCCTTAAATATATACATACAGTATAATACACTATACATAGTTTGTCCTTTTCTGCTTTATACCCTGATGCCTTCTTTCCATCACTACTCTTGTGCTCTGGGGCCATAATTATGTAAAATATGCATTACTTGAACTTAAGCACTAGCATACAGTGACAGTCCATGTGATAGCAGAAATGACTAAGGGACGAGTGGGCAGGTAGCCTATACAGCATGGATACACTGGATAAAGGGATGATTCATGTCCTAGGACGGAGGGAGATTTTAATCACACTACTGAGAACACAAAATTTAAAATTTTTGAATCATTTCATATTTTTGGACCAAGTTTGACTAGAGGTAACCAAAACCATGGAAAGAGAAATCATATATTGTGATTAATGTCCACCTTATAGCTTTAGGCTAAGTCTTCTGGTTTGATTTGGATCTTATTATTTGTCTTCAAATATATGAGTGATCCCATCTGTCTTTCATTTATCTGCAAGTGCCACCAACACATGTCTTTCTCTTATCAGAACCAGGCTGACAGCAGAGTTCTGAGTCTTGCCACCAGGTTGATTTGGTATGTTGGCCCACCTGTGGTTGTTCATCCAGTTCACAGGCTACCTCTCCCTCTTGCACATTCTCATGCCTTTTTATTTCAGAACAGTTCATAAATTTATTTTAAAGGAACATACTTTTACATTGCCTAGCACATGCAAGGCCCTAGTTCAATATCCACAGGATTAAAAGCAAGCAAACAAAAATAACCCCAAAACTTTTACACTTAACTTACATGTAACTGTTTTATATCCATTTTTGAAAGAGTCCCTATTTTCCTTGGCTCTCCTGTATCCTTCCTGACCTACTCACTATAACCCTCAGTCCTGGTCCCTGGATAGTCTCTGGATAGCCTAGGTTGAGAAATTGTTCTATGTGTCCTGTATTTTTTTCTTTATGCCCATATTATCACTTATTTTTAAATCTATTTCTGGATTTCTTATTCTGTTCCACAGACCCATTGAGTTGGACTTACACAAGTAACACATTAATTTGTTTCGAGGGACTTTGTTGTATGTTATGAGATTTGATAAGGTAAATGCTCACTGTTTCTTTTTAAAAATATCTGGTCTAGTCTTAGACGTTTAAAAAATACAAAGCATAAGACAATTTTATCCACTTTGAATAATACTATTGGGATTCGACTTGGAATGCATTGAATTTATAGATGCCAAATTGGTGTACGGGGCCTCCTCACTTGAAAATTAAAATTTATTTCCATTTTTTTTGGCTCTTATTTTATATTCATAATTTTTATAACATATTATTGTTTGCTTCATGTCTGTCTTACGCTCTTCTTGATAACCTCATTCCTAGGCATTTTCTTTTTCTTCTTTTTTTTTTTAATTTTTTAAATTTTTTATTGTGGGTTGTTCAAAACATTACAAATTTCTTGACATATCATATTCGACACTTTGATTCAAGTGGGTTATGAACTCCCACCTTCACCCCATACACAGATTGCAGAATCACATCAGTTACACATCCATTGATTTACATATTGCCATACTAGTGTCTGTTGTGCTCCGCTGCCTTTCCCATCCTCCACCCTCCCCCCTCCCCACCTCTCCCCTCCCCTC
>NW_026000021.1:1209798-1247444 GCF_001458135.2 Marmota marmota marmota
TTTTTTTTTTTTTTTTTTGGTGGTACTGGGGATTGAACTGAGGGTCTTGTGCATAGGCAACAAGCACTCTACCAACTGAGCTACATCCCCAGCCCGGCATTTTCTAATTTTGGGATAGAATGCATTTTCCATTTTTTTTTGTGTTATATATCGGCACCATTGATTTTGGACATTTACTTTATATTCTGCAACCTAACTAACTTCTCTTATACATTCTAAGAGTACTTTTTTATAATTAGAATCTATTGAGTTTCTAGAGATGTAGCAATTCCTCAGCAAAAAATATTTACAAATATTTTATTTAAATATTAAGGTCTCTCTGTGTTGATCAGGTGGGCCTTATACTTGAGATCCTCTTGTTTCAGCCTCCCCAGAAAATGGGATTATAGACATGTCCCACTGTGGCCGGCCTGCTTTTGCTTTTTGCCATGTTTTTGTAATCTAATGTTTAATTTTTACTGTAGTTACTAGATTTAGTTTTTTATTTTGTGATATGCATATTTAAGTAATTTTCTTCTTTTACAGTTTTACTTATGTTTTAATTAAGAATTATGGCAGACATAGCAAAAGTTCTTTCAGCAATTATTAATGGGATTATTCACTCTTTTCTTCATCGTATCAATATGCTGGCTTATGTCGATAGATTTCCAGATATTGAGTCAGTCTGCATTCCTTTTATAGACCCTGCTTGATTATAGCCTAGTTTTCTTTTAAACATTGTTGGTGTATACTTAGTTTGCAAGTATAAACACATGTGAAATGGGATTATTCCTTTAAGAAAGAATCTCCTATTGTGTTTTTGGCATTGAAGTTATACTGTCTTTGCCGAGCATGGTGGCGCACACAGGTAATCCCTGCTGAGGCAGGAGGGTCTCAAGTTCAAAGCCAGTCTCAGCTACTTAGTGAGGTCCTGAGCAACTCAGCAAGACCTTGTCTCTAAATAAAATATTTTTTAAAAAGAGGGCTGGGGATGTGACTCAGTGGTTAAACACCTCTGGGTTCAATTCCAATCCCAAGAACTACTACTACTAATAATAATATACACTGTCTTCATAAAGAACGTATTCATCTTTTCATAGGATCTGGAGAAGTTTGACTTTAGATCCACCTGGTCTTTAAATATTAAATAAATATTAAATATTTAAATAGAACCCAGCTGTGATTCCGTCAGGGCCAGTTATTTACTGAATGGGTAGCCTTCTACTCTCTTTCCTAACTCTTTACTGTGGTAACTGCGGTTCACGAGTTTTGGGATCAATCTTGGTCATTTGTGTTTGCAAGGAAATCATCCACTTCTTTCAAATTTAAGAACAATTGTCAAAAGTTGCATCTATTAATATCCTAAGAGTATTGTTATTTCTTTTGTATTTATGTTTATAGTCACATTACTGATCTTTT
This sequence comes from Marmota marmota marmota, assembly GCF_001458135.2. NCBI lineage: Eukaryota > Metazoa > Chordata > Mammalia > Rodentia > Sciuridae > Marmota > Marmota marmota. The sequence continues at coordinate 1,211,197 of NW_026000021.1, forward strand.
TGTTTTTCCTTAGTTGAGCTTGTGAGGATAGATTTTATGTTACCGTTATTTTCCAAGCACATGTTTTTAGGTTGGTTTTATTCTTCTCCTATTTGAACAGTTTCTTGGTTCTTTCACTTCAACTTTGATCTTTGTGAGTTGCCCATTCCTGGCCTTATTGTTTTGTTTTGTTTTGTTTTAGTTTCTTAAACTCTAAATTGTCTTAATTGTAAATAATATAAGCATTTAACTCTATTACTTTTTATTAGTAAGGCTTTTTCAAACCCATGGGTTTTGTATAAAATGGTCTTTTCATTGACTTCTACAGAATTTGTAATTTCCCTTTTGATTTCTTTTTCAACCCAAGGATTTTCAAGGATTGTTTTAAATTTTAGGTATTTTAAGATTTTGGCCATCTTTTGTTATTTATTTCTAATTATACTGGGATCTGGAGAGAGAATGTCGCTTTATATCTATAAAAACTCTAGCTTTTAGAACATTCAAAATGTTTCTTTTGAGGGAAAGAAAATGAGCAATATTTTAGATGACTTATCAAAATAAAATTCGTATATGGCACATTCAAAACAATCATATATCGTATATATGTATATATAAAATCAAGGTTGAATTTTTAAATCTTGTATGTGTCCATGTTTAATGTAATTTGTTAGATGTGAGATATTCTGGAGGAATAATATTAAAATATTTCTCCATAATTTTAGAAATCAAGTTCTCATATTTTAAAGAGCTTTTGACTTTATATGTTCAGTTTATGTTATTTCTAAAATATGTTTGTTATAAATCATACCATTTTCATGCAATGTCCCCTTTTATGCTGTTTAGTTCTTCCCTGTTTAATATTAAATGTTGCTACTCTTGCTTTTATTCTCTTGAGATGAGGCTTCACTCTATTGCCCAGACTGGCCTCTATGAACCCACCATCCTCCTGCCTCAGCCTCCCGAGTAGCTAGAACTGCAGCCAGCACAGCCACTCTCAGACTTTTGGTTTTTGTTTCTTTGTGTTTGTCTGCTATTCTTCTTCCCATCCCTTCAACTGACCCTGTCGTTATCGATTTCTCTTAAGTACATTTATTCAAAGAGCATCTAGCATCTAAATATTTGTAGTTTTGAAGCCTCTCTGACAAATGTATCTTTCTCTGGGATGATTCAGTTTGTTTACATATAGTCTGATAACTTAGGTGCCTGATTTTTTTCTTTTCATATTGCTTTATATTTATGATTTATCAAATTGTTTCCCATTTATTTTCTCCCTTGTTAATAATAATAGTAGGGAGGAACAAAACTCTCACATGCTGCTAGCGGTCTCTTTCCAGCTCCTCACTATCAAACACTTACTTCCCTATTATTATTTGAAATAGGATACGAGGTGCTTCACCAAATCTGAGGCTGTCCATCCTTCCCCTAGGCGAGGAGACCTACCCTGAGAACATCTGCCNGCTGTTGTTTTGCTCTTCTTTTTCAAGGATTTTGAGATGAAGTATGAGATCATTTATTTGTTGGTTTTTTCTTTTTTTAAGGAATGAACTCCAAGCAATGAATTTTCCTCTTAGAACTGCTTTCAATGTGTCCCATAGATTCCGATATGTTGTGTCTGTGTTTTCATTTATCTCTAAGAATTTTTTAATTTCCTCCTTGATGTCTTCTATAACCCATTGATCATTCAGTAACCTATTGTTCATTCTCCAAGTGATGTATGCTTTTTCCTTCCTTCTTTTATCGTTGATTTTCAGTTTCATTCCATTATGATCAGATAAGATGCATGGTATTATCTCTACTCCTTTATATTGTCTAAGAGTTGCCCTGTGACATAATATATGATCTATTTTTGAGAAGGATCCATGTGCTGCTGAGAAAAAAGTGTAACTGCTTGATGTTGGGTGGTATACTCTATATATGTCAATTAGGTCTAGGTTATTAATAGTGCTATTGAGTTCTATAGTTTCCTTATTCAACTTTTGTTTGGAGCCAGGGAAAATATAAATGCAGCTACTGTTGGGGGGTGGCTGGGGCTTTGTGCTACAAGGTGACCAGGTGCTCCCCAGCCATGGGGCAGGCAGGGTGTGTGGAGGGTGCACTGGGAGCAGGGGACAGAGGGAAAGTGCTCCTTCGGGTCATGTTCCAAGTGAGGACCAGCCACCTGTGAGGGAGGCAGGTGTGAGGGGAGGGGTCACCGTCGTTATCACTGGTGATGTCATCCACGCGGCCACAGATTGGGTTTCAATTATGAAAAGAGCTCACTCCTGTGACCTCAAAGACTGCACTGTCTGGCATCTCTGAGGACTCGGAAGGGACAGTGCAGGGAGGAGAATGCTTATAGCAAACAGGCCCCCCCCCCCCCATGATGTTCAACCCTGAAGACAAAACCAAACAGCGAGTCAAAGACCATTGACCTTAACATTGATTCCTGGGCAGAACTCCAGACCCAGTTGTCGGTCCATTTCTCCTGAGGGAGAAAGCAGTCTGTCCCTTGAGGACTCGGGTAGAAAATTCATGCCACCTATAGGCGACCTCCTTTTGAGAGGGTGAGCTGGCAGGTCAGGGTGTCTGGACCAAGCATTTCCCAGTCTCTGAGGGTCATGTGGTCCACCAGGTGGCAGCAGAGGGCTACGTGGCAGTCAGGACTCCTCTTGGGCCTGAAGAGGTGCCCCGAGGAGTGTGCCTGTGCGGACCTATGTCAACCGCAAGGGTCTCTAGTGGTCCACCACAAGGGGTGCTTGTAGCCAGGCTCTGCTTGACTCAAAGGGGGGGAACAGGGGGGCACAGCTGTTAAAAGTACAGGTTTTTATTCAAAGCAACTTTTTATTCTTAAATATGAGCTCTATCTTGTTATGTGGATAATCAAAAAATAAAAAAAATAAATAGACTGGGGGAATAGCTCAGTGGTGGGGGGCATGCTTAGGATGAAGGTAGGAGGCTCTGTCCCATTCCCAGCAGCACCACGCACACAAATACTCTCCATCTCTGAGCCTCCGTGTCCCCACCTATTAAATGGGAGGTCATATCTACCTCTCCTTAAGGATGCAGTCACACTCACACGTAACTTATACATTTATACAGACATATGTGAGTGTGCACATGTTTATATGTGTATTTATATACCCATATACATTTCATATTCATAATATATTGCATATTTTCCATAGATATATGCATATAATTTACAAGTCTACACACATAAGCAGTTATATACAAATAAATGCCTACACATGTAAGGTACATGCACTTATAGGCACATGTGCGTGCGCGCGCATACATGCACACTTAGCAGAGGTGTGGGGTGTGGGGTGGCCTCCAGGGTGCAAATGTATGAGAACATCAAGGACTTTATGAAAGGGGAAAATTTAAGGTTGAAGTAAGTCTAAAAGGAAGTCATAAATCCTGAGTAGATTTGCTAAATGAGAATGGATCGTAGTGCTCTGGCCGGAGGGGAATTCAGGAGTTAGTGCGGCAATTACCGACCTCCCAGAGTTATAGGGCGCACCAGAGAGTCTTTAACTGATGCCCTGTAGCCAGAAGGGTAATTCACCAGGACGGGCTGTACGTCTAAAGAGAAGCCCTGCGCGAGACCCAGCGGTTTTTTCCCTTCCAAATTAAAAAGCAATTTGCATCCTTAAATCACAAGCGGCTCAGTTCCCCACACCACTGTGCAAATCTTATTCTATAGGCAGATAGATTGAGACCGCAGTAGAGAGAAATCACGGCTCTGTATATTTAAAATGTGAGACCTCTTCTCCCCTCATGCTAGATCTGCACAATGGAGCCCCAGTTGGTTCACTTGCTGAGCATCTCCTGAGCAGGGGACAAAGTCACATGCCCACCTGGATTGCTGGTTCAACATGGGATACAGAGAGCTCATCAAGTCCTGGGAGTCTAGCTGGATCCCAAGGAAGAGCTAGGTGGTATAAAACTGAAATGCAAGGAATTAAGATCTTCAGAGCATTAGGGGCTCTTGAGTAGCAGTTATCACAAAAGAAAACCCGATAGGTACCACTATCCTCATTTTACTAGTGAGGACACTGGGCACCAATGAGGTGAGAATTCTTCCAGGTTCCGGTGACAGAAGCCCAATTCAGAGTAGCTTAAGCAAGAAAGGGGGTGTAGGAGAAGAATCCTAGTGAGCTCCCTAAAAGGCAGCAAGATCCTGTGAACCCTGGTGACATGGGCCCAGAGCCTGCAGCACACCCTGCTGTCTGCCCACTTCTGACTGGCTCACCCATGCACACTCTCACCCTCCACCTTGCTTGGGTTCATTGCCCACGCCCCAGACCCCTCATAGCGGTACCATGACCGGTTTGCTGGTGATGCACCTGGTATGAGGAAGGTCAGTTTTCCCAGAGACTGTGGGTAGGGTGGGACAGGGGTGGAGATGGGGTCAGGTAGGGGATTATCAGAAGAGATGATAAGAGTCTGGTTGATAAAAACCACTGTCATTACTATTTTTGTCCAAAGATGGCTGGCTGTGAGGAAAGAGGTAGTGTTCATGTTTGAACCTAGAGCAGTCGAGGAATTGTCCCACTCACAGAGTGAGAAAGAGGCAACCGTGTCCCCACAGACCTCTGAGATTTGGTTGGGCAAATGTGGTGCATTGAAATGTGTGCTCTGGTGACTCCCAGCATCGGAATCCCCAGGGATGGTTGCTAAATGTAGATGCACAGGCCTAATCTCAGATCAAGTGAGGCAGCCCCTGTGGGTGAGCCTCAGAAATCTACCACAGTTCAGGCACAAGGTGGCCAAGACACATTTTACCCATATCTTTCCTGTCACTCTTATGTGGTACAGAGACCTCAGCTTTCAAACCAGGATATCTTGAGGATACCAGAGACCTCTAAGAACATGTGTTCGTCAGCTTGCTGTCACTATAACACAATACCTGAGATAGTTAACTTATAAAGGGAAAAGGTTTATTTGTCTCACAGTTTTGGAGGTTCTTGTCCATGATTGGATGAATCTGTTGCTTTGGGCCTCTGATGGGGCTGCTGGATGGCAATGGTGGGGAGTACATGGTGGAGCAAACTGCTCACCTCATGACCAGGAAGCAAAAGAGGAAGAAGAAGAGGCTGGTTCAACTATTCCCTTTGAGGGCACACCCCCAGTGACCTAAAGATCTCCCACTATGCCACTCCTCCTAAAAGTTCCAACAATCTCCTATTAGTGTCACCCTGGAGACTAAGGCTTTAAAACACAGGCCTTTGGGGGGAAAGTTATCCAAACCATGACAAATATTCATTCCACACATATTGGCCATCTATTACGCACCAGGCTCTGGGCTGGGTACCATTAGGCAAGTGTGAAATGATTCTCGACTTCAAGAAGTCTACAGAGGGCATGAATTTCTTGTGTGGATTTTTTTTTTTCCTCCAGAGAGCCTGGTCACGTATTATTGACGGAGCAAACTCTCAGTCACTGAGGATGAATGAGTGAGTGAATAAATGGAGCGTGTAGGGCCACTAAAGCTTTCATTTATCGCCAGTAAAACACAAGCCTACTCTAAAGAATGTAAAGAAGAGCTTAGAGAAGCCAGGCGCGCTAGAGAAGTAAGGGTAGGGTGTCATCAATTTGTTGAGATGATTGTCTTGATGGCGTGAGTGCTTAGGAGCCATCAGGTCAGCCAGGCTCTGCTGGCTCAGGGCTGGCCAGCTCCCCAGAGTAACGTGCTACAGGGACACACAGGTGGCAGGTGTTACCTTGCGGCTCTGGGCTATGTGATCAGCAGCTCTCATGTCTTGGCTGCTCAAGTGCCTGTTGATGAAACCGTCTCCATCTCCCTCCCTCTTGATCACAGGCAGCTGATCAGGGGGTGGGAGGGAGGGCTTCACCCACACACTTCATTACCCTCTTTGCCCAAGAGAAGCAGGGACGGCTATTCCTCCTCAGTTCTGCACGGCCTCTGCCCCGTAGCCCATGCTCAAGCAATGCCGGATGAACAGTGTGTTGGTGGTCAACGTGCACAGCCAGGCTGGGCCCCCAGTGTGGAAACGGAAGCCACTCCTTGGGTGCCCAGCCCTGTCAACACTGTGCCCTGTGTCCTGCCTCTGTCTGTTGCCTGCTGGGGCCTTCCTGAGCTGCAGGAGCTGCAGCTGTGAGCGCTCCCTTGGTGGCTCTTAAGCACCCCAGCTCCCTGCCCACTCCTGCCTTGGCTCTGCATGCCAGCCTGGGGTCTTCCTCGGGGAGGGCCGAGAGCCCATTCTAACTGCATATCTAGTGCCTGGTGCTCCCTCAGGCTTGTCCCCTCCCGAGTAAGGACTGGCCCTTAGGCAGCCTGGAAGCAGCTTCCCAGTTGCATCCGAGTTGCTGAGTCTTCTCTCTGTGACCTGACAAGCAGTTGGCGCATCTGCCACCAGCCAGATGTCACCTGGATCCACCTGGCCTCTGCCCTTGCAGGAGTTTGCAGAGTTTCCAGAGATTGAGAGGAGTCCTCCCACTAGGAGCTGAACTCCCTTCCAGGAGACCAAGTCCAGGCACAATGGAGACCGGAGACAGCCTCACGGAGCCCGGATGGCGGGAGGTCCAGGGGGCTGAGGGCTGTGTGGGGAGGACATGTATCACTGGCTGCTGGTTGAAAGGAAGAGAAGAACCTTAGCAAGCAGGGTGTCGTTGGGGCTTGGAGGAGTGACTGAAGTGGTGGTGACATGTCCCACCCACTGCCACATGACATGCTCAGGCTGCTTGTGCTGTCCCTGGTTCTTCCCATGCTGGCTCTCCTAAGCCTTTGCACGTGTACAACCAAATCCCCCTCCCCTCCTGGAGTTCCTACCAAACCCTGCCAAGGACCCCTCTTCTCCAAAGCCCACAGTGCAGGGGAGCAGATCACCTTTCCCAGAGCCCCCCGTTCCAGGTACCCCGGCACTGGCTGCTGGACTCCGCAGGCTCCCCCTCTTCCTCCCTGGTTGTGGCCTCCCTGCTGTGAAGACGGAATGAAATGAGGCTCACCCCATCTAGGCACAGCGCGGGAACCCGGGGAGCCTCCCGGGGATCACACGCATGCGCACAGGTACGGCTTCAGGGGTTGAACCAGCCCCAAGAATAGACGGGTCCTCAGGGTGCAGAACGCCCCGGGGGAACACTTGATTAACAACTGTGTTATCAAGTTCATGTGAAGTACGATGACTTATTGATGAAGATTTAGAGTCACTGCATGTGGGTTCATGGTGCAGTCAGTGGTGATGAGGTTGCTCTGCGTGACCACGTGCTGAGCTCCCTGTTTGGGTCCAAGAGCCGCCGCTGTGAGCTCCTTATCGTCAGCTGCACATCCCCAGCCCATTTCCTATTCCCCATGGTGACAGCAACGTGGCGATGCCATGTCAACCCACCGTGCTGTGGCTTTTTGGAAATGGCATGTGCTAAAACCAACAAACACTTTGCCCCACAGCTCCCCCCTGTTATTTATTTGGTGCTGGTTGTCATTATTCTTGAGACTGTCCCCCATGGTCCTGGCCTCGAGTACCGACTTCCATAATGTTCTCCGAGTTCTTATCCTGCGGTTACTGATGGTCACATGTGCAAGCCTCGCTCCAGGAATGCAGGGGATTGTGAATGGCAGTCTCCTGTGGTGCGACATGTACCATTTGGAATTTTGTAGCACGAGTGTCACACGCCCCATCTTCCACCCACGTCTTCCCTTGAGCTCATCAGGCTGGGGTCACAGTCCCTGCCCCCGAACATCGATCGCCACCAGCGTGGAGGATCTGAAACAGGTGAAGCAGGGAGAGAGAAGGCTGGTGCGTCTGTGCCGGGAGTGCCCATGCTCCTTCTGGCATGTCTTAAGATGGGCCAGGGGGAGCATGATGTCACCACCCCATCAGCAAGAGACACATCAGTTAGACAAGCTTCGTCTCCAAAGTCCTCTGAGGAGATGAGCATGTCCACCCACAGAGGGTGCCCGACATGGAGCTGGGAAGGGGGAGGTCAGGGCACCATCCCATCCCAGTGGTAGGAAGCGAACAAGGTGCCTGCCACCACCCCTGCCACCCCTGGATGCCACAGACCTGAGGCAACACCATGGTGGACACTCTCAGGCTGCTTGTGTTGCCCACCAAGGTGGCTCGCGGTCAAGGGTGCAGGGTAGATCCACACGGAGGAAGGGTCTGCGGGCCGCTCAGCCCTGAGTTCCTCCTCTGTTGGGCAAGAGCGAGAGTCCCCCAGGTCAGCTCGGCAGCACTGTTCTGGGGGCCCAGGCTCATGCTATCTAGTGAAAGGAGTGGCGTCCTGGCTAGCAGTGGAGTCCCCTCAGCAAACCGTGCCTGGAATGAGGGCCTGGGCAGGGGACCTGGGTCAGTCCTTGGGCACAAGACCTGGAGCTCCTGCTGCGTCTTGGAGACTTCACATGCAGGGTCGAGGGTCTGAGAGTCCCTGGAAAGGGAGAGGAGTGGACAGAGGCCCGAGCCAGCCCAGGCAAGGGGTGCCCTGCACAGAGAGCTCTGCCCGCCACGGGGGTCTCAAGGCCAGAGGGAGTCCTAGAAAATGTCAAGAGGTGCTTCTGGAAATGGGACCCACGCAGGACCCAATCTGGTCCTAGGATGCTCTGTCTGGGCATATCTCCAGCCCCTGCTGGCCCCAGGTACCCAAGGGATTTTGAGGGAAGCACCGCCAAGTGGGCACTCCCAAGGCACAGGGCCAGCCGGGCCACCCTGTCCAAGAAAATACTGGAGGGGATTTTAAACCTGTGCTGAATGGAAGGCTGAATTATCTGCCTTGCCCGGCATTCAGCCTAATGGCTGTGGGCTGGGCTGGTCTGCAGCTGGGCAAAGGGCTTGGTGAGGGTGGTGATGGAAGTTCCCTAGGGAGGCCACAGCTGCAGAGGTCACTCTACAGCCTGACAATTTAGTGCTTGTCCCTAGACCTTGCTTTCCTGTGACAAGGCAGAGTACACTGGAGTGAACTGGAGGTGGCAAACTCATGCCAGACCAGTTAAATCAGATTCTCTGGAGACTTCTGCATTCAGAAAATGGGCGAAGAGAGAGAATAAGGATAGCAAGGGCTTAGGGATCAGCACGCCTGAATCCAAATCCTAATTCCTCCACTGACAAACTGTATGACCTTGAGCAAGTTAATTAACCTCTCTGAGATTTAGCTTCTTCCTCTATAAAACAACAGGCTTATGCTTCACAATACTATCATGAGAGAAGTGATGGGAATTATAGACTGGGAGGTCAGGCAGCTGTGTTTTTGCTCTTAACTAGCTGTGTGACCTTGGGCAAATTACCAAATCTCTCTGAATCCTCATTTGTTTAGGTTTTAAATGAGCAGTTTCAAATACTGAACACAGCACCTAGAACATTACAAGGAATCAAATATATTTTTTTTTTTAAATAAAGATTGTTCACTTGCTTAGGAGAAGTAGATGCTCCAATTTCCCCTTCCAGCTTTTAGCTATCTCCACGGCCGCTCTCCTGTCCCCCCCACCCCCCGCCCTGACAACACAGACCTCATCAATCCTCCTCTTCCCTAACTGCTCCAGTCATATTAATCTTCCTTGTTCTTTCTTATCTCTGAGACTTGGCTCCTGTCAGGTGCGACTGAATGATCCCCCTCTCGTCTCTGCCAAACGGGGACGACCAGCACCTCGTTCACGCCTTTGTCAAATTAAAATTTTTCTCTATGGCAAAGAAATTCTACAAAGGACAAACCAAGGGAATGTGTCCACGACGTCCTCACAGTGGTGCAATACGAGGGGCTCTTACAAATGAGTGAGAAAGAACAATAACTCAATTTTTCTAAAAAGGGAAATGAACTCATCTAGGCAATTTACAAACGGGGAGGCACACGTGGCCAATAAACATATGAAAAGGAGTCAGCCCGGCTCATCATTAAGAAATGCCATCCAGACAATGAGCTGCCGCCTTGCACAATCATGTTGGCAAAATAATGATGACAAGGTGACAAGATACTACTGCGGCGCGCGCGGGGCGTAGGCATGAGGCTGGGGAGGAGGGTGTATTCAGGAGGTGGGCCAGGTCAGGCTTTTTGGAACCCTTGAGCAAGATTCAGTGCCTTGAATGTGCGACCCCTTTGAGAGGGCAACAGCCCCTGGGGAGCTATTTCACATCTGTAACCCATACGTGCCTCTATTCATTCAGCAAGTCTGCAGTAAGCTCCCACAGTATGCCACACACACTCTCCTCGGCGCTGGGGACGTAATGTGGGGACACAGCGATAAGGTTCCACCAGTATAGGTACTCTATTGCTGCTGTAACAAGTTGCCACAATCCTGGTGACTTTAAACAGTACGCATGTATTCTTTTCCAATTCCGGAGGTGAGCAGTCTTGCGATGAAGCTGTCCTCAGGGCTGAGTTCCTTCTGGAGGCTCTCAGGAAGAATCTGTTTCCTTCCCTTTCCCAGCTTCTAGAGACGGCCTGCATTCCTTGGCTTGTGGCCCCTTCATCTTTTCTCTGACATTTCCTCCTCTTTGTAGGACCCTGTGATTACATTGGGTCCCCTAGATAATCCAGGATCATCTTCCCACCTCAAGATCCTTAATCATCATATATAAAAAGGTTCCTTTTGCCATGTAAGGCAACCCATTCACCAGTATGGGGTCCAGGACATGGACACCTTTGGGGTCCATGGTCCTGCCTACCCCTCCTCATGAGTTCATATTGGAGTGATACTGATACACAAAGGTATTTATGGCAGCATTATTCATAACAAGAAAGGACTTAGAAATTCTAACTGTTCTTTGATAAAGGACTAGTTAAATTGGTTATGATACACTCATTTAGCAGAATATCAGGCCTCCAAGGACCAGAGCTGGGTAGAGTAATGAGTAAGTCATAGGCATCAATCTCCCCGACAGGTCATTAAGGGGAAAAGTGATGTGCACCGTGTTATGGTTTAGATATGAGGTGTCTAAAAGCTCATGTGTGAGAGCAAGCAAGAAGGTTTAGAGGTGAAATGATTGGGTTGGGAGAGCCTTCACCTAATCAATGCATTAACCCCCTGATTGGAGTTAACTGGGTGGTAGCTGAAGGCAGGGAGGGTATGGCTGGCTGGAGGAGGTGCGTCATTAGGGGCCAGGCTTTGGGTATATGTTGTCCCTGGAGAGTGGAGCGTTCTCTCTCTCTCTCTCTCTCTCTCTCTCTCTCTCTCTCTCTCTCCTGATCATCACATCCCAAGCTGCTTTGCTTCACCACACTCTTCTGCTATGATGATCCGCTTCACCTCAGGCCCAGAACAATGGAGCCTGCTGTCTGTGGACTGAGACCTCTGAAACTATGAGCCCCCAGTAGACTTTTCCTCTTTTCCAATTGCTCTTGTCAGTTCTTTTGGTCACTTAGATGAAAAAAACAGACTGCAACAAGGCACGATGATCCAGAAGCTGACAGTGTGTGGAAGGCAAGCACAAGTGCTTTGGTAGGTACAGAATACATTTTGGATGAGACACAGGAAACTGTTCACGGAGACCAGGCATGTGAATCGGGGGGTTTGAGCAACATTTCTCCATATTTTCTGCCCTATTGCTTTCATTTTTCCCCGTGGTTGATAATATATATATATATTTTCAAAATGGAAGTGAGGCCTCTGGAGACTTTACTGCAACCCCATCATGTCCCAGAGACTCTATTCCAACTCTCTTCCTACCTGACGTCCCCTCCCAGGGGCCCTGAGGCCGGGGCAGGTTGCTGCCCAGGCTTGAAGCAGCAGATGCCCCCTCTGGGAGGGCTTCCTACAGAACCAAGGGTTCTCAGGTCTCTGGGCCAAGGCGGCCAGCAGAGCTCAGAGGCAGTGTCTGAAGGAAGGGAGGCCAGGCCAGGAAAAGTCATTCATGCCACCACTACAGACAGGAAGCCGCCGCGTGCAGGCCCTGACGTGAAGAGCCTGACACGGTCCTGAGGTCATGGGGGGCATTTGCTGGAGCCCCACCGCTTAAGGTCCCCAGATCTCACTGAGGGTCCCGGAGCATTTGTGGGATGCCCGCTCTGCCTGGTCCTGGGCTGGGCCAAGAGAAGGAGGAGGGTAGATTTTAACTGAGAAAACCCTTGGGCCTGAGGGAAGCTGAGACCCCACAAAGGGCAAGAAGTACGGCAGGGGACAAGCTGGAGGCTGGCTGGGGTGGGAGGGGACAGAGGACTGGATTAAGACCATAACCACTGGGAAATCAGAGAGGGTCTGAGGGGAACTGGGAGAACTGGACGAAGCCCCTTTGCTGGCTCTCTGAGAGACCACACGACTGGTGGCATCTGCCTCCACAGGAAAGGCAGAATGCGCTGGTGGGTGGGACGTGGGGAAATCCCTAGATTGGGACTGTTGGCTTGAAGACATTTGTGGGGCGTCCAGAGAAAGAAGAGCATGCAGCAGAGAGCAAGGGGGCCGGGGCGGCAGGAGGGAGGGCAGCAACCGTGATGCTGGGAGGCCACGGTTGGCTGGAGGCTGTGTGGGGGACGTGGCTCAGTCCTCAGGTGACATCAACAGCAAGGCACTCTTCAGCAGATGCACTTGCTCAAGCCTAGCTGAAGCAGGAGAAGCCACATGCCTGGCTAATCTTTTTCCTCTCCTCCTCTTTCATCATCATCTGCTTTGAGGGGAAGCAGGGAGAAAGTTGGGGATGACCCCCTCCTTCCCCTCCCTGGGGCGTCATCCCTGCTAGGCTACAGGACGGTGAAGAAATAGGAGCGTGCCTGTCAATCTTTAGGGGCAAGAAAGGAGTCAGGACAGAAGGTTGAGGGGAGGCTGAGAGGCAGGGGATGAGAGGGCAAGAGCCACCCCAAACCATGGGGGTATATTTCAAATGCACGTGATCCATTGTGCATGGGAAATCGTTTGGTTTTTAAAGGGAGCAATGGTGAACACTGTCACATACCTCCTCTCTCTCTCCATCCATCTATCCGTATCTATTATCTATCTGTCTATTTATCTATCTACCTATCTGTCCTATCTATCTATCTATCTAATCTACTTATATCTATCTATCTACTTATCTATCAATCTATCTAATCTATATCTATCATATCTATCTTATCTATCTAATCTATCTATATCCTATCTCATCTATATCTATCCTATCTTATCTATCTATCCATCTAGCTATCTAATCTATCTATAACTATCCTATCTATCTTATCTATATCTATCCTATCTTATCTGTCTATCTATCTATATCTATCATATCTATCTAATCTATCTATATTACCTATCTATCTATTTCTATCATATCTATCTATCTATCATCTATCTATCATCTATTCATCTAATGTCTATCTTTCATCTATTTATCCATCCTACCTAAAAATTGCTATCTATAAATTTATTAAATTATAAATTCATCTATCTCATCTATCTATTTTGTACCTATTTAATTTCTATCTTTTATCTACTTATCTGTCCATCTGTCTTTCATCTACCTTACTATCAGTTATCTATCTATGAATCATTTAACTATTAATTCATCTACTTACCAATCTACCTACCTCCCTATGTGCTGGCATCTGCAGGCCTTGCTCGATGCAGCTTACACTTTATTCAGGTGAAAACTGAATGAGCTATAAAATATTTAAATAACAGCTTAACCCTGAAGCCACAAAGGAAAAGACTGATAAAATCAACTACACAAAAAATTAAAAGCCTTTGTAAAGAGGGGAGGGGATGCTTCAGGACAAACTGTAAAGGTATTTGCAATGCACATGAGAGATGAGAGCCCAATTTCCTTAATTTATGTTGAGAGAATCATTGAGGAAAAAAAATATCTCAAATGAGCAGATGTGAACAGGAAGTTCTTAAAAATATGAAAGCGAGTATGAAAATACCTTCATCCTAACTCATAATGATAGAAAGGTAATTCAAAACACCAATGGGACTTCATTAGTCACATCTCAGATGGGCAAATATTAAAGTGCTCATTATTACCCAGGGCTGTCCAAGGTGTGGGGACATAGGCACTTCTTAGTGCAGCTGGGAGTCAACGGGTATAACCTTTTCAGAAGGTAATTTAACAATAGGTCGGCATTTCAAATCCATATACCATTTAACCCAGTGGTTCCTCCAGCAGCAAGAAGCGGCCCAGGAGACTTTTTAAGGTGTCCTGGAGGGGACACTCATGGCAGTTCCGTAGGGAATGGCAAAGACTGCAGAGGACCTGATGCTCCCCATCCAGGGCTGGGGTCAGTGATTATGCTGCTCCTGTGCTGGGGAAGAGCACGCAGCATTGGGATGGATGAGGAGGGACTCATGCACCTGGCGCAGCAGAGGACGTGTTTAGCATGCTGCCGTTCATGTTAATAAGAAGCCCGTATACTGTATATGGGTTATGCTAAATGATTTTTGCAGGGAGGATACATGTGAAACTAGCTACCATTTCTAGCTTGAGATGCTTATGAATGGTTGAAGTGAGATAAGGAATGCAAGAGCAGGTCTTTGGGTAGAAATAATGCGTCTGGCTTTTGACTGTTGAGTTTAAAGAATGTCTGGGAGGTGGAGGGAGCAGGGCTCAGTGTGGCAGGAAGGCTGGGATTGTGTGTTTTATGGTCCCCAGTGCCCTTTGAACTTTTTACTCAGATGAATGTAGTAGTTTTTATAAGAAATATTAAATTATTTTAAATAAAATTTGTTGAATGGAGTTGCTGGCCCACGTATGAGAAAGATCTGGCTTAGCCACTAAAGGCCAGGGAGTCTCTCTGGCTACCCCTGTGGGCCGCAGTATTTGTGTAGTTTGTGAAATCCTTTTGTCACTGCATCTATTCATGGAGGCCCTTAGGAAGTCCTCCGGTCAGGTACCACCACCAGCCCTCCCCCATCTTGCCCCCAGCCGCGGCCATGGCAGGAGTTAGTTCTGAGCAATTTCTGTTTCATTATTTTTTTTATAAATTATAGATAATTTGCAACTTTTTAATATTTATTTTTTAAGTGTAGATGGACACAACACAATGCCTCTATTTTTATGTGGTGCTGAGGATCGAACCCAGGTCCCACCAGTGCTAGGCGAGCGCTCTACCACTGAGCCACAATCCCAGCCCAATTTCTGTTTCATTATGATCACAAAATATCACTGTGTTGCCCAAAGATAGAAAAGTCACTAATTTGGGCAAATTTCTGTGCGTGTGTGATGTGTGTCTCCTAGAAAGTGCAACACAGCCCAGTAGGGTGAAGGAACCCTGGGATAGGAAACCAGGTGACCTGAGTTTCAGTACAGCCCAGCAGTCGATCTGGTATTTTGGGCAAATCTCTGGACTTCAGTTGTCTCTACAGTGAGGGACCCCAACTCAAGTCATGACCTTCAATAATCTTCCCCAGTCCGATTTCTATTTTTCTATATTTCTTCCCAGCCCCCAATTCAAGACTTGGCTACATTTCCTTCCATTTCTTCAGTTTACTGGTGGTGCCTCCTGGAGGGCTGAGCCTGCAGAGAACTGGAGCAGGTGGCACTGTGGGTGGAGAGTTTGGGCCCTGGAGTCAGATATCCATTGGCCTGAACCCCATTTCCATTCTTTTCCAGCTGTGGTCTAGAACCAGCCAGTTATGCTTTCTGGGTCTTGGTTTCTCCCTCTTTGAAGTGCCTTCTAGGTGGTGCCACAAAGAAAAGATGCTTCATCTCAGGGACTCAGCATATAGTAGGTGGTCAAGAAAAAGGGAACTTCTTATGAATGCACCAAAAAGTATGTTAGGATAGTACCTCATGCTTACCCTCCCTTCCTTCTAGTCTTCTCCAATGTTCATCCTCTGGGCATTTGTGTCACTATCATTATCATATGTCAATGATAATGGCTGATTAAAACTGTCTGCTGATGCCTCTGTCTCTCCCACCAGATTACAATCTCCCTGGGTGCCTGGTCCTGCCTTCTACCCTTGGATCCAGCACCTGGCATAGTGCCTGGCACCGAGGAGCTGCTCCGTGGACTTGGCTGGTGTGTGGTGCCTCCACGTGGTGTCCTGCCTCGGTGAGCCCTGAGTGGCCTGCAAGTTTGGGAAGGGAGCTTTGCCTCTGGGCCTCTGTGTCTTCTGCCCCACACGTCTCAGCTTTGATTGAGCTAAGGCTTCCACAGGGCATGGATGGGAGTGGGAGGCTCTTGGGATAACCAGATGCAAGCAGTGACCCCTTGGTCCCCTTGCCCAGCGAGGATTGAGCCTGAGGCTGCTGGGCCATCTACCATGAGATTCTCGGAGAGCCAAGTCCATTCATCCAGGAGATAAACAGCCATCAGCCAAGACCGGGGAGTGTCAGTAAACGCAGCTGCCAGGGGAGGAGGCTCATTTTTAATTAATTGCAGCCTCTTTTATCAATGACAGCAGGGGCCACAATCAGCGTCACTGAATTGCTTTAATTGCCTCTGAGAACGCTCCACTCCTTAGGTGCCCTGGGAGAGCCTCCTCGGCAGGCTGGGCAGCCCCACGGGTCCGTCCCATTCATGCAGTTGGACAGCTCTTCTCAGGTGCACAGGCCAAACCCAAGCTCATCTCATCCAGAATCCTCCTGGATTCTCTGTGCAGTAAATAGTGCCACACACGCCTGGGAACCCCAGCCAGGCACCTGGCAATCAACCTAGACATCCCCCTGCACTCTGCACGGAGGGTCCCTGCCCTCCTATGCCCCTGTCCCTGTCTCAGCACTCACCCTGCCCTAGCTGGACTACATTGCTGACCTCCTCCACACCCAGTGTGTATGATTGCTCTTCCTATAGGATCTGCCCTCTCCCCTCCTGGATATTACTCATCTACCCTGCTCAGGTGGGCTCCCATGGAAAACGTCCCATGTCCTCCACCAGTGTGTGGGTCCCCTGTCCTCCTTTGTGACCCGGGACTCCATATTGATCTGCTGTCTGTTGGTGGCTCCATCACCCTAACTGGGCCAAGAGAGTTCCTTGAGCGACTGACTGGCACAGGCCAGGTCCTCCATGTCCAGCCCCTACCCAGGGCCTGGAGCTGAGAATGAGTCTGGGTAGGGTTTCTGAAGGGGCATGAAACTGGAAACTCTCACAGGAGAAGGACCAAGACCATCCAAGACCTCAAACCAGTATTTAACCCAATAAGAACAAGAATTCCATTCCGTTCCCCTCACTTCTTTGAAGCTGCTCTACTGTAGAATCCCCCACCCCAGGATCCCCAAACTCATCAAACACCCCCCCCCATCAAAAGCGCTGGAGAAACCACCTCCTCCTGCCCAGAGGCCTCACCCCTGGGGAGGGAGCATGGGAAGGGGGTGGCAGGTAGGAGAACATGGACCACGGGCACCTGCTCGCCAGCTCATGCTGTGGCCCCAGGTGATTTAACTTAACCTGTCTGAGCTTCGGTTTTCTTCGTGGTAAATGGGAGGTATAGACTCTCATGGGATTGTTCTGAGGAATTATGTCGACGGTCCAAGGAGGGTTTGGCAGACGGCCTGTGCTTATCTGCGGACTAAGGAGGCTATTTCTTCCGAAGTGGACTGGGTCGGAGTCCGGCAGTCAGTCTCTTCAGGTCGGGATGCTGACCGACAAGCCTGGCCATGAGGGAGGCTGGCGCCTGGCAGGCTGAGCACGGCCTGCAGCGCCCCCTGGCGACCTCCCACCGCGGCCGGATCTGCAGGTAACTCCCAAATCTTCTGTCTCAAGAAGGAAATCCAGGCTCCAGGGCGCAAGCAGCCCAGATTATGTTTATGGGGCCAGGGACCCGAAACCAATGCAGCCCAGGACTGTCCTTTAGTCTTCTGCCCTGACACTACCGGTCACGACCAGTTATCTTCCAGGGTCTACCAAGTTCTTACCAGGAGTCAATTCTCTAACCCATATCAAGCACCTACTGTGCACCGGGGTTCGCCTGCTATGTGTCTCCCAGCCCCCACCAAGAAGGGCAAAGAGGACGATTCAGCAGAGGACTGCAGTCAGGAAATCCAGAAAAGTGCTGTTTGCACATGCAAATTTCATGTTTTCTTTAGTAATATTTTGATGAAGTACCATAAAGCAGTTTTGTGATTGTGTTCGTTAAGGTTTGACAATATGGATTAGGCAGTGGGGTCAAGGGGAAGCATTCCCATCTGGACCTGGGCTGGTGGGCCGTCTGATCACAGGACACATTCTGGGCCAGCCGGAAGCCTGACCTGGTGGCACACAACTGCAATTCTAGCTACTCCAGCAGCTGAAGAAGAAAGATTGCAAGTTCCAGTACAGGCTGGGCAACTTAGATCCTGTCTTAAAATGTAAAAAAAACTAGGGTTGGGGATAAAGCTCAGAGGTAGAGAGTGTATGCAAGGCCCTGTGTTCAGTCCCTGAGACTGCAAAAGTGAAAGAGAGAGGAGGGCAGGACCATCAGCCCAGAGCCATCCCACCCCATCCCTCTGTCTGTGATGGATCACATTTCCTGGTGCTTCCCAGGGGCCCCCGTCCTGGGGGGTTAGGAACTGGGTCTGTTTCAGCAGCATCCAGTGCAGCACCTCACACATACTAGGCACATGTAAGTCACAAGGGAAGATGCAAGTGTGAGACAGAGTGGGTGGGAAAACAGAAGTGTGCCCCTGATTAAGGGCAGTGAGGGGCCCTTGTGGTGGGACATTTAAAGGTCCCCAGCCATTGACTTCTTTAGGGCCCCCCAGATTTGCCATTCCTGGTAAACGAGACTTGGCAGGGAGGTTGGCAGTGGCATGAAGTGGTGCCCAGCTGGGTCAAAAGGGGAGGTAGAACATGAAGAGGCAAGCAAGGTGTCTTCTTCAGTCATGTGGAGGACCCTCCGTCCCCTGTCACTGCGTACACCTGGTCTGCCATTCTACCTCTGCCTCTCACCGGCTGTGTGGCCTTGGACACAGAGCTCCTCATCTATACAATGGCCCTGTGGTATGCACCCTGCAGGCTGTTCTGCAGATTAAATGAGATAGTAAGAGCCTGGCTCAGGGTGAGCACCCAGTGGGTGTCCACCGTACTGCTCTTGACATGCCCAATAAAGGCAGCCACAGACCCCTTCCTACCCCAGAGTCACATGTCTCCCCTGACAACCCCAGCACCTGTTCCTCTCCACTCTGCTCAGCAACTGCCCTTGGCGGCTGCCCTCTGAGAATAGAGAAACAATCAGATGAGAACTCCCTCGTCCCTCACCTCCCCACCCCCAGATCCACTGGCTACCGCATCTTTATTCATAGTTTTGTCTGCTTTCCTGCTATAATGGAAAAACTCTTCCTGCTCCCACCGATTGCTAAGAATCCTTTGCCCTCTACTCCTCCTAAGGACCTGGCTCCTGAAATGAAGCCCTCTCTTCTGAATTATTAATCTCTCTCCAGGGCCATTGCTATCAACGTATAAACAGGACATTGTATATCTTGTTATAAAATATCAAGTCCTCCTCTGCACCCTACCTGTCTCCCTGCAGTTGAGACCCACTTCTTTTTACAGCCCACTCAGCAGGCTTCCTTGGGACCCTGTGCCTCCCATTCTCTAAAGGAGGGATACACCTCAGATCCAGGGGGACGAGGATGGAGAGTCTGAGCTCAGGAGAGGCAGAGCCTGACCTCTTTGATGATGCATACTATACTTTCATTGTTTAACAAATGGCGTTTTCTTTCCTGCTTCTAAATGTATGGTCATGGTGGGCAAGCCCCAATCCTGGAAAAATATTTTTAAATGAACAAAAAAATCAATCTGCCAAAGACAAACATTCTGGTATGTTTCCTTCTATCCCTTCCAGTAATTTTTTACCCTAGGCTTTCACATTTTCTTAAATAATTCTGAAAATAATTTGAAATAATTCATTTACCCATAGAAATAGAGAAATAGAAAGTTAGGTGGCCCATTTTCAGAATACTGTATCTAGCCTTAATTGGATCCAATTGTAGCCATTTCAATTATAGCTTCTCCCTTTGCCCGCCCCAATTTTAAAATTAGCTAATTGCCTAGATCATAACCCTGAGCTCCTCCCATCAGGGCTAGGGGGAGCGCTGTGGTAGGGATATAAGCAGGTAGACCACCTAGGCACATTTGCTGGCCAGGTTAGGTAGCATGCTCTTCTGGCAGAAGTAAGGTTTGCCTTGTCCACCCACTTCTGATCACGTGTTTGATTTCTTGGGGGTACCTGGGTACTTCTCTCTCTCCCTCTCTCTCATACACACACACACACACACACACACATTGCACCATGTATTGTGTTAAAAAATGAGGGTGCAGCAAGACACATCCAGCTTCCACTCTCAGAGCAGAGAGAAGCAATGAGCAGCTCTTCCAGACCTCCACTGGGGCCATCAGGCTGCCACACCCAGGCCTGGGAGGAAGTGGGGCTGACGGGGAGGGAGGTGAAGGATGGCAGCATCAGTGAGGAACTGAATGAAATTCCCCTGGCTGCAGTCAGTCCTAGCTGGGTGGAAAGCAGCAAAGATGGAGAGATCAGCAGGATTGGGTGACAAGACCTCTTACACTGTGACTGGGAAACTGGGGACTTCCTTGTTATGGCAGTGGGTGGTCTTTGGAGGGTTTTAAATGGGGAAATGACAAGATCTAACCTCACTCTGGCTGTTTGGTGTGAATGGAGACGAGGAAGCAAGACTGAAGGGCGAGAGACCAGTTAAGAGGTGAGTAACTGTAGCTGGGTGGGTAGTGTGCGAGGGTAATTCAGTGACTGGGAGGCTGAGGCAAAAGGCTCATATGTTTGAGGCCAGCCTCAGCAACTCAGCAAGACCCTGTCCCCATTTTTTTTTTAAAGGACTGGGGATATAGCTTTGCGGTAAAGCGCCCCTGAGTTCAACCCTCAGTACCCCTCCCCCACCAAAAAAAATGGTGATTGCAATCATCTAGGCCACTGACAGTGTGACTTAGGCCATAGCGGAGCCTAAGTCAAGTGACTTTACTGTCCAGGTGACAGAGCTGTTGAATGCAGCAGCAGGACTCCAGCCCAGGCATCTGGTTCCAGAACTTTCTTAGCCATGCCTCTAGGGCCAGGGCCAGGGACACACCCTCTGAGTTTGCCCTGCTGGACAGAAGAACCATAGACGGCATCCCATAGAGGGTCCTTTGAGGGTTCTGCTGTCTCTGTCCTTTCCAGCCAGTGTGCTCACACTGTCATCTGTCCTACAGGCCAGAGTCAAAGCAGTGTCATTCAGAGGTCACGCCCAACTTCTCACAGCCCGAGTCCTGCTCTGCAGTGGCTGAAGTTGGCATTTTGCTGATTTTTATCCGGTTCCTCTGCAGCCCCACAGACCCAGGGAGCTGATACCACGACTGCTACATTGGCCCCTAAACATCTGAAACTTCCTGGGGACTTGTCCAGGACCCACTGCACAGGTGCCTGGCGACAGCTTCTCTCCTTCCTCTCTTAACCAGACAGACCCAATTGGTCCAGTGCAGCTACAAGTTCAGTCCCAGCTGTGCTCCTTACCAGCTGTGTGTCACTGATGGAGTTAATTTTTTATCAGCTGGTTACTGCTGTATAACAAGTTGCCTCCAAACTTAGTGGCTTTAAGCTGCAACTACAAGCAATTCCCCGTGAGTTTAAGGGTTGGTGGGACAGCAAGTTCTGCTGTGAGCTGGCCGTGGCTAATCGAGGCTGCGTTCCCTGGTGTCCCTGTGGTTAGCTGTGGGCTGGCTGACAGAGGAGGGCCTTGGTGGCTGCAGCTGAGCCTCTCTCCACCTTGAGGTCCAGACTTGGAGATGGGGCACTTCTGCCATTTTCTATGCCAAAGCAAGCCTTGAGACCAGTCCAGATCCAAGGTGTAGGGAAAAGGACCTTGTTACAGATGGCTGCAAATTCACATAGCAGTGGCCATTACTGTGGTCATCCTCAGTATGGAGGGATGTGACCCCAGGCTCCCTTTGTGGATGCCCAAATCTGCTGATGCTCAATCCCTTACAACAAATGGCATGGTCTTTGCCTAAAACATGCGCGCACCCTCCTGTGTACTTTAAATCATCTCTGGATGACTTATAATGCCTAACACAGTGTCAATCCTATGTAATAGTATTGTACCATTTATGGAATAATGACAAGGGGAGAAACCCCTGTTCATTTTCAGTACAGATGTGATATTTTCCCCCCAATACGGTTAATCTGCAGTTGGTTAAATCTGTGGATGTGGAACCCAGGAACACGGAGGGCAGCCCATATCAGGGTGGCCCTGTGGAGCCAACGGCGACCACATCATGCACCCTCCCTGAAATGTCGCTTGCTCCTTTGTTAGGTGGGAATAACATGATTGGCCTCGTGTGAGGCCCTATTATTTCTGTGATATTTTAGGCGATGATTGGTCCAATGCAGCTACAAGAGAGGATGACCAAGTTCATTAAACTCACAGATCCTGGAGAGAGAAGTGCTGCACACTGTGAGGGGCCACTCAGGAGGATGCTCAACCCGGCAGGTGGGGAGCAGGGAGGAGCCAGGTCCCAGGAAGGTGCCTTCACTGGGGTCCAGGTGGGGCATGCAAGCAAAGGGCAGGAAGGATTTCACTGGTGCCCTCAAATGTGTCTGGGTCAAGGTCAGAGGAGGCAAGGAGGGGAACTTAAGGCAGGAGCCGACTTCTTCCCACTGCCCCTGGTGCCTGTGTGGGCTTGACGTGGGAATGTGGAGTCAGCAAAGAAATACGTTTTAAAATTTACCCTCTACGTAGTCAAACTTGGGCGCCCTGATGCTGTTTTGAAAGCTCACCTATAAAACTTAAAAGGCAGAGGAGAAAGCCAATCCTTCAGGCTGGGAATCTGTGAATGGGGACCTTGAGTCAGAAAACATGTAAAGAGAGTGGCACGTGGGACAAGGTCCACTGCCCAGCCGAGGAATGGCTCTGCAGCAGCCCTGGCTCAGAAGGGCTAAGTGCTCTGGTCAACGCCCATTCATTCTTTCATTTGCTCACTTGATCCTTCATGTGTTTAGGAAATCCATCCCCAAATATTTCTCAAGAGGCTGTTGTGTGCGACATTGCTTAAGAGAAAGGGGTGAACAAGGTGCTGGATGTAACAGGAAATGAAAACATTTCTGCCCGCTACAGGACTGGTTTGGGCTAGATGGTCAGGAGCACTTCCTCATGAGCCATGGTGAGAAGTCTGGCTCATACCTAAGGAAATGGGGATCCATGGAAGGCTTTAGAGAGGGCACCTTAGTCATTTTAAAGATCTCTTGTGCTTCTGTGTGGAGGACGATCGTGGAGGAAGGTGGTGGAAGGTGGAGGAGGGAGACTAGTTAGGAGATGTTCAGAGCACCCAGGCCATGATGCCGTGTCCTGGGCCATCATGACAGCAGAGAAAGAAAAAACTGGGTATACTGGAGAGATATTTGGGACACAGACTTAGTAGAGCGTGGTGCTTGGCGTGGGATGAGGGTTGGAGTCGGGGAGGCATGGTGTCTGACACTCAGTTTCCATCTTGGGCATGGGGTGGAGGGAGACAGTCTCCAGGGTGGGGACCCCGAGGGGCCGACAGCGAGGCTGGCTCGAGCTGCCGCTCCTGAGGGACCCAGGTGGAGGTGCAGGGGAGGAGTTGGGTCTCAGAAGGTAGGACTGAAGGTAGGTGAGAAAGTCAGAGAGCGCACCAGCACACCTCGAAGAAGAGTAGCTGACACAAATGTTCTGGAAGGATCCGCGCTCCAGACATTTTCTTCTTGACACACACTATCCTGCTCCCTTGTTATAAACACAGTAATAGTTTTCCTGTGTTTCTGGGATTACAATTGAAAAAGAATCCATGGGTTTTGTGAAAGGCACTGCAAGCTGTGGTCCCAACCTCTCCAAATGACTCTGGTGTCCTGCTATGTTCACTTCCCAATATGTCCTAAGCCACATCAGTCTTTCTTCAGCACATTATTACTCACCCCATTCCTCCTGCCACAGGACCCTTGCGCATGCCAATTCCTTTGCCTGGGACCATCCCTCCTCCTTCGTCTAGCTAACATCAGCCTATCTTCCCGGACCTCCTCTAACCAAGTCCTCTTTCCAGTCATTTGTTTCCAATGGGCCATTGGTGTCTCCTTCCTAGCATTCATCACATTGGTTTGCATTTATTTGTAATTATTTGATTAATTTGGTTTCCTCACTATTCTGAAAGGTCCCTGTGACAGAGAACATGGCTACGATTAACCCTGAGTTTCTCCCAGAGCTGACCACAGCACACAGAGTGTCAGGCCTGGGGCTGCAAATGCTGAGTGTGGGTTACGGGTTCCCTCCCCTGACAGCAAGACGTCCTCAGGAATGAGCCCCCCAGGGTGCAGTAAGGGCAGAATCAGGAGGCTGGTGTCCTTGTCAGGGTCAAAGGTCAAGATAGCATCCCTAGGAATGGAGGAAGGGGTTTTCCCAAGCAGGAACCAATCCCCCACTCCTGTCCATCATTCCTGGAGGAGGCAGATCCTGGGATAGAAAATGAGGATCACGGAGCTGGGCCTGAGCCTGCAGGAAGGACCCTCCCTCTATTGTGCCTCCTCACTCTCCCTTCCCACCATCCACTGGTGGGAGTGAGGGGCTCCCCCAATTCCTGGGCCCTTCTTGCTTGCTCAGCTCAGACTGCCCTCACTTAAACAGCCATGATCAAGTCGGCCAGGCACGGCTTTTGATGAGCTAAATGCAAAAACTTGGGAGAGTATTTCTACTTTCAACTCTTTCTCTGGCTCTCTCTTCCTCAAGAGACTGAGGAAGTCAGCTCTGAGGTTCAGATGGTATAGATGCTGTTAGATCAGAACGTGTCTGCCCTTTCCTTCTCTTGAACAAAAGCTTCTTGGAACAGGCATCAAGTTTTAAAGGGGAGGTGGGGGCTGATAAGCTGAATTAGCTGTACATTTGCAAAATATGCAGCGAGTCCAGGGACCCACAAAACGGCTTAAAATGTCTGTCTTCCTCTCTGACTTACCACTCCCTTGTCCCGTGTGTCCCCCAGAAGTGCACCATTATAGAGGCTTCTGCCATTATAGAGCTCATCAAGGGCCAAACTGTTCCTGTCCCCTGCCACTTTAGCAATGGTGCTAAAATCTAAAAGTGCCATTGAGTTCTGGGGGCTGGATGATGTCTCACACGGAAGAGCCCCAACATGTCCCCGCGGGGGGTACTTTTCACCCTGTACCTGGGTTGCTAAGTGATTGAGAGATGGAGTCATCTCTCTTCCCTTCCTGGTTTCTAACTTGGCTCTGCCATTTGCAATTGTCTTTGGGTAACATCCCCAACGCTCCAAGGCTGAGCTTCCTCACCAGTCAAGAGGTGATGGTGGCCTGGGGTTGTGGCTCAGTGGTGGAGTGTTCACCTAGCACGTGTGGGGCACAGGGTTCGATTCTCAGGGCCACATAAAAAAAATAAAATAAACATGTAAAATTAAGGTATTGTGTCCCTGTACAACTAAAAAAAGAAAAAGAAAAGAGGGAATCTAGATTCCACCTTCAAATACACTATTGACTCCCAGCAAAAGAGACGGAGAGGCCATGGAATTCCATATGCATCCCTGGGAAGACTGCTGCAGGGGAGGGGAGCCAGGCTCTCAGGGTGAGCTCCTTACCTACTTAGTTTAATTTAGTCATTTATTCAATAAATATTTCCCGAGTCCCTACTGGGGTTGATTAAACAGACCAAAGTCACTGCCTAGATGGAGCTCCCATCCTAATGAGAGCTGATCTCCTGGCTGAAAACCACAGTTCGCGTTGATCGTGCCACCAGGTGCCACCTGCCGGCCAGCCTCTTCATTTGCTGCCTGGCTAAAGACGGGGCAAGGGGGAGGGAGCTCTCGGAGATGTCCATGGCTGAAGGATGGTCGGGACCCATTGCGACAACAGGTGATCTTTTGCAAGGCACCCTCCATGCCTACCCTCCCCCTAGTGTAAAAGTCGAGGCCATCCCCGTGTGCACTGGCC
This sequence comes from Marmota marmota marmota, assembly GCF_001458135.2. NCBI lineage: Eukaryota > Metazoa > Chordata > Mammalia > Rodentia > Sciuridae > Marmota > Marmota marmota. The sequence goes on from NW_026000021.1 coordinate 1,236,887, forward strand.
TGTGATAATTCCAGGAAACGGTGTGCATGTTGAGCGGGCACACAAGCATCTATCAGTGAGGGATGGATGGTACTACCTCTGGTGTTCACCCACAGCCCACGGCATTGCCAGGTCACCCCTGGAGCTTTATTGATGATCCCTCCCCAGCCAATCCCAGGGAACCATCCAGGTGCTTGTCTCCTTTCCACGTATGTGTGAGCCCAAAGACACCTTGGGGACAGAGCCGTGAGCTCAGGGCTTCCATCAGCTGCAGTCCACGCCCGCGTCCTCGCTGTGGTTGCAGTTGTGGGAGCCCCAGTTGCTCTTATTGCAGTTCCACAGGGTCAATTCTGAGCCTGTGCAGGCGACATCGTCCAGCCAGATCTTCCCAGTTCCTTGAGACAGAGGAAGCAAGGTGGAGAGGAGAGAGGGATTATGGTCAAAGCAGAGCTTCGTCTGGGGTAGATGGCCACGTCCTCCACATGAGGTCAGGCCCAACGTGTTCAGAGCTAGTCTGGTCTTTTGTACTGAGTCTGATTCCTTTCTTTTCTCTATCTTCGATAGAACCCTCGCTCAGAGCTGTGATCCTTCATCCATTTGAAATCTCCCCCGAGGGTCCCCCAGCCTGCTACGGTCTCCACCTTTCCCAGAGCCTTTTAAACCACACCGTGTCAGAGGTCTGAAGCTTCCACAGCTCTGTCAAACCCTCTCACTTCTGATAAGATTGAAAACAGTTACATTACTTGATTACAGTCATTTACACACCAACGGGACTTTATATAGGTTAATCTATATGAGGAAAACGTGTATTTTAAAGGCATTTTATAGCCAACTGGATCCAGATTAGAAAGCAAGTGTACACTTTGGGGTAGGGTAAAGGCAGAGGGCTTTTGGGGGAGGTGACCAGTCTAGTGTCTGTGCTTAGTCAGCTCCTAGGAGCAAAGAAAGGGGCTCAGCCAGGGGACTTAATTTCTTTGCTGATGATTTCACCTCTGACTATAAAAAAATAAAAAAGACATAAGCTGAGCTGATGTCTAGCACCTCAAGACATCTTCCGTAAATTGATTAGTAAGTAGTTAGGCAAGCACGGAGCTACTCCCAGCCTTCTCAGGTATTCCTTAAAGATGCTCACAGCCAAGATCGCTGGGAATCTGGGTTCTGGACAGACACAGAGAATGTTTTCACCTAGCCTCCATTTTCTCCTTTGTTTGGAGAGTCAGTTCCTGAAAATACCCATGTGGCATTCTGATTCCAGGACCAGATGGACACTGAACCAACCAGGCCAATCTTAATCTTGTAAAGCCTTCACTGTCAGGGCTAGGAAAGAGAGGGCATCTTTCCCCTGGCGGCGGGGGGGGGAACAAGTCGAAGGAGGTAAGTCCAGAGCACTGAGCTTCTGCAGCTTGAGACAATACTCCTCTCCTAACCCAAGCCACACCGAGTCACCTGAAATCAAAGGTTGTCCACACACCACTGAGCACCTCCAGGAAGAGGCCCCTGCTGGATGATTCACTTACCGCCCCCAAAACTGCCGAGGGCCGTTCCCCTGGAGAAACCCAGCATGCGGCAGAAGACGGTGGCGTCAGAGTTGTCCCAGCCGTCATCACAAATTGTCCCCCAGACGTCGTTATAGTAAACTTCAGCCCGACCACGATTGCTGCTGCCGACGATTCTGGCATGTGTGAAGGATGTGCCTGGGTGAGAAAACATGGGGGGAGAGGTGAAGAACCTCCCAGGGCCTGTGTCAACGCAGGCTTTCCCTGTCCATTTCTGGAAGTCCTCCAGCTATAGAAGAGCAATCCCCCGGCTGGCTGCTGTCAGGAGTCTGGGAAACTCCCAGACACACACACACACACACACACACACACACAATTTTCCAATATGGAACTGACTCCAAAGCATAAAGAAAATGGAAATATCGATTACCTTTTTGACCTTTTTCTCCCTTTTCTCCTTGCGGCCCAGAAGATCCTGTTGCGAGGAGAAAACCCACACAATTTGAAGGAACCACAGAGCCAGGATGCCCTTGCTCTCCTTTGCCGGGAGTGGACTGGAGGATCCAGGGACAAGAGGATGCGGGGAAGTGGGGGCCAGTTCTCTCCTCCAGCTTCACCTGTGACCTGGCATCGTGGGGACTGGGATGTGCCCTCGTACCAATGGTTGAGCAGGGAGGAATGGGCCTGAGCTATGGTAGGAAGGATGGCAGTTGGGTTGTGGAGGGATGTTTCACGGGTATGAGGCACGGGGGTGGGACAGGGGTTACTCCTGCACAGAACCATCCAGTTGGTCATGGATGCTGGGGAGGCCGAGGGCATGGCTGGGCGTGGCTGGAGCGCTCTTGGCAGGTGGGCTGTGTTGTGTCACTGCCCTGTGCTCAGTGCCCAGGGCAACCCCAGCACATAATCCTGCCAATGGACTGAAGAAGCTTCCCCTGCTTGGGTTCTGAAAACCCGTATGCCCTGAAAGCAAGGCCAGTCTCCTAGGAACCCAGGAATCACAAGACAAGCCTCACCTTTTTGTCCTGGGCTCCCCGTCAGGCCAGATGGTCCAGGTGGTCCAGGCCGTCCAGGTGGTCCTGCAAGACCTGTCGGCCCGGTTCTTCCCATTTCTCCCTTTATGCCTGAAGGGCCGAGAGGAGAGAGATCGCCCTGTGGATGTCCTGCTCTGCTTCTCCAAGGTGGACCCAAGGATCTTGGTGTTTCATCCACGAGTTACTCTTAACCACCAGGTTCCCCGTGAATGGGCTCCTTGAACATTTAGCCAGTAGCTTAGTCCGGCTGGGGGCTGTTTAGGCTCCCTGATCCTAAATGAATGCTATTGAGAATACGCAGGTGGGAATGGCTGGCCAAGTTCCAAACATTCTGCAGTCCATTCTCAGCAGATGACATAATTTTATAGACATTCTAGTCATTTGGGGAGAATTTGCTAGAACATTCCTAGGCCAGTGTCTCCTTCAGTAAATTAACATAGTCATACAATATGTTACTCACGAAGAAGAAAAGTTGCTCTGGAAATTTGTCTGAGAAATTTTGCTTCAGCATTTGTTATGGATTGGATATGGTTTGAGTGCATTCCCCAAGGATTCATGTGTGGGAACTGGGTCCTCAGGGTTAAGAAGACATGGGACCTTTGGGAGCTGGGGCCTAGTGAGGGGTCTTTAGGCCAACTGGGGATACTGCCCCAGACTTTTTTTTTCCTGTCTGGAGATATGATCTCTCCATCCCATGTGCACTCTCACCCTTATGATACCATTCGTCATGAGGCCTTCACCAGGGCCAGCAAAATGCCCTTGAACCTCCAGATCTGTGAACTCAACAAACCTCTTTTCTTTATAAAACTGGCCTGGCTCAGGTATTTCATTATAGTAATAAAATGGACTAAACAGCACTCACTAAGGCCAGGCTGTTGAGAAGACTAGAAATACTGCATGGTAAGTGCTGAGCTCAGTAACCAACTATAAGCAAGTGCTCAGTATGTAAGGTCGATACTGAAAGCCTAGAAGATGCAGCAGGGGGAGTACAGTGAGGTTTCAGGAGCTGAGAAAAAAGACCAAAGCAGGGGATGTGGAAGCCCCCAACCATGAATAGGAGACGGAGGTTGCCCAGCTCCATGGGGGCTACACAGGCTGGAGCCAGCACCTGCAACAGCAGCTCACGAGCCACCCTTTGCCACCCTCAGCCCCTGCGCCCCCAGCCCCGACACTGGATTCTGACTTGCTGCCCTTTCCAGGTTTTTCAAGAGAAGAATCAGGGCTTGGATGGCAGAACCTTAGAGTCTCAGCCTCAACTTTGAGGGAAGGTCATAGCTATGCTTTCAAAGTCAGTAAGACTCAACTTGCAAGCACGCAGGACTCACCAGTCATGATTCTGAGAAATTAAAACAAAGCCAGCCCTTTACCTGGGATTCCTGATTCTCCTTTTGTCCCTTTCTGTCCTTGAATTCCTAAGATCAAAACAAAGAAGATAATAAAACTTCGATATTAGACACTTTTAATCTTAGACACTCTCTACCTTTTGTCTGATTAATGCAGATGGAAAGATACATTGGTTCTCCACGATTGTTGAAAACCTCTTCAGCAGAACATAAAAGAAGACAGGCTGCAGATAAATGGAGTTGGGGGTGTTTGGCGTATAAATAGCAGGGTGCTGGATTAGCAGACCCCAGACTCACCGGCCGGCCTTCCCTGTCCACCAGAACCCTCACTTGGTGTCTCCTCCAATCCCCTTCCTGCTACATTTTATGGAGAGATATTTATTGAAGAGAATTGAGAGAAGATTTGGAAATAAAGTTATCTTCATTTCCAGAAGGCTGTGGAGGGAACTTAGTGACCACCCAGAGGTTGGGGGTGTCCTCACCCATAGTAGATGCTCCCTAAGTACTTATTGGTTTATTCATGGTGGCCTCCAGTATGGGTAAAGATTCATGTGGCTAAAGGTTTTTATGTTCAGAAAAAGGAAAAAATAATAAACACATGGTTGGTGATGGTTCTATTTGTGGTTAATGTGAGAGGTTCCTCCCTCCTTCCTTCCTTCCTCCCTTCTTTCTTTACTTTTCTACCTCCTTCTTTCCCATTCATCCCTTTATTCAATTAACTTTGCAAAAGACCCACTGTCTCCTGCTGGGACCACTTTGTGGATCACAATTGACTCACTTAGCAATATCGTGGACTCTCCATTTTCAGGGCAAACATTGACTTATTTTGGAGCGCTAGGACTCCCCAGGACAGTTGCACCAACTTGAGGAAATGCAAGTTCATTACCAAGCAGCAGTCCCAGGAGAGTAACAAGGGGACACCAACAGCTATTCACAAGCATCTGTGCTCATGCCGTGCCCTGGACCGGCTTCCCACCCAAGACACGGCCCTCATCACAGGGTGCCCTTCTGATGAGCACCAGAGCCCCCAGGGAGCTCAGTCACCCTCTTTGCAGTTTCTGGGGGACCTTCTTACCTGCCCTGCTCCTGTTGCCAACTTACTACCTGAATTTCCTGAGCACTGTGGTGTGTGCTGGTCAGCCTGTAGGCCTCTTGAGAACTGCTTCTAGGGATGAGCCAGAGAAATCTTGGTTCCCAGCAGCATCTCAGAAGACGCCCAAGAGGCCTGGTGCTGCCTGAGGAGGGGCATTTAGAGCCAGGAGCAGCAGAAATCCCTGGCAGGTTCCCAGAGGGCAGCCACTCCACCCCTCAGGCTAGGGATGGGAACAGAACTGAGGCAGAGAGAGGTTCTGGGTGCCTTTGAGGTCAGTCGCTGGCAGACAGGCCCTAGCTGTCCTGACCCAGTGGTCATGCAGCCTGGTTGAGTCTGTCTCTGCCCTCTCCTGGCTCTGTGACCTTGAACCGGATGACCCTGCTTGGAGTCTGTTTCTTCTCTCATTCTCCCCATTGCCCCGTGAAGCCGTTGTGAAGCCCCAAGTGGAGTCATGTTTGCTAAGGGCGGAGGTGAATGTCAGGCCAGTGCTAAAGAAATGGTGTCATGAGGACCCCACAGACCCTGTACACGTCTGTCTTCCCTCCAGGAGCCAAGTGTCTCTGTGTCTGGCACTGCGGTGGAGGCTCTGAATAGGCACAGGGAAATCTTTGCTGTTGACCTCAAAGTACTGAGCTGAGGCCACCTGAAGAGGTGGCCAATATCTCTATTTTGCTTACTTACCTCTGAATAGCATAGTTCTTGACCAGGGGGTCATTAAATAGGAAAATGGTCCACATCTCAACTCTGGCATGTTCTGTCCCCATCCTGGAGGGCACCATATTGCAGCAATCTCTACCTCAAAGAGCCTGTCACTAGAAGCAAGTCTCGGGGACCCTGGAGTACTGTAACCTCCCCTATTGTCTGCACTCAAAGACGTACACCTCTCCAGCTGTCCTTTAAAACACTGTACAACAAACGACCTCTTGAAGCCGGGAGCCACAGAGGAGTCCCTGTTCATTAGGCCTATCTGATGACCCCCTACTCTGTTCCCCACAATCTTCCTTCCCAGTCCTTGACCTCCAGGGGGCTCAGCATTAGCTGCTGACTGCATTGTACCAGACACGGTGCCAGGGGCTTTACCCATGCCACCCCCTTCCATCTTTCACCTACCCCACATGGTAGTGTTATTTCCTTTCCTTACAGAGGAAGAAACTGACATTCAGAGATGCTAAGTGATTTATCCAACAGGACTTCATGGTGAAGTCCCGATGCATGGCCTCCCATTGTACCCTGCTCTTGCCTTTGCTCCACCAGCACGCCAGGTTCACCCCTTGCTGAAGTTTCACTCAGGCTGTCCTTTGGTCCCTGAGATACCTCCAGATTCCTTTGGGCCATCCCTTTCCCCTAAGAGAGGTGAAGTAACCTAGAGTGTGCATCAGAATCACCTGGATGGGACTTGTTGAAAAACAACATAATACACCACCCAGAGTGGCTGAGTCAGTGGCACTGAGCTGAGGATCTGAGAATCTGCATTTCTTAAGCTCCCAGGGCATGCTGATGCTGCTGGTCCAGGGACCACGCTTTGAGTAGCACTGGCCTAAGCAAATCTTACTCATTCTTTCTTTCTTTCTTTTTAAGTTTTTGATGGACACAATATATTTATTTTTATGTGGTACTGAGCTTCAAACCCAGTACCTCACATATGCTAGGCTAGTGCTCTACCACTGAGCTACAACTCCAGTCCCTCAATCTCATTCATTCTGTAGGGACCAGTTCATAGCCTACCTCTTCAGAGCAGCCTTCCTATCCCTGTAGGATATGCCATCCCCACCCGATCCTGGGCTCTCATGGGTACCACAGTTCACAAGACAAGAGTTTGGTCCTTGATTACATGCCTTCTGAGATGCGTTTAATGAGTGTCAATTTAGTCTTCAAAGCTCTTCCTTCAAGGGGAAGAAATCAGAATTTTGTTTTGTGTGATTTCTCTCTGGGCCTTGCTGGCTAAGTAGATGTTGGTAGACTGACTAAATGATCATGGGACAGTAATCACTTCACTATCCACCAACACAGTGTCCGTACTAGATTGGCTACGACACGCAGGTGCAAGGAATGGTTGAGCTGAAAAGTAGATCTAGAACTGCATGCTCTGAAATCACAGATACCAGCTCTTCCTTTTCAACCACAGAACGGGTATAAACCCCAGCAAACTGGAAATCACACACTTATAAAGCTGAGAAGCCCAAAGGTTTATTTGCAAAGTATTTTTAGGGAAATGATCCCCCCATCTCTAGAGAATGGTTAGAGCATGCATATTCCCTTTGCTTAGTGTTCCACAGATGCTCTGATGGAAGTCAGCTTCTCTCTGCTCTGAGGGGAAATAGCTATTCCACACTCAGAGTGCTGTCCAGCTGGTGGGGACTGGTACACTCTATACTAATCCTATGCCACCAAAGAAGAAACCGATGCCCAGTGAGATCAAGTCCTGGCCCACAGTTACCCAGCTAGTCAGGGGCAAGCCCAAGTGGAAGGTCAGGCCTCCTGATTCTGAGTTAAATGTAGAAGTGCCCAATACATTAAGAAATTTCCTTAAATACCATCTTGACTTACAGTCTGTGTGCAGCCTGACAACGTTAGGATTAATCTAATACGTGAAAAATTGAGCTGTGTGTTAAGAAGTGATATGCTGGACAGGTGACCTACAACTTGGATGTGTGTAGACTTCTCAGATGTCTCTAAGAAACATAGAGGAAAATTAGGAGGACTTTTTAAGTGACTATTTAGTAATCTGACTTGGTCAAATTTAATAAGTTCTTGAACTACCTGAGTATTCAGTTATGAGGAATGGAATAAACTGAGAAATATGTTCAGGATATAGGGCTTAATTGTTATGGATTATCTTTGTTGCTTATCTTTATGGTAAAACATCTTAACATGCCGATGAGAAAACAGATTTCAAGTTATTTGCACTTTGGCTTTGCCTCAATGTGAAAATGGAAGGTCCTAGAAGATTCTCATTGTTATGTGTTAGACATAAATCCATTGAGATGAAAAATTTCTGATTGGGTTGGTGTTTTGGAGCTTAAATGATCTGACTTCTTCTAAAGTCATTTCATAGAAGGGAGATGGCAGAAAGAGTCATGTCATGACTTCAAGTCAAAACTGAGTCCTGCCTTGTTTCCAAACTAGACTTTTCAAAGTAGCTCAGGGATGTAGAGCTAAAGTTCAGTTATTATTATTTTTTTTTGCAATCTTTTGAAAGAGAAAAATCTGGAAAACTAAGTTGGGGGTTTGGATGGGAGCCTGTTACTGTCAGGTGAAGGAAATTAACGTTAGAGAAAATTCCGCTGGAAATAATGTCTTACTTAATAAAATATGGAGTTTATCTTCCCAGCAGAAAAAATGGAATTTCCTGTTTTTTTCTTTAATCAGACAGAGATGGCTTATCTCCCTCAAGAGGTACAAATAAGTGGGAACATTCCACCTTCCCAAGCTGAGTGTGGAATGGAATAAACTGAGAAATATGTTCAGGATATAGGGCTTAAACGTTATTATGGATTATCTTTATTGCTTATCTTTATGGTAAAACATCTTAACATGCTGACGAGAAAATAGATCTCAAGTTATTTGCACTTTGGCTTTGCCTCAATATGAAAATGAAATGTCCTAGAAGATTCTAATTGTTATGTGTTGGACATAAATCCATTGAGATGCAGATGAGAAAATAGGTAGGAAAGAGGTCTGGCGACTGAGCCAGGATTTACCTATCATAGGATGAAATGTTCAGGAAGAGCTCAAGGCTCTTCTGTTCAACAAATTAGAATAACGGTGTGCCATTTGACACAACAAAATCTAGAAAAGCACAACTTTGTAATCAGATTTTAGGATTAACTCCGAGAGTCAATGCATGCTAATCATGAGCCCTTGAGCAAAGGCCTTACCCTCTTTGAGCCTTTGCTTCCTTGGCTGCAAAGTAGGAAGGCTAACACTCAAGTGTGCGGATTAGATGAACTAAGATCGTAGGAGTCAAGTTCTGCACACAGTGCCTGGCCCAGAGGCACTGTTCATAATAAATGGAGCTCTTATTAGTCATAATTAATGCACAATAATGAAATCTAGCTGTCACCTAGGTCAAACCAACACACTCTAATTTCTCTGTTTTCATCCAAAATACCTAGATATTCTCTTGAGAGATTAATGATCTTATTTACAAAATGGGAAATACATCAGTTTGAAAACCTGGCTTGATGCATCAGAATGGGACAGTCACCATGGTAACTTTAGTTTGGGGAATACCAGCATCCTGACATTGACAAGTGTACATTGTCTTTCATGTTGGGAAGATCTGACTCCCCCTCCCCTCCACTCCTCCTTCTCCTGCTTCAGAAATGAGCACATCTAATCTCTCCAGAAATTCAGTAGCCTTGGACTCAGACATGATATACAGACCAGATATTCCTCTCTTGGAATTCCCCTCTGAGAGGTCCACAGAGATGATCTGTCCCTTGATCAAGGCCACCTTTCTGATTTTATATATATGGTCATTATCATGTGTCCTAAATTGAAAACGAAATTCATCGTGTTTACCTGAACAGTCAGAATTAGGGGGTGACCCTTAGAGTTTGGCTGGCTGATATTTATCACTAGGGATGATTAGTGACGAACCCATAAAGATACTCAACAGACACACAAGGACTTGATCCTCAGACTGTGGCATCTTACGTTAACGTTGGCATGGGTGAACCATGTAGGGCCCTAGAGCTTTAGGTCTCCTCTTAAGATTGGGAAAAGCTACTACTGCTTTTGTTCTGATCCTTTCTGAACTAGGATGAAGGGGGAAGGTGACACTGTCAGAGTCTCCTGATGGAAACTGTTAGAGAGGAAGACCGCAGGATGGAGTGGCGTGGATAAGACCACAAGCTTCCAATCAGCACAGCCTAGATTCCAACCATGGGTGCCCATCTTAACTGGCTGCTTGCCTTTGAGCAATTTACCATAAAACAGCACTAAATAGAGTGCTTAGTTGGTAGGGTTGTCATGGAAATGCTCAATATCATGGGCCACTCTTATCGTACACACGGTCCCAGGATGCAGCATTCAGGGTGGGATTCCCTGCTTCAGACAGTGGGAGACCCAGACATGGGGTCTCGGGGTGAGCACAGTGCCTCAGTGAGTAAAGTCATGTTGTTGCTCAATATTCTGGCTTAGCCAAGAGCTCTGGGTCTGGCCATGGATCAGGAGCAGAGAGTGACCACTACTTTAATGGAGGGAGGAAAACCAGTCTTCCTCAGGAAGCCACACAGAAAACCTAGGGAAAGAGAGCTTCAGGCCCCAAGTCAGATGGACCCAAAGAGAGGGGACCAGAGAAGGTGGAACTGTAAGATCAGAAAGGACAGTCAAGAAGTGAGGGACATCTGACAGAGGGAGATTTTCTCAAGGTGAGAACTTGTTAGTGGCCTTCTGGTGGCATCTACATGGGATACCACCTGGCAGGGCCCTGTCCACACCAACACACAGTCCATGAAGGAGATAATGGCTCTGAGGCTGGATGGAGTAGAAGGACAGAGAAGGTGTCCTTGTCATGGCTCCCAATAACCTTCAGGAAAAACTCCAAAGATCAAAGGCCCAGAGTCCAAGGCTTCCCATGTAGCAGTGATGAATGGGGGGGGGGGGTGG
>NW_026000021.1:1247469-1286577 GCF_001458135.2 Marmota marmota marmota
GAATGAGTGAATCGCCTACTCCATCAACTAGGACTGTGAAGGGCCAGCCGGAAATGGGTCAGAAGCACAGCCTGGGTGAGTCATCCAGCTTGCCTCACATAGCACACCTTCTACGCCAGTGGAGGAAAGGGTCAAAGCAGACCATCCACAGAACATCCAGCAGACACACAGCCCCTTCTGTCCACCCTGCACCCCCACAGCACCTGCTGCCTGCACCTTGCTTTCCAAATGGCATGCAACAGTTCTCCACGCCAGAGCGCACCTGAAGTCTGTTTTTTGCACCACCTTGTGTATCTGGGGACATCTTGAGTGGCCACCACCCAACACAGTGGCCTGGACTTTCTAGGCTAAGTGGACACAATGCAGGAACCTAGACCTAAAGACTGGACAACATTAGTACAGTGGTTTACAAAGTAGACCACACTGGTACAGGGCCTATGGCCAAGACTAAATTGGCATGAATACCCTGCCATGACAGTACATAACCTTGACCAAAGTTGGCATGAGGTTACGGAAGGCCAGCATGCTCCAGCATCCCCGGGAGAACACGCCAATAAGGGTGTCTTGATCCTCCTGCCCGAATTCAGTGAACCTTGCCGAAGTTCAGCAGGCAGGAGTGGACACTGTGTGGGATGCCCGCCAGGGCAAGGCGCCCTCCCTCTTCGGGAGGCTGGAGTCTGGTCATGACATTCAAGGCCCTCTGGGAACTCTGGGCAGAGGAAGAATAGCCCAGGGACCTTGAGCGCCAGGGGTTCTGACCCCCTAGATCAGGGATCCCCAGGGGTCAGGGCTCAGATGACCCTGTGTCTCTTTCCATGGAGGACTCTTCCAGCAGTGTCCCCACTGACACTCAGAAACCCCCCACCTCCCCACCCCATCTTACCCTGGTCTCCTGCTCTCCCGGGACTCCCCTGTGGTCCTAGACAACACACCCCACAGAGAACATGAGGGCTGGGCTGGGTGTGTGCTTGGACCCCCCCCCCTGCCCACCGTGGGCTGCACGACCTCACCTGTCACTCCAGGTGAGCCAGTTCTGCCAGGTTCACCTTTGGGACCCGATGGTCCCGCTGCACCGGGATGGCCTGGAACACCTTGCGGTCCAAGTTCTCCTGGAAGTTAAGTGGTGACCACAAGTCTGGGGGTGGTTGGCAGAGGGTCTGGCTGCCCCCACCCCTCATGCCTGAGTTCTCAGCAGTGGGACACGCAACTCCTAACCCCTGAGAGATCCCTCTGCAGCTCTAACCATCTGGGGCCAGCGAATGCCTTTTTCCATTCACTGTCGTGGAGTCTGGGGCTTGTGGATGTGCTAGGGACTCCGAGTTCCAGCACATGCCCTGTGTGGCAGAGTGGGGTGAAGCTCTAACCCTTCGCTGGCTCCTCTATTCCTCATAGGAAGAGCTTGGTGTTGAGAACCCCCAGGTCCCCGGGGTTCCACAGTCTGGCCCTCAACGGGACTCGGCCCAGGCACCAACACAGCCAGAATGACTGCCCCAGCTCCAGCCAGTCCACACGCCACAGTCCTCACCTTTATCACCCTTGTCTCCAAGAGGTCCAGGTGGACCTAAAACAAAGAAAGACTTTCAGGAATTGTCTCCCTTTGGCTCAGCCTGCTGAGGAAAAGGGGAATATACACCTACAGGTCAGTGGCCCTGACCACACGCCTCTTACCTTGTGGGCCTGAGTTCCCAGAGTCACCTTTACTCCCCGGGGGCCCAGGGGGTCCCATGAGCCCTGTATCTCCTTTCATGCCCATGTCTCCTTTGCTTCCTGGAAAGAAAAGGGTCAAGGTCAGGCATGATGAAGCCAGCCAGGAGGTCCAATTCAGATACTGCCACCCCACACAAATTCCAAACTCAAAACCCCTTGACCTCCTACTTGGTGATCAGAGATAGAAAACATGACTGCACACCACCTTTCCCCAGAGGCAAGACACACACTCATGAAGGGCTGGAAAGTTACCTGGCATGGCCAGTGGTGGGCAGAGGGCCCTGCAGCCAGCTCTCAGGACTTGAATCAGAGCCCTGGTTCCCCAGGGGAGGACACAGCCCAGGCTTAACCAGCAGTTTTGCATTTGGGGAATTATTTTTTAAACCCTCTCAAACTGCAACCTGAATGTTCTAGAAAGCAGATCCCAAATGCTGAGAATCACAACTCTGGGGCATTGTTGATGGAGAGAAAGAACATTGCCCCAGCTTCTATTCCCGCCAGCACACCAGACACAGGCTTTCCTGGTACTCAAGATTCCAAATTTTCCACTTGCTATCAGCATTCGGGGCTCATCCACCCTGTCCTCTCCTGAGTCCTCCATCGCTCCCTCCTCCTTTCCTGGAAGTGCCTGGTGCATATCAATCAAGGCTGGCTCCTCACAGGAGCAGGTCTCTGTGACTGCTTCCCAAAGTGCCTTTTGGTTGGGAAGAGAGCCACGCAGCCCTCCCTGGCCACACCACACAGGGCCACTGGGTGGCTAGTGTTTATTAAGTTGCTGACATTCCCTTGTCAGCAAGTGGGATGTCCAGCTTCACGCCCCTGGGACAGAGCGGGATGAAGGTCTAAGGAAGACAATATCACCCCAAAACAATCTTTTAGGATCTCAAATAGACACTTGGGAGGAGATTTTGTTTAAAAAAAAACTCTGTTTTATCATTTTGGTAAGATGGCTCTGAAGAGGTCTCAAGGAGGATTCCAACCTTCCCTCCAGTGAATTAAGATCAGGGACACCATTGCTACCAAGAGAAGAGAAAGAGCCGGCCTTGCTGGGCCTGGGTTTGGAGTGAAATTAGTGCAAGTCTTCGAATTTAAATTCTTTGAGATAGTTGGACACTTAGAAGAATGCTTGATGCTTGATGGGAGATAAGTCCATCATAAAGGACGTGGCACATGGACACAGAGACACAGCTAGTGAGGAGGAAAGCATCCAGGGCACTGTCACACAGCATGGGGATGAGTGGTGTAAATCAGAAAAGCTAGAAAAAAGGAATTTTAATGTTCTCATCCCCAAGAAAGGATAAACATTTGAGAAGATGGGTAACCTAAACACCCTGAATTGTACCCAGATATCATACCGTACCCCATAAACATGCACATATTTGTCAATTAAAGATGAATTAATTAATGTAAAAAGAAACTTGGTTTCAGTTGAGATCTTTCATAGCAGCCTAAGGTGCAAACAGCAGAGAAGGCAGTTCTTGACCATTCATGGTGAATGGAGAAGGGTCCAACGGCACCTATTAGAGGGGACTGGGATTATTTCCATGTGGGGAATTTGTTGGTGCCTATTGATCTGGACCACGTCCATCAGGTTAGAGTATTCTGCTGCCTGTATGTAATTCTCCAATATGGTGTGGACCAACAGCTGTGTTGCAATGACTTCAAAATTCACCCAGGCGACGGTTCTGATCTACTGGGGTGAAGAAGGGAGGTGAAACCTCAGTGTCACTAGGGGCTGGTCTCACTAGGTGGACTGCGCAGGCGCTGAGAAAGCAAAAGCTAGCGATCTGGAGAGAGGGGTTCAGGGTAAGCAGGAGGGGGCAGAGGGCGACTTCCTGAGGACTGAGGTCGCTGTTTCCTCTCCGAACCCACTGCCACGATTTCAGGCCTGGGTCTGGGTGGGGGTTCCCAGGGAAACCAGGTGGATCAGACAAGGGCGAGCGGGCAAAGGCCTGGCTGTCACCCCTCCGGCGATGTTCTGGAGCCACCCTAGATTCTCTGAGGTTCCCTTTCCCATCTGCAAAGAGAAGCGTGCAGCAACGCTCTGAGCCCACGTGGGTCCCACAGGAAGGAGTGAGCAGCCCTTCCTCCCTCCCCAGTGGGGGGCTGCCTGCTAGACCTGTGAGAGCCCAGTTCATCAGAGTCAGCCCCTTACCTCTGCATAATTAATTGGTTCTCCTGAAACTTTGGCTCATGGGTCCTCATTCTTCTGCTGGTCACCCCCGAGAGCCAAATCTATGTTCTCCCCTTCCACTGCTTTCCAGACACTTGAAGAGGGCTAACAGGGTTTTCTTTTTGAAGTCAAGCTTTTTTTTTTTTTTTTTTAAATAAAGTCAATCATTGCTATCTGTCAGGTACAGTGTTACCTATCTTATATGTATTATATTCTTTTTTTAGTTAATCCTTATTAAAGGTCAGTATTATCCTCCTTTGTTAGGTAACTTGAGGCTCAAAGGGGTTAAGCCATTTGCCCAAGATCACACAGCTAGTGACCATATCAGAAACTAGATCTGTCTGATCTTGGAACGGAAGCCCTTCCCTTTCTGTTACTGGATAACTGCTTCTACTACGAATTTATTATTATTTATTTAGTACCTACCATGTGGCAGACAGCTTGAAAACATGATCTCTAGCCCTTATAACTGCTCTGAAAGGTGTGTATAATTTAATTGTTATTTTAATTGAATGATCATCATTCTCTGAAATGAGGAAATTGGATGTCAGAAGGGTTAAGGAAGGTGCCTAGTCACCCAGGTGAGCAGGTGCAGAGCAGGGATGGAAACCAAGCCGGCCTGGCTCCCCCACAGCACCCAGAGACCCCTGAGGAGGCTGTAGGAGGCCAGAGATGAGGAGCATGAAGGTTCTCTGTCAAGTCCAGAGCCCTGGAGCAGCACTTCTCCAACTGTGGTCCCAGACCTTCAAGGTCAGAATCACCTGGGGGCATTTAAATGAGGCTCTTGGGCCCAACTTGCACTTAGAGCAAGTACCTGAGTGCTTCCCACACGTGGCCAGGCCTGAGAATCGCTGCTCTGGAGACAGTACCTGCTGTCCATGGGGGTTGCTAACCACTTGTGTGCCCTCTCCTGGAATCAAATCCTGTGCCCTCACCGCCAGCCAGTCTGCCCTTTTCTCAAGTCCCCTCCCAGGCCCACCTCTCGACGTCCTCCCTGAGCTCCCAGCCTGGCTCTGCCACCCCCGCTGGGTGTACCTGGACTGGCCGAGTCCTCCCTCTCCCATGGCTCCCTGTCTTTTCTCCCCAGGGTGCAGGGGCGCCTATAGGCAGAGACCTCCCCAGGGGGCAGTGAGTAGATGGAGTGTCACAGAACTTGGGCCCCAGCTCCCTCTGGCCCCCCATGAGCATCAGCACCCCAGCGTGCCCTTACCTGGGGCGCCCAGATCTCCTTTGTCCCCCTTAGCGCCGGTGTCCCCCTTGGGGCCCATGACACCCTCGCTGCCTTGGCTGCCCTTCTGTCCTTGGGGTCCTGGGGACCCTGCAAAAGAAGGGTCGGTGAGGTGGGCTCAGAGTGTCCTCCTAGGGATGGGCTCCTGGTGAAAGAAGCAGGGAGCCTTTGGAGGAAAGGGGAAAGGGGTCCCCAGAGACAGCCAGGGGTCCTGGGTGGTCTTGATACGGTGAATCGAGACTCAAAGGATAGGACTGTGGGGAAGGCATTAACCCTCTGGGGCCCTCTGGAGAGAGGACTTTGGGGGCAACTGCCTCAGGACTCAGGCACTGATCCCTGATCCCATGCAGGGGAAGCACGAGTTACCAGTGGCTCCTTGCTCCCCAGGCTCGCCCTTGGGTCCTTGGAGGCCTGTGGAGAGGGAGGGAGAGCTCAAGGTCAGTCAGTGCCCTCAGGGATCTTCAGTCAGCTGACATTCTGCTGCCCCTGAGGTGGGCAGGGCGCCCAGCAAGAGACCCCCCAACCACACACACACACACACACACAAATGCATGAATGTATATGGCCGAGTCCTGGGAGGGTCTGGAAAATATCTGCTCTCTTCCCAAAGTCTGGACAGTGCCTGGGCGTGTGTCTCAAATGGCGGCGGAAGAAAGGCTATAAAGGAAGGCAAGTTTATTGGAGTTGTAGCTCCAACACCCAGCAAGCTGGATGACTGTGGAAAAACCATTTAAGTAGTCTGCACCTCAATTTATTCATCTGTAAAATGGGGCTGCTAATGACTAGGTTCTTAGTAGGTGTGTAGTTAGTGCTCCAGTGCTCGGGATGACAGCGGAATTGAGAAATGATGGTCCCTTCCTGCGTGGTCCAGAGATCCTAGGTCAGCATGTGGGGTGTTAGGTGTTCCTGGAGGAGGGAGGGTGGGAGCTCTGTGCAGGGAGGGGCAGGGGCAGGACCGTGAGGATGGGTTGGAAATCGAGGGATCCAGGAGGGAGATTGAGAAAGGAAGAGAGTGAGGGCAGAGACTAGGTGGGGAGGGAGAGGCCCTGAGCAAGTAGCTGATTCTCCTCCTCTCCCTGGGGGGAGCAGCAGCACCTGTGGGAAGACGCAGGCGAGCTTGGGCTCCCCCTCTCCCTGGCACCACTAAAGTTACTTCTTTAAGCTGTTTTACGCAGGGGGTTCCCTGGAGGAATGGGGCTAGAGAAGGGTTGCCTGGTTTTATTAAGATCACAGAAGCTGGGTGCAGTGGCGCACGCCTGTGATCCCATCGACTCAGGAGGCCCAGGCAGGAGGATTGCAAGTTCGAGGCAAGTCTCAGCAACTTAGCAAGACCCTGTCTCAAAATAAAAAGTAAGACGGTTGGTGGGGATGGGGGGTGTGAGGTGGAGCACACCCTGTTGTTGACCTCAATCGGGGGAGCTCTGTAACCCAACCCATGTCCTTCTCCCATTTGTCCTCTCTGGGAGGGAAGAGGAGGCCAGAAACTTTCCTCCCTATTGTTTAAACCCCATTAGGGACTTAGAATAATAGTTCTGTGGCTCCCAGGTATTCAATTCCTTCCACAAGTCAGTCCCTCTGAGCTTCCTTAGGGCCTGCTGGGTTTTCTTTCTGCCTCAGTGGCCTGGAGGCTTGCAGACCTTTGATTTATTGACTTCCCTCTTCCGCCTCTGCTCTCTGCTGGGAAAGGTCTTACTGACTTTGCGTCTTCACATCTCAGAGGCCTCAGCCCTTTGGGAATTTGGAACTGGAGGGTCTAAGTGGAGAGGGCTGAAACCCTCACCAGGCTCAGGGTTGGATCTCTTCCCTGGGGAGGGACATCTCTGTCCCTGCAATCTCTGACCCAGCCTTGCTGTTACGGCTGAGATCTGAAATGCCCTCCTGCTCCAAAGCTTATGTGCTGAAGGCTTTGTCCCCAAGGCAGCGGTGCACAGAGGCAGGCCCTTCAGGAAGTGACTGGATCGTGAGGGCTCTGAGCTCATCAGTGGATTAAGCCATGGATGGATTCATAACCCAGTGGGCTATTTGGAGGTGGTGGAACCTTTAGAAAGAGGGTCCTGCATGATGATGTAGGTCCCTGGGGGCATGATCTTGAAGGGTATATTTTGTCCCTGTCCCTAAGCAGCTTTGCTCCTGCTTGCTCCTCCCCGCCATGATGTTCTGCCTCCCCATGGGCCTAGTGGAAACAATGCAGCAAGCGACCAGGGGCTGAAATTCCAAGTCAGACTTTCTCTGGTTAAGTTGTTGACCTCAGGCTATTTGTTACAGTGATGGAACACTGAGGGACACACCTGCCGTGCTGTGTGCAGAGGGTCAAGCAGGCCAAGGCTGCAACCTAAGACCTGGAGCCCAGTACTTTCCCAGCAGCCTTCATGGGTGTATATCATTTTCCCAAATCCCTTGGCAACCCCTGGAGCCCTCTCAACCCATTTTTACAAACAAAAAGCTGAGACTCAGATAGTTAAGGTGACATTGCCAAGGCCAAACTCTTAATTTCCTGCTGAACCAGGGAGCTTGACTTTCCCCAGTGACACTCACAGGCTCAGACTCATAGCACCGAGGACAAGGAGAAGCATCCACACCCCTCCAGCTCCGCCCAGGCTGAGGCCCCACTGTCTGTACCCCGCCCCCAGGGCTGCTGCCCAGCCCTGCCCTCCCTCCATGCCTCCTGGCCTCAGCCCAGCCAAGACCTCCTGCCAGCCACGTCTCCTGTACAGACCCCTCCAGGGCATCAGACTCTGGCATGAGTCCCTGTCTGTAGCCCAGTGTCACTGAGAAAGATGGCCATGTGCCCCTCTGTGCCCTGGCCCTACTCACCTGCCTCTCCCTTGATGCCTGGTGGGCCCTGGGGTCCCCGGAGACCTGGAGGAAAAGGGAATTCAGAGCATGGCCCAGAGAAGGCAGGAAAAAAAGGTGAGCAGGCCAGGAAATTCATACCTGGGGTTCCATCTCGTCCTGGGGCCCCTGTGGCTCCCTTCTCAGCTGGTGGCCCCGGCGGGCCAGGCAAACCTGGGGATCCTTTTTGACCTGGAAGACCAGAAGAAGAGGCACAGGTGTCAGTGAGGTGAGCACGTGGGACGGCAATGCCACGCTCTCCATTCACCCAAGAACTTTCCCGAAGCCCCAGGGACAAGCTCAACTTTATGGAGGGCAAAACAGGAAAGAGGAGAAACCTTCATCTGAGAAGCTTGTGGCCACAAAGGCCAAAAAAAAAAAAAAAAAGGGAAAAAAAATGTTGAGATGGAGCCTAAGATCCAGAGGGCTGTGTCCTCATGTATATACAAGGCAGGGGCCAGAAGGAAGGAGCAGAACCGGGGACTAGACCCCTCACTTTGGGTCAGGGTCCCTGTTGATGTGTCTCAGGAAAAAGAATCCATCCAGGGTTTGACAGGCAGCTCCCACTCACCAGCTGGGGGACCTGAATAAGTGTCTCCACTTGGCCCAGTCTCCATTTCCTCACCTGTGACATGGGAATAGCAATCCTGACCTGACAGTGTCCTCAGGAGGACTAAAAGGGGCTGTGGAACCCTGTGGATCCTACTGAAAGTGGGTGCTCACTCTGTTCTAATTAGCACCAGGCAGAGTCAAGACGTTCAAAGGCCTCACAGGGCATCAGGGATATCAGGCCCCTGCAGAGGGGTCACTCCTACAGGCAGATCAAGGCTGGAGGTTTCTGCCCCTGGCCTTTCTGGGGAAAGTGACCCCTTCTGACAAGCTGGGCCCAGGCCTCAAGGAGGGGCTTTCCAGGGTGACCCCCCTAGGAGCCCACGTGCATCAGTGTGACTCTCCCCACCCACTCTCAGGCAGTGCCATCTGTCCCTGCTCCCCTGTGGCTCAGGAGTCTAACTCAGTTCCTCCAAATCGGTCTGTATCATCTTTAGCAAGTCAGTGTATATATGAACCTCATCTGTGAAATGGGGATAATAACCAATAACAGCTCAGAGGTAGTATGAGGGGTCTGCAGAGCATAGAGGGAAAGTGCCTTGAACTTTTCCAGAGGGCCCCTTCCACTTCACTCCTCCCTGGACCTGCCTAGTCCCTGTCCCTGCCCAACCCCTTACCCCATCTCTGCTCTTTTGCACCAGGGCTCCAAATACACAGACATTCCTTCTTTGCATTCTGTAACTCACCAAGCTCCCTTCTCACCCCAGGGCCTTTGCACAGGAGGCCCTCTCTGCCTAGGATCGCTTTTCCTGGCAACCTTCTATTCACCCAGCTGAAAGGCATTTCCTCCGGAGCCTTCCCTGGTCTGGGAGAGCCATTTCCTCTCTGCTTCCTTACAGAGAGATCTGCTGCAACCTGTGGAGCAGTCACTAGGGCTGTGACCATATAGAACTGCGCCTATAACAGTGTCTCTTTTTCCTAAATTAATACTTGTTGGGAGCAAGCATCCAGGTCTGGAGTGGAGAGGGGAGGGGGAGAGAGACAGGTGGCTAAGGAGCCACTTCCCCTCAGTGACCAGGAAGGCTAAGGAGCCACTTCCCCTCAGTGACCAGGAAGCCTAGGGCAAAGCTGCCACTGTCTGAGCTCCACACCCAGCTCCACCCTCTTGGCTTGATGTTGAGAGCCACAGCCGAAGGGGCCCCAGCAAACTTCCAGCTGATTGGCTCACAGCGGCCCCAGCAAACTTCCAGCTGCCAGCTGATTGGCTCCTCTGGGGTGATAGAAAGGTGTCAGTAGCAGTCTCCTGTTGTAACTTTCCCCCTGATGGCTTTTTCTGCTCTAAACTTTCTTCCTCTGTCTGACTAACTTGAGAGACCTTCTCTTTTACTTGAATCAATATGTCTTCTCCTTCCTCTACCTTTGGCTGAACTGAAGGCTTTGGACTAAGCAAACAAGATACCAACGTCCACAATGTCAATGTGCCAACTGGCAGAGTCCCTGGGCTTTTCTTTTCTATTCTTTTTAAATCTTCACCATGATGGTTCCATTGTGATATATTTAACAACTCCTCCTTAAAAAGCCATGGGCTACATTTTTGTATTGTATCAACGTATGCCCTGACTGTTCTTGATTTTACTGGGGTGCCTCCTTCCTCTAACAATTTACTTAACACTCTGGCTGGGCACAATTCACGAGCCACTTATCAAGCAGAAATGAACTTTACTTTTAGAACACACACGCAGCACCACAGGAGCTCTTCAGGAATTCCCTCAGAGCCCAACTGCCACCACCAGCTTCCCACAAGCCTCTCAACCCCCCAACTCCTCCTGCTCTTGAGGCCGATTGGCTGGGTCACGTGGGCGGAGCCAAAAGAGTCCCCCAATGAGCAGCTCCGTGGTCTGAAAGGGCAGGGAAACAGCCCAATGAGCATCACCACAGAGGAGCCAATCATCTGGCAGCTGGAAGTTTGCTGGGGCCACTGTGAGCCAATCAGCTGGAAGTTTGCTGGGGCCCCTTGGCTGTGGCTCTCAACATCTTCCTGTGTGTCTCCAGGAAGTTTTGCCTCAAAACAGACTTTTGGGGAGCCCTGACCAGGCAAGGTGAGCCATGGGGAGGGGAGAGGGACCACAGCCTGCCCTGGGTGGGCCAGAGTGGAGGTGGGGAGACATGAACAAGCAGGTGCCTCCTGAGAAGGAGGCAGATGTTTGTACCCCAGCCCTGGAATGGCAGTGTCCCCACTTTGGTTTTGGGGTTTCAAAAGAGAACAGGGAGAGAAAAGAGAAAAAGAAGAAGGAGGAGGAGGAGGGAGAAGGAGGAGAAGAGGGGGAGGGGAAGGGGGGAGGGGAAGGGGGGAGGAGACAGAAAGCAATTGAGAGAGATGGGAGATAGAGTTGGAAATTCTATGCAACCAGCCCTATTTATCGTTGAGTTCTACATCCTCAGATTCAACTAATATTAGATAGAAAAGGTTGGAGGAAAAACTGAAAATGTACTGAACATGTAGACTTTTTTCTTGTCATTATGTCCTAAAAAATCTGTCCACATATTATTATTATTATGCTGAACTACATAAATAGAACTATTACGTTTAATACCTAATATAATGTAGAAGCTACATAAATAGAACTACAGTTTCTATAGTAATCTAGAGAAGATTTAAAGAATACAGAAGGATTGTGTAGGTTACTTGCAAATACTGTGGCATTTTTTTTATAGAAGGGATGAGAGCATCTGAGACCTTTTACACCTATGGGGGTCTTGGAACGAATTCCCCAGGGATATAAAAGGACAACTGTATATTCATGCAGAGAGAGAGGAGAGAGCCTGATTTGTACCCTGAGGGTGGGAAGGCTCCCACTCTGTACCTGGGGTGCTGAGCCGGCGGGGGGGGGGGGGATGGGGCAGATTTTTAAGGTCAGACTAAGCTAAAGAGATGGAAGTTGCAGGAACATCCCCTCCTTAGATGAGAGGAGCTGCCCACAGAATAACAGCAATGACACTGGCAAAGAAAATAATGACACTATTGAGCACCAGTTCTGAGCTAGGCATGGGACTAAGCCTTTTGTATTTATTGTTTTGTGTCCACACTCAACCTATCTTTATCCTCATCTTACAGGGGAGGACAAAGCCCAGAAATGTTAAGCAATGTTCTCAAGGTCACCCAGCTTGTGGGGGACAGAGCCTGGGTTGTCCCCAGGTCTGCCAGTCCATGGCCATGCTCCTGCCACCGAGAGGCTGCCCCACAGCTCTCCCTGGCCAGAGATGTGATGTGGGCTGTGTCACTGAAGTCACGGGACCAAAGGGTTTGCTCAAGGACATTATGAATAGTTATAGAAATTTCAACCACTCCGTTGGTGGAGTAGTTGGGCTGAAAGGGAGCTGTGTGTGTGTGTGTGTGTGCGTGTAGCACAACACACAGGTGGGCTGAGGGAGGAAGAGAAGGCAAATTAGCCCCAGGCCTTGTCCTAAAGAACACTTGCTATTGTTGCATGTTTTATGCACATTATCTCACTGGCCTCTTATCCTGCAAGGCGAACCATGCGATCTCTGTTATCCTCTACACAGATGAGAGGCTGAGATTCCGGAAAAGTTATAGACCCAAAGTTACACCACTAGTAAGCCACAGACCTGGCATTAGAACTTGCAGGTGCAGGCATGCGTAGGCATGCACACACACACACACACACACACACATTGTTATAGCTCTCTGGGGTCCATGGTGCTGAGCACCATGGACGTTGGCAGAGCATCTCCCAGGATAAGTGGCAGGTAAACCGTACCTTGAAAGGGCACTTGTGGGAGATAACAGGCTCTTGAAAGCTGGGCACCTGGCTGGGGGTTGGGGGTGGGGAGCTAGGCGAACCAACTGGTCTGGAAGATGCTGAGGTTTGGGTGGGTGGAGTGGAGAGGGGAGTCATTTCAGGCAAGAAGCAGGACAGAGGCCCAGGAGCTGGGAGTCCAAGCATGGTCAAGGGGCAGGGAGGCAATTCAGTTGATGAGAACTTCCTAGTTTTGGAAGGTAAACTAGGGTCAGATCAGACTTGGCCCCAGAATGGCCCAGGCCAAGGAGCCCTTGAGGGAATGTTTGTGGGTGGAGCAGGATGGGTGGAGAGGGAATGGACTTACCTGGGGCGCCTTGTTCACCTTTAATCCCGAATAGTTCTGCAAAAGAAGGAGAGAAGGCTGCAGACCCAACTCAGGGCCCCTTTTGCTTTATCCCCACATCCCCCAGAGATCTCCTGTGTTCTATAATAGAAAGTGGGACCACCCATGTGGGGAGCAGAAACTTCAACCAGACTAGGGGCGTTTGAGTGAGAAGATCCAAACCCTGGATGTGTTCAGGAGAAAGTTCTTGGAAGGAGATGTCGAGTGGACACTCTGCTAGTAGTGTGTATCTTACTTGTAGTAAGATACAAGTTCAGGAAGGTTCAGGAAGCAGAACCCTGGGGGGCACAGGAGTGTGGAAAGTGGTACTCTGCTCCAAACCAGCTCACAGAGGTTCTTAGGGTCTAGGAAGGGTCGCCTCAGTCAAAACCAGCTCCTTCATGTTTTAAGAAAGAAACTCCCATGGTGTCTGAATGTCCAAACCTGGGCTCCATCCATCTGCCCACTAGCCCCTCCTTACATCCTGACTCAGCCTTCATTTTAATTTCCTGGGGAGGCCACAGCATTTATTATGGTGTAGATGTGAGGTGTCCCCCAAAAGCTCATGTGTGAGATAATGCAAGAAGGTTTAGAGGAGAAATGATTGGAAATCCCCTCTCCACTCATAAGAGAGTCTGAACCCAATCAGTGAAATAATCCCCTGATGGGAATTACTGGGTGATAACTGTCAGTGGGTAGGGTGTGGCTGGAGGAGGTGGGAATTGGGGCGTGGCTTTGGCTTTGGGGTATATATTTGTATCTGGCCAGTGGAGTCTCTCCCTGCTTTCCGATCATTGAGTAAACTGCTTCCCTTGGCCACCTTCTTCCACCATGATGTTCAGCCTTGCCTTGAGCCTGAAGGAATGGAGGCTGCCGTCAATGGACTGAGACCTCCGAAACCCTGAGCCCTCAAGTAAACTCTTCCTTCTCTACAGTTTTCCCGATCAGGTCTTTTGGTCACAGCAGTGAAAAAGCTGACTAAAATAGCATCTTACCCTCCTGGACCTTGTGTCCAGGGCACAGTCATGGGGTCACCCTCCTAAGCTCCTGCTTGCTCTTGACACGGGTCCAGAGCTTTGTGTCACAGTGTAACTCTGTGACAGTCAGGTCACACCTAGGCACTTGTTTTGCCCAAACCAGCCAAGGGCAAAGTTCTTCCTGTGGTGGGTCAACCTGAGAGAATAGAGGAGGCCACTCCCCAGATCCGAGAGGACTGAGGGAAGGAGAATCCCTGTCATGTTCACCTTTGGATCCACTTTCTTCTATCGTCTAACCCCCGCTATTTTCCCCAGTAGGTCCCCCTGCCCTCTCCCTTCCCAGGTCCCCACTCTGTCTGGACCAACTTGGAGTCTTCATCCATTTCTCTCCAACTGCAGGTCAAGGTAGGCGGCTGCATGGGAGTGTGCCTGGGAATCGTCCCAGACTGCATCTCACCTATTCTCCTAAATGTTCTGGATCAGTCTGGTAACTCAGAATTGGCCTTGGGATGGTGGCTGCAGTCTGTGGCTCTTGGAGTCTGCCCTTCACCTGGGTTATGCCCTTAGTCTCTTGGTTCCTGACCCCTCTGTCTCCAGAGGCCTATATGCAGCCTCCCAGAAGCCGTATTTTCATGCTGATCTCACATGGCTCTCACCCCCTGCCTCCTCGTCCCCAGAGTCCCAGGTCCTGGAAGCCCGTCTTGCCAGGAAAAGGGATTCAAGCCTCACTGCATGAAGAAACAGCTCCTCCTTCCCCATCCTTCTCTGAGGAGTCCCAACCAGAGGAGGGAAGGCCAAACCTGGGTTCTGGGTGAAGCTGTCTATCCGCTGAAGAAGCCGCTCCTGGCTGCCGCGAACCTGGACCATCTGGGCCTGCAGGTCTTGCAGCTCAGATACACTCGGAGCCAGGAATATTTGGCGGTGCGCTGAAGGTAGCCAGGAGGTTTGTCTGTCCTCTGCCGCCAGCGTTGTATTGGGAAAGTATGACTCCAGGGCCCACAGGCGCTCCTGCAGATTCAGAACTGGACCCCCACCCCACATCATCCCTTTAGAGACCTCATTAAACCCAATCATTGGAACACAGCCCTGACATTCTTGTGTCATGTGTGTTCTGAAGAAATTCCATGTGCTGTCAAGACCTGGTGTGAGCACAGGGCTTTCTTGCTTTCCTTTTTGTGTGTGTGTGTGTGTGTACAAGGACACATCTAGAAGTGTCCTCGTACAGTCAGGCATGGCCTTACATACCCAGAACATTCCTGCATGGACTAAGAGTGTGCCCACAGTGTCTACTGTCAATCCCCAACTTTCACTCAGACCCCCTTGAACACTCTGGGTGTCAGTGCATGACAACCAAGTTGGTTGGACCTGAAGACGTACAAGTGGCATTCAAGTGTAACCTTCATGTGTTTGTGACGAGTGTTTATGACAACTGTGCACGTGATATTCTTGAGTGGCTTCAGTGTCTGTGGATGGAATTGCTTTGTGACTTTAACATTTGAAATTGACACTCTGAATGTAAAATCATGTTTAATGGGCATTTAGATCGGCTGGATTTCCAGAGGCTGGGAATCCTCCATGTCAGATGCATGTGGTAAACCCCCAGTGAAGTCAGAACATCTTTCACTGCTCACATACACACAAGTCCCCAACTGCATTCTCACTACCCACCCCCACTACTTTTTCCTCTCCAACAATGTAGTGGCTCAGGGGCTGGGCTCTCTACCCAATGGGCCAGCCAATAGGCAGCAATTGTCCTAGGACTCTTCTCTCAGCCTGAGCCCAGAATCGGAGTAGCCAGTTCACCATCCCAGGAGGGACCCCACAGGACCAAGATGACTTTACCTTGGACCACCAGCAACGCAGCACCTGCCGTGAGCACAATCAAGTAAACGGCCACTATGGCCATGAAGCAGTTCATCCCATTTCTCTTCTTGGGCTTTGAATCTGAAACATAAGCCAGGCAGTTACAGCTGCTGCAGAGAGCAGAGAGCAGAGGACCCAGCCTGTACCAGCCACATTCATGTGAGCAGAGGTCTCCCTAGAAAGTCATGTGGCAAAGATGTGACATCTTCCCCAGGATCCTTATTTTTGCCACAAGGCAAGGGCCACTGTTGGTCACTCACTGGTGTGGCTGAGCATTCAAACTTCCACGCCATGTGTCACCAGCTGGAAGGGATGTTACGCCATCTTGTTCACTGTTAAAGCCCCAGAACCATGTCTAACTCAAATTATGTTCTCAGTGGTGTTTGTGGAATAAATTAATGAATCCATGTGTTTAAATGAAGTGGAAGCAATCTTCCTCCTCCCAGACTTTGGGAATCAAAACACTTCCTCTAAATACAGGACTTTTCCTCCTTCCTGCCACATGACCAGCTTCTGCTCATTCTCTGGGAGCAGAGTGGAGCCTTTTCTGCTTCTAGAGTCTTTCTCTGGTCTCCTGGGCTGGGTGGAACCCTTTCTGCTTCCCCACATCCCTCTTTCTTCCTCTGATATGACACCAATCACCCTGAATTGGGTCATTGTATATATCCTGAATTGTATATATGTTGGTCTTCCCAAATGGCTGGGAAGCTTCTTTTTCTGTATTCCAGAATCCACATGGTGTCTGGCACACAGGAAGTGCTGGAAGATGAGGACAGAGTGAATAAATGAATGAGTGAGTAAATGAATAGCTGGAGAGCATTGGGTGCTGAACATGTGCCGAGTTGGACACAGCCAGAGTGGAACGTTGGAAAAACATCTGGAATGCAACTCAGAGACTTGGGGAGCCACGTGTCATCATGGTGAGGCAGGTGATGTGAAAGTGACATCTCACATTTGACACAAGATCCTGTCTCATAGATAGTATCTTGATAGCCCTAAACCCAATGAAATGAAGCATGTGGTAAGAATGGACACAGGTATTACAGAGGCTGGGGTGTGAGTGAGAGCAATCATGGAAATCTATTCTAAAATAAGATGGTGGGAGCATAGGGGAAGGCATTTGAATGAAGATAAAGTGAGAGAAAAGAGGAAAGGTAGTATTGTTGGAGTAGTGCATGGCTTTCCACACAGGGTTAGAATGGTTTTACAATTCAGAGCTACCACCTGGCCTCCGAGGAGGCATTTTAGGAACTGGGGACTTGGGATCTGTGGTCATATCCAACTCACTGTGTACAAAGTGGAGGATCTGGTGAAGTCTCCAGCCTCTACACTGATCACTTCATCTCTTTGAGGGTGGAAGAAACCACAAAGGAAGTATCTATGCTGGTTTGGCCAATGAGGAATGGCTGAATGAGATGAGAGAATGAGAATAGCCTGTGGTAAATCAGAATGGGTTTCCCTGGAGTAATCCAGGGGGTCTGGCAGGGATTTTAGGGAAGCAATTTTCAGAAATCTAACAGCTCTATTGTCCGACTCACAATGAAGATATGACTCCAGAGGAAAACAAAAGTATTTCAATCCCATAAAAGATACCGATGCATTAAAAAATGGCTGCCCACTAACTCTAGTCTTCCCAGGCCTGCCATCTCCTCACAGCAGAAGGACCTTGGTAGGTTCTCCTGCCCTAACACACACACACTAGTGGATGTCAAGCTGTCCACCAGTCCACTTGACACTGGGCTGCCTGCTGAGCAGACCCAGAGAAGTGGTGCCTGTCCTAAAGGCGATCTATTCTCCAGCTAATACTACCAGGCATTGTGCAGAACTGCCTTCTGCCTTCAGAAGCAACACCAGCAACAGGTGGGGAAAAAATGTCAGGGCACCCAGCAAACAGCAGACGTGAATAGCAAGACAGGGCACTGAAACCTAGACTGTCATTGGACCCTCTGCCCATGATAGCAGACCAGAACCTACATAATAAACCTAAACTAAAGATTTAAGTAGGAGCCAAAGTCTCCCACATACTATACAAAATGCACAGCATACAGTGAAATTTACCCATCATACCAGTAACAGAAGAAATTACAACTCAAATAAGAAAAGGGAATCAACAGCTTTCAGGAATTATTCAACAAGAATTTTAAAGTAGGGCTAGGGATGTGGCTCTAGCGGTAACGCACTCACCTGGCATGCGCAGGGCGCTGGGTTCGATCCTCAGCACCACATAAAAATAAAATAAAGATGTTGTGTCCACCCAAAACTAAAAAGTAAATATTAAAAAATTCTCTCTCTCTCTCCCTCTAAAAGAAAAGAATTTTAAAGTAGCCATCACTTAATGCTTTAATGAGCAATCATGAATATTCTCAAAACAAAGAAGTACAAGATATATAGAAAAGAAACAAATTGAAAAAAATAAAATTAAAATTTTTTAACTCACTAAATGAGTTGAATAGCATCATAAATGTGATAGAAGGAACATTAAATGAACTCAATGAAAGAAGAATAGAAATTACCCAATGTGAAGAAAAAAACAGAGGAAATCAACTGAAAATTCATAAACAGAGCCTCAGAGGCCTTGGGTCAATAACAAAATGCCCAGCACGCACATCACTAAAGTCCAGAAAGAGTGTAGGGATGAAAAGTATTCAAAGAAATAATGGCTTAAAAATTTCCCAAATTCCCATCTAAATCTACAGATTAAAGAAACTGAGCTGAAGTGGGAAAAAATACAATATGAAAAAATACAGAGCAATTTGAAAATCTTGAAAGCAGTCAGAGAGAAATGACACATTTCCTATAAATCAATACTGATACGAATGACAGCAGATTTTTCATCTGAAACTATGGAGACTAGACATAAGTGGCACAAAATATTTTGTGTTCTAAGAAAGCAATTGCCAACCATGAATTCCATTGTCAACGAAAATACCCTTCAGGAATGAATGGGAAATAAAGACATTATCATACAGTGAAAAATAAAGAAACTTTATTGCTTACAGATATTACTTTAAAGAAGAATGAAAAAAGTTTTCTAAACAGGAAATGATAACTGAAGAATGCCTAGTATTTCAAAAAAAGAAATAAAATAATAGAATAGTAAAAAGGGATCTATGTTAAGCCATCTTTCTCTTCATGAATTTCTAAAATCACATTGAATGGTGGAAAAAATTACAATATTATCTGATATGGTGTTCAATGTATGCAGAGGAAATAAGATGATCATATTTTAAAAGTGGAAAAAGTTAAAGCACACAAATGAAAATAAGATTTCTACATTTGAAGTGGTAAAATGTTGATAACAATAGACTGTGACACATACTGCATGTCTATTGCAATACCCAGAGAAACTCTTCAGAAAACTATTCAAAGTAATATACTCAAAAATACTACAAATAGGGACTGGGGATATGGCTCAGTTGGTAGAGTGCTTGCCTCGCATGCACAAGGCCCTGGGTTCAATCTCCAGCACCACACACACACACACACACACACACATACAAAACTATGAATAAATCAACGTGAAATTAAAAATTGTTCAGATGATCCATTGGAAGCTTAAATAAAGAAAAAAATAAATGAATGAGAAATGGAGGGAAAAAACAGAAATTACAAAAATAAGATGACAGATTTAAAACCTATCAGGAATTATATGTAAATGGCCTAAATATTCCAATCAGAAGACAGAGACCAGCAGACTAGATTATAAAACAAGACACACGTATATGTTTTCTCTAAGAAACTTAACAGCAGGACTTCAAAATCCACAACTGCAATTGAAGACTTTTAATATCCTGCTGTCATTATTTGATAGAAAGTCGGCAAAGACACAGAAGAACTGCAGACATTAACCCACAGGCCCTAATGAATGTTAAGAGAACACTTCAGGGAGTAACAGCAGAACACATATTCTTTTCAAGCACACCCATAACATTCACCAAGATAGATGTGAATATAAAACAAACATTGACAAGATGAGGGGGGAGACCAAGGCCCTACAGAGTATATACTCTTTTACAATAAAATAATAAAAGGCTACTCTATAATGGATATACAAGAGGAAAATCTCCACATATTTGGAAATTTTCAAAAAGTACTTTTAAATAAAATGTGAGTCCTAGAGAAAGTCTCAAAGAAAATTTTAATGAAAACTACAATAGATCAAAGTTTATGTGGCTAAAGTTGCACTAAAAAGGAAATGAGTAGCATGAATCGCTTACATTAAAAGTGAAAAAGGTCTCACATCAACAGATTAAGTTTTTACCTTAAAAAACTAGGAAAGAAGAACAAAGTAAACCCTTATAATCCAAGGGAAAATCTTAAAGATAAAACAGATATCAGTTCATTTTAAATAGAAAGACAAAAAGAAAAGCAATGAAACAAAAACGAGTTTCTTTGAACAAAATCACTAAAATTGACAAACCTTGTGCGAGATTCACAAAGATAGCAAAGAAAAAAGACATAAATCTTTAATACAAAAAATGAGATGGAATTTTACTACAGACCATGTTGCCATTAATAAAAAGTAGGAGCATACTAATACTAACTTTGTGCTTAAGTTAAAGGAAATTGTCCAATTCTTCAAAAGTCAAAAACTACCAAACTATAACCAAGATAAAATAGATAATTCAAATATCTATAACCACTAAATAAATTTAATTTTTAATTCATAAGCTCCTCAAAAAGAAATATTTAGATCTAGATGATTTTTCTTGAGTGTCCTAATAACCATTTAAAAAAAGAATTAGGATCTATTCTATACATATAGTATAGAAAATGAAAGAGGAAGGAATACTTCCCAAATCATTTTGTGAAGTCAGAATTATTCTGATATGAAAATCAAACAAGGCAGTACACAAAAAAAAGTCCTCAGAAAGCTAAATACCAATATGACTTATGGACTTTGACATAAAAAAATATTAGCAAAATATTAATAAATCATAGTAAGCAATGTTTAAAAGGAATTATATGTCATTACCAAGTGGGATCTCTTCAGATATGCAAGGATAGTTCAATATTTGAGAATCAGTCAAAACAATATGCCAGATCAACAAGTTAAGATGAAAAACCATAAAGAAAAAGCAGAAAAGGCACTTGACAAAATATAAGTCATAGCAAAACTCACATGATTCATACACATAATACATAAAAATAGCCTCATATTGAAAACTCTCAGGGGCTGGGGTTGTGGCTTAGTGATAGAGTGCTTGCCTCACACATGTGGGCACTGGGTTTGATCCTCAGCACCACATAAAGGTGAATTAACAAAGATATTGTGGGTCCATGAATAACTAAAAAAAAACCTCCTAGAGAACTTGACTACAAACTTTCAACAGACTCTCAACTTAAAAAGAAAAATAGCATGTACAAAATATCTAAAGCTAACATTAGACTTAATTATGAAAGGCAGAATATAATCTTTTCCCTTCATATTGGGAGCAAGCTAAGCATGTCCATTCTTTCCATCTTACTATAATATAGTACTGGAAAATTCTAGCCAGTGCAAAAAGTAAAAAAAAAAAAGATATTGGAAAGAACAAATAAATAAGTATATTCTTATCTGCAAGAGATGTGACTATATAGATAATCCAAAAGAACTACAAAAACCTCCTAAAAAGAAATAAATTCACCAAAGTTGTAAGATTAGGATCAGCATATAAAAGTCAATCCTCTTTCTATATACTAACAAAATATAAGTGAAAACCAAAATCAAAACACAGTAGCATTGATAATTACTCCAAAGAAAATAAAATATTGAGATGTAAATCTAAGAAAACATATATAGGATCTGAATACGGAAAATTACAAAATTCTGGTTAAAAAAAATCAAAATCAAAGACTTAAATAAATGAAGAGACATATGGACTAGGTCTTAATGGATTCAAGCCTGAATATTGTAAAGATGTCAATTCTCCCTACATTTACATATAGATGTAGTAGTGCAATTCCTACTAAAATTCCAGAAAGGTTTTTTGTTGGTACAGATAAGTTGATATTAAAAATTATATAGAAAGGCCAGGCCCTGGAATAACTAAAACAATCTTGAAAATAAAAAGAATAAAACATGAGGAATAAATCCACCTGACATCAAGTCTTATAAGCACACTAATCAAAACAGTTGATAATGGGACTGAGATAGTCACATAGGTCAATGGAACAAAATAAAGAAACCAGAAATAAACTCACATAAATTTGCCCAATTGATTTTTTAAAATTACAAAATTCTGACTTAAAAAAGAAGCAAATACTTAAATAAATGAAGAGACATTCTATGTTCATGGATAAAAGCATGAACATAGTAAAGATGCCAATTAGCCCTAAGTCAACCTACAGGTGTAACACAATTTCTATCAAAATCCCAGAGAGATGAAAATGCAATTCAATGTGGGGAAGAACAGCCTTTTCAACCTATGATGCTGAAACAACTGGGCATCCACTGGCAAGAAAACAAACACAAAAATTAAAAACAACAACAAAAAAACCCTCATATCTCGTGAAAAACAACTCAAGATGGATCATAGATTTAATTTTAAGAAGTAAAACTATAAAAATTTTAGAATGCAACATAGAAGAAAATCAGAACTAGGGCTAGGTGAAAAGTTCTCAGATTGGACCAAAAGCACAAACTACAAATGGAAGATTGTTAAATTGGATGGGCCTCATCAGAATTAAAGATGCTTGCTGTGCAAAAGACCCTGTTAAGAAGATAAAATCACAAGTTATAGACGGGAGAAACTATCTACAGACCAAATATCTGGCAAAGGATTCGTATCTAAACTGCATCAAGAACTCTTAGAGCTGTGGATTCATCTCTGTGGCAGAGCCATTGCCTAGCATGTGTGAGACCCTGGGTTGTGATCCCCAACACTGGAAAAAGCACACAAACCTAAACTGAACAACAAAAACCCAAATGATCCAATTAAAACACAGGCAAAAGACACGAAAAGACATTTCAATGAAGAGAGTGTACGAATGGCAAATACGCACCTGAAACAAGATTCAACATTAAAACTAGAATGAGAAATCACTGCATATCTATGGGAATGGATAAAATTTTAAAAATAGAATGCCAAATGCTGGGCTTGTGAAGACCCTGGATCAGCTTTACATTGCAGGTAGGAAGGTAAAATGGTCCAGTTGTACTGGAAAACACATTGACTGGTTTTTGTAAAACCAGACATACACTTAGAACCCAGCAACATACTTTTGGACATTTATCCTAGAGAAATGAAAATTCATGTTCACACAAAAACTTTTCCATAAATGGTTGTTGCTATCTTATCTATAATAGCCCCAAACTGGAAACATCCTAAATGTCCTTTGATGAATGAGCAGTCATACTGTGGAACATTCCTGTCATGGCATGTATCCTCATTAATTTTTTTTAAAAAACCTATATTGATACCCAACAAATTGAATGGATCTCAAGGGAATTATGCTATGTGTAAAAAAAAATTATCAATCTTTGAAAAGTTATATACTGTGCAATTTGTTTATATACCATTTCTAACATAGCAAAATTATAGAGATGAGAAATTGATTAGTAGTTGCTGGGGTTAATAATTGCTATGTAGGACTGAGAGGTATGTGTGGTCATAAAGCACAGAGATGCATGGAACTTCAGACATACACACAAATGCGTACACAAACAGCGAGGAGAAACTGAATCACAGCAATTTCCTGGCTGTGACATACTAAAGCTATATAAGATGTTACTGCTGAAGGAAATTGGGTGAAGGTCATTAAGACCTTCCTTTAAGTATTTTGCAACATTCTGTGAATTGGTGTAATTATTTCACAATGAAAAGTTTAAAAAAAAGAGTATGTTGTAAAATCAGATATTTAAAAGATGATGAGAAATAGTAACATGGCAAACGAGGTCAGAATTATTACATGAAGTGGCAGCAGTCACATTAGCAGAACAGAACCCGTCTGGACTTGAGGACTAGGATGTCTTAGGGGAATGTTTAAAAGTGTCCTTGGATCATCTTTAGAGCAGAAAGAAGGGCCAGCTATATGCCCAGCTGGGACCCAATAAATAATACCAATGATAGCAAACAATGAAGCCTTGATTTTTCTACTGATATTTTGTTGGAGTCTTCTTTGCTGACAAAACAAAAAGTTCTTCTTTAGACTGAAATGGGTGGGGGAATAATACTGTGAAAAAGGACGGGAAGCTTAAAGTTGGTGAGAAATCCTGTGTTCCGTGTGCTAGACTCACAAGAGCCCACAGATGTGGAAAAGTCTCTTGTGGTTTAGATATGAGGTGTCCTCCAAAGGCTCACGTGCAAGAATGCAAGAATGTTCAGAGGTGAAATGATGGGGTCATGAGAGCCTTCACCTAATCAGAGCATTCAACTGCTGATAGGGATTAATTAGGTGGTGACTGCAGGAGGCTGGAGTTAGGGGGTGATGGAGGCGTCCATCAAGATTTTAAAGGAAGGCCTGAGAGGCTAGGCAAAGTGTAGCAGGGTCAGAGTCTGCAGGAACCTTCTGAAGGGGTGATGTAGAGATGTGAGGAAGAAGCTGAAGCTACTATAGAGACCCCCAAGATGAAGACATACCAGTACTGCAGAATGTCTGCCTAGAAAAGCTGCAGGAATTGAGCCAAGAGAATTGAGAGGCCATGTGGGTTGCTACCCGCAAAGCCATAGGGGTGGAGCTACCCAAGCTCTTTGGAGAGGATGTCAGGATGCCCTGCGCCCCGGATGCTGAACGTGGAGCTACGGGACTTGCTTGTCCAGCTGGATTTTGATCTTGCTTTGGTCTCCTCCTTTCTTTCTGTGCCCCTATTTCTCCCATGTGGAAGGGAAATGTTTACTCTGTACCTTTGTATATTGGATACATGTAACTTGCTTCTGATTTTTACAGGAGCTCATGCTGAGAGTCTGCCTTGATTTTCAAAAGAGTCTTTGAACTTGGATTTGGGGGCACTCCTGGAACAGCTGACTATGGGGACTCTTGAAAATGGACTAAATATTTTTTGCATTGTGAGACACACATGAGCTTTGA
The DNA here is from genome assembly GCF_001458135.2 of Marmota marmota marmota. Classification (NCBI taxonomy): domain Eukaryota; kingdom Metazoa; phylum Chordata; class Mammalia; order Rodentia; family Sciuridae; genus Marmota; species Marmota marmota. The sequence goes on from NW_026000021.1 coordinate 1,271,951, forward strand.
GGGACAGGGTGGAATATTATGGTTGAGATGTGAGGTGTCCCCCCAAAGCTCATGTGTGAGACAATGCATGAGGGTCCAGAGGGGAAAAGACTGTTATGAGAACCTTAACCCAATTGGAGAATTAATCCCCTGGTAGGGGGAGGTAGGTTGTGGTTGGAGGAGGTGGGTGACTGGGGACACGTTTGGGGTTTATATTTTGTCCTGGTGAGGAGAGGTCTCTCTCTCTCTCTCTCTGCTTCCTGGTGCCATGTCCCCAGCCACCTTCCTCCACCACACTCTTCCGCCAAAGGAATGGAATTGGCTGCCTATGGACTGAGATCTCTGAAACCATGAGCCTCCAAATAAAGTTTTATTCCTCTAATTGTTATTTTCAGGTCTTTTGGTCACGGTGGTGAAAAATCTGATTGAAACACAGTCCTCCTTGAGGTACAGACACAGTAGGAGGATCAGGAAGACCCAAGCTAGACAAATGTTCTTAATTTTCAAAAATGTAGAAACAGGTACATCCCAGAAAGATATATAGTCCACAGACATAAATAGAAATCTCTCATTCCAACTCAAATGCTCCGTGGTTGAGGTGGGAGATGGGGCAGAACACTAGACCCAGAAAGGACCTGGGTTTCTGTTAAACCCTAAGTGCGATGAGAGCCACAGGAATGTCTGGTCCCCTCAGGTACCAAAGCAATCATTGTGTGATCATTTCACAATGTATATCAAATCATCGCAGTTATACTGTAAACCTATACAATTTTTGTTTTTCAATTCTATCACATAAAGTTGGTAAGGCTGGGCATGGTGGCGCACACCTGTAATCCCAGCGGCTTATGAGGCTGAGGCAGGAGGATCGCAAGTTCAAAGCCAGACTCAGCAAAGGTGAGGTGCTAAGCAACTCAGTGAGACCCTGTCTCGAAATAAAATATAAAATAGGGCTGGGGATGTGGCTCAGTGGTTGAGTGCCCCTGAGTTCAATCCGAAGTACCAAAAAAAAAAAAAAGTTGGTAAGAACAACAAAAAAAGAGCACCCTGCTTGCAGAGGTGATAAAGGAACAGAGTGGGGCTTGCTACTACTGGGCAGCTTGGAGGGAGAAGGTGTGATGTCACACAATGGCCAGAGGGAGGGAGACAGACTATTTTGCTTGAAAAATAACCTGCAAAATTCATACTCATTGCCATTTTTAGATTAATTTTAGATAAAATGGTTACATTTCAAAAGTTTCTGAAGCTTCTTTCTAAAAGTTGCTTCAGAGTATGTATAAAACACCCCTCATGGTATTGTTGAGTTGTTAAAAAAAAGTTTTATGTGTTTTCAAGCAGGGGAAGGTAATCGTTTATATTTCAACACCAGCAAGAATGGACAAAAATAAATGAGAACATGATATGGCCAATGTTTTCCAGTGATGTTTTTTGGTGAACTCTGGGTGAAGAAACAAACACACAATCAAACAACTACATTGGTAGAAAAGAGAAAGAAAAAAGGAAAGAAGGGAGCGAGGATGGGGGGAGAGAGAGAAACAGAAAGGAGAAAAAGAAGAAAGAAAAAAGCAGGAAAGATCTTTAGCAGGCTAAACAGAAATAAAGTTGTTGGGAGCATCAGTAATGAAACAAGTCGTCTTAATCAATGTGATGAACCCTGAGGGGTCACTGTGTTTCAGAGCCCCACAGTCATTACAGCTCATAATGATACTCATCTAGAAAGTTCCATATGTTCCATGAACTTTGAATTAGAAGGCAGGAAGTTATTCACATGATAGGAAAATGTTCCATGCATAACGGAGGGGTGTTGGTATTTTGGTCCGATTTTTAGTTCATGGCACCTGCAACCCAGGTCAGCTATCTGGGATGTGCCCCTGACTTGCATTTCCCTCACCTCCCTGTAGAGCGCCCCCACCACCACCCCATGCATGATCTGACTTCTAATATTTCTCCAGGACATTCTCCCTTTTCCTTCCATAAAGCCCCTGCCCCTCATCATCTCTTGCTGCCATGATCCTCTCTGTCCTCACCTCTTTCCAGCCTGTCCCCCAGTCTCCCATCTACCACAGCGAGCAACTCAGATGCAAACCAGGGCTTCTTAGCCCCATGTCAACCTCCTCCATCATCTCAGGGTAAAGTCTACATTCCTTGGTCCCTGCCTCAATTCCACTGAGCTTCTCCACCCAAATTTGGCCCCATAGTATAGAGCCATTTGTATTTCTTATTATATATAGACATGTGGCTCCCACCCCTGCCCCAGACACTCCCCTCTCTGTAACTAACCTCCTTTTCCCTTTTAACTTTAGAAGTGACTCTACTTCTAGGCCCCATACCAGGTAGCTCCTTCCACCATGTCCTGTAAAAATCTTTGTCACAGCTGGTGACAAACTGTATGGAAAAGGTCAGCTTATGGAGAGCCCTCACGCCACCACCACCAAGCGTGGACTCCTCAAAGCCAATGGTCCTGTTCATTCATGTCTCTTGCCTGGGTACTGCACGTGGTGCCCAGGGGGTAGCATGTTTGATTAGCTGATTTTTCTAAAACACTTTATATACCCTATAAAGCCACATATCCAGGACTCTATATTCTGAAAAGTTCTGAACAGCCAACAGTGATTACAGTGACGCACACACATGCCTTTCTCTGCATTTTACCATAAATTCCTTAAGAAAGCACCCCAACCCTTCATCTTCCTGCATCCACCAATTCCAGACCAGGCCAAGGGACAGACCATGGCTGTTATTTCCACACACCCAAAGTCCAGAAAAACCTGGAAGTGGGAATGCCTAATCACCTTGGAAGATGATTCCAGGAGAATGTTCTAGAATGGGAAAAATCAGAGACTGACTGTGGGAAGCAAACCCACCCCTGACTTAAAAATGCTACAGATTCTAGGAGATTTAAAAAAACACATCACCTGGGTAACACTGAGGGAGAAAATAGAGACAACAGGGTGGAATGAATTTTTAAAACCTGTGTTCAATATAGGACAAACTAATTCTGAAGCTATGAACATATCCTGACCAACATGAAATGAAGACTGTGTTTCTGGATCAACACCTCAGTTACAACAGAATCTGTCAAAGAATTTTAAAGGAATTGCACCAAAAAACATGTGGTGCTTGGCTTCAGCACAGTAGAAGTTTTTGACCTCCTCAGTTCTGCATATTAATTTAACATACAACCTGTGTATCAGAATAAGATACTCATTAAAAAGTGGGCATTTAATAAGCACTAGCATTTATTCAAGGCAAAAATATTTAATTAAGATTTAAGAATGGCAAAGCTTAAGAAAAAAACCTTAAATGCTAAAGATATAACATCTATTATATAGCATTCCAGAGATTCCAGTCTGATACATTCCAGACTTGCATAGTGAGAGTCAGATGCAAAATCCAATAAGGGTGCAAATCTAGATTTTTCTATCGACTGGTCTCCTTATAGCTCAACAACAGAAAGACTGAATTACCAGATAATTCTGTTATTAGGAGCGGGTACTTTACCATAGATTTCAAAGGTCTCTATCCCAGGAAACATGATTTGGTCAGAAGCTGCTTCTTCTTCAGTGTTCCCCAAGAATGCTTCCTCCTTGAAGGATGCCTTATTTTCCATTACTAAGCTTTATAGGTGGACAAAGTCCTGGAGCCAGCAGAAATGTTCCCCTAAGAGGAACCACTCGTTCCCATGTAATGGCTATAGCTACTGGTAGACCACATAGGACTTCCCTTTGGCTCTGATTTCTGAATTTGCAAAATGTTTTCTGACATGATCGGGACAGGGTATTTCTCAAATACAGGTCATTCACATGTGGAGCTTCTGCTTACTGCAGTTTACTGTTAAGGGCGATCCAGGAACTTTGGGACACTCCCTTGTTCCCAGACCTCTGGATGACCCTTGCAAGGATGGAAGGATGGTTCTCTTCCTCCCCTCTGCCTGGAGCAGGCTAGCTGTCCCAGGACCTCTCCAGACCACACTGAAATCTCCCTTTTCTGACCTACTTCAATGCTTAGAGAGCTCATCCTTTGCTACTCAAAGTGTGGTCCCTGGACCAACGACATCAACATCACTTGGGAATTTGTGAGACATGCATCGTCTTGGCTCCTCCCTTATAGAGACTGAATCCAAATACATTTAAATAAGATTCCCAAGTGACTCATATGCACATTAAAGTTTGAAAAGCATTATTCTGTAGCACACATTTTAGCACCTGGTTAGAGTTCTTCTTGTAGTTTTCCCATGTTCTGTGTGAATGGGTGTGCATATATGTTCTTGCTCCGGCAGCCCTGGTGAGATCTGAGCTCCTTGAGGGGAGGATGCTTTCCCTCTTGGTCTCCTGTCACCATCCCTACCAAGAATCTTGTATACAGCATGGTGGTTAAGACGCAAATGCTAAGAACTAGAATACCTGCTTCAAATTCTCTCTCTTCTCCATAGGAGCTGTGTGACCAGGGCAATTCACTCAAGCTTTCGGCCTCACTTTTCTCATTTGTAAAATAAGGAAAATGCTGATAAATGTTGTATTGAGTGAATTAAATCATGTAAGGTGGCTATGCATGCACCTGGTATGTAATAAACACTATGGCCATATTGCTGTCTTCCCTGGAGGAGCTGCAAAGCTGCAGGTACCAGAGAGATGAAGGTGTGCCTTTGCCTTAACAACGCTCACAGTCCAGTATGAAAGATGGACACGGACACGGATGAAATTGCAGAAAGTTGCTGTGCAGTGAGCAATGACAGATGTTGCTGAGAGGACAGTCCTGGGTGCAGGGGAGGCAAGGATGGTGGGCCTATCAGAAAAAGCTTCACTACCTAAATCAAGGAGGTGGTGTTAGAGGGATGACGGGGATTGATCTGGAGATCAAGAAAAGGCAAGGGCTTCCCAAGTAGGAAACAGAAGAAGTCTAAACTCACTGAGGCAGGGCAGCTGGTGAGATTTGGAGTCTCTTTGGGACAGAAAAGGTAAAGAAAGTGGACAGCAGATGAGGCCAGAGCCAAGGTGGGTCACTCTCTTTGGCTTGTGGCATGGCAGAAAGTGAAAGGGGAATGGAATTCAGAAAAGTGTATTACTGGAAGTCCCCTGCAAGGCAGGCATCCCTGGTGGCGCCCACAATTTCAACACAAGGAGGTCACTGGTTTTGGCAGAGGGCCAGGAACAGAAGCTGGGAATGAGAAGACTGAAGGAGAGAATTGGGATGAGGAAGTTGAGGCAGCTGGCCAGAAGTCTGGGGCAGAGAGTGCCCCATAATAGAGGACTTCCCCCTCGGGAGGGAAACCCCCAGGCAAATAAACCTGCTCACTCTTGATCCCAGTACCTCCCCTCTGCCTCTGCCTCTGACACTTCCTCCTCGGCTTAGTGCTGATGCTCATGGGGGTGGGGTGGGGCTCATTAGAAAATGCTATGGGCATGATATTCTCCAGTTTCATCCATTTACCGCAAATGCCATGATTTCATTCTTCTTTATGACTCAGTAATATTCCAATGTGTATTTATACAACATTCTCTTTATCCATTCATCCATTGAAGAACACCTAGGTTGTTTCCATAGCTTGGTAGGTGAAATAAGCTCATCCCCCCAAAAAAAACAAAAGCCAAATGTTCCCTCTGATTTATGGATGCTAACCCCAAACAAGGCAGGTGGGGAGGTGAAATAATAGAAATATTGGATTAGATAAAGGGAAATGGAGGGAAAGAAGGAAGGATGGGAATAGGAAAGAGAGTAGAACAAATTGGACGTAACTTTCCTGTCCTTATATATGAATACACGACCAATGAAACCACTTCATGTAGATCTGCAAGAGTGGGATCCTAAATAGAATAAGTTGTGCTCTGCCAAAATACATTCTACTGCCATGTATAACTAAAAAAAGACATTTTTTTTTTAAAAAATGCTATGGGATAATTATCAAGTACCTCTTTATTTTTGGAGGGATTATTTAGTGGATGTCAAATACTTTTCAGTTCTGGCTCTGGGGCTAGATGCACCTGAGTCTTGAACTCAGCTCTTCCATGAATTTGCGGTGTGGAATTGGTTAAATGACTTCACTTCTCTGAACCTCAGCACAAACTCATAGCTGCTGGAGCATGGAGTGTTACCTAGGATCTGTCGTTACTTATCCGCAAGGCATAAAATAGCCAACACTCGCAACTTAGCTTTCTTGGATGATGCAGTTAGAAAGGATTGGCATTAAAATTCGAATCCAGGACATCTTGCCTCTGTAACCTGGTTTAATTCTGATTTAATCCAGGAGCTCCAATCCAGAGGTTTGCACCAGAGGAACTTCTCGAAAACACACATGCCAGCTTCCCACTTTCTGCCTAAGAGAGGTGTTAATAAGTGACTCTAATGTGCAGTCAGGGTGAGGACATCTGAAATGTCCACTTACAGCACAGAGATGGGGGAGCCCTTAACCTCAAATTGGGGGAATCCATTTAGGCTGAACTATATGAAATTACTGATGTTCATCCCTTTTTCACATGCAATAAATCGAGATTTATGTGATTCAAACTAATCTTTCCATGCCACAGGGCCTGAGACTAAGAGCCTGGCCCAGAATAGCCTTGTGAAGATGCAGTTCTCAAGATAAATAGTTTAACAAAGTAAATGTTTCTTTTTTAAATCAAAATTAATACAAAAATTCTTTGATCAGATAAATAGCAACATTTAAAATAAAGCCAGCATCCCAATGCACTTATAACAATGCTGCTCACACTCTCACCCTGGCCCTGGCCCTCTCATTAGCCCTAGGTCTCAGTGTTCCCATTGCAGGGAAGAGCACGACTGTGCCCACAGGGTGACTGGGAGGACCAAGGGAAGTGACAAGTTGAGTAAGCACATTTGTAAACAAAAGGGCTCTGTGCTGAGTGGCACTCAATACCAGGTCAGCATCAATGTGACACCCTGAAAAACCCCTTAAACCTTCCATCAAGCATAAATCACACAACTGTACCACATTTCCTAATTTCCTCCTATATTCTTATCTCCTAGAACACAGATCTGGCTGCTTCTTCCCCAGACAAAGTAGTTGATTTGCATTTGGGAAACAGGTTGCTCAAGAAATGCAGTGTTTGGCTTTATTTTTCTAGCAGAGTGAACATAATTGGATTGGAGTATTTAAATGTATATTCGAAGAGGCCGCAATACACTTACATCAACTTCTCATGTTCTCTGAAGTGACAGCCAAGTGGCTCTCGGTGCTTTATTAGACAAGAGAAATGGGGGTGGGGCCCCCATGTGAGTCTGACCCACTCTCAGAAGCCTCTGCAGAACTCGATTTTGCAGTAACTAGTGGGTCCCAAATTAGTTCAGTGAGTGATTTGCCTGGAAAATCAGCAAGAAGGACCCTTGAGTAACCGCATTCCAGCTCAAAACTGGGGAAACCATGTTATTGCATGATATAAAAATCACCCACACCAACCTAAGAGTCCAAAGCAAAACTCACTGCAAACAGGCAAACCAAGTCTCCACATCTCTTCCGGCCTCCCTGCCATCCCTGACTCACAGTGGGGTCATGGATGCTCTTGTCCACCTGAACACCCCAGCACAGTCGATGAGATATGTTTTATGTAGGGGACAAATGTTTGAAAATGTTCTGTCAACTAACTATTTTTCCTTCCAGTGTGAGTGACAGTGGTGGTCACACAGCATCCTCAGGACCAGCGCAGTGTCTGGTGCATAAGAAGTCCGAGGACTAATGATTAATTCTAAAAATTAAGAATCAACAGCACAAATTACCTAGACAGGTGAATAAATTGTGATATAGCCATACAACGGGACAATAATCATCAGCCATAACAAGAAATCAGCCACAACATGCATGACTCTAAAAATTCCTTTATGTTGAGCAAAAGAGGTCAGACCTCAAAGAGGATATCACATGTGATTCTGTTCATATATGTTTCAGAACTAGCAAAACTCACCTGTAGGGTCATTAAATAGCCATGATAGTCTGTGATTGAGGGGGACTGACTACAGTAAAGCACAGAGGAAATTTCTGGGGGATGGAAATTTCTGTATCTTGATTCTGTGTTAGTTATAAAACTCATTCAACTCCACGTTTGCAATATGTACATTTGACAGTATGTAACTTACACTTCAATAAAGTTAATTAAAAGATACATTAAGGAAAAGCGATGTAAGAATCATCACTGTTAGACTTAGCTCAATACACATCTTTCATCTTTGGAGAACCACTAAAATGGGAGGGGTGACAGGCGTGGGACTGGTCACACAGAGCCTCTCCTGCCTTTGATTAGGACTCACACACTGGAATGGCTGTGTCAGGATTGCAATCTGTGCTCTGAGAACAGAAGAATAGAGAAGTAAATTGATCCACACAGGACAAAATCTAGGAGGCAGTTACCTCCCTGTTCCAACTTTAAGGGCACAGTTCTCTAGGACCCAGATACCACACCCTGCCTTCCCGGCACCTGAGATGTTTTCACAAGGAACCAAACTTTTGATTCAACTAACTAGCAATCAGATGTAAAAATGCATTCCTTTCTAGGAGAGGAAATGGAGTCTTACACTGATGTGTCAATGAGTAATACTCTCCCTTTCTCTGAGCAGGTTCAGGGGGTTGAGCAGGTTGGAGGAGATGTGGAACTCAAAATACTGATCCTGGAGGCTCTGCACAAGAAGCTGTCAAAAGAAGCCAAGAGCCACTGTTAGAAACTGCAGTTTTTACAGTTGTATAAGGATCATCTGGGCTCATTCTCATTGATCTAAAACAATTTTGCCTGAGCAATCCGGGTTTGAGAGCAAACAGGATAGAACAAAAAATTAATCAGAACTGTTAGGAAGGTGGTGGTTAGTCATTCTCCAGGCATTCACCAAAGGTTAACGGAATGCCCACTGTGTCCCAAGCTCTGTGGATGCAAGAAAAGGAAACGCCCTTCCCCTCCCCAGTGAGCTTGCCACTCATCCTCCCTTACTGCTGTGGTTTGGAGATGGGTAGTCTCCCAAAAGTTCCCGTGTAAGACAATGCAGGTGTGTTCAGAGGTGAGACGATTAGATCGTGAGAGCTGCAACCTAATCTGTGGATTAATCCATTTGACAGATTAATAATTTGGATTAATGGGTGGTAGTAGGCAGGTAGGTCATGGCTGGAGAAAGTAGGTCTCTGGGGGTGTGCCCCTGGGGTTCTATTATCCCTGGCTCCTTTCACTCTCTTGCTTTGCTTCTTAGTAGTCATGATCTGGCTGTTTTCCTCTGCCTTGACTTCCTGCCACGGTGTTCTGCCTCACTCAGGCCCGCAGCAATGGAATCAGCCGACCATGGACCACAAGCCAAAATAAACCTTTCCTCCTCTACGTTGTTCTGGTAAGATATTTTGATCATGGACATGAAAACCTGACTAAAACACTGAGCCACATCCTCCTGGGGTCAGGCTTTACCCTGTTATTTTTAGTAACTCAGTCCTTCCCAATTGTTCATCCATTCCACCCGCTGGCTGTGCCTCCTGCCTTTATAGTGCATACTAACTCCAGCAATACCCTGTTGCTAGGACCTCTGATATATTTTTCTGCCACTCCCCCAGGGCCCATCATCTACTTCATGTCCTGTCTCCTACTGAATTAGCCTAAATTCCTGGCCAGCCATTATAATCACCTCTTGCACACATCTTCAACTCCTTCATCTTCCTTTCACTTGGTAAAAAAAAACACAACTGGGGATATAGCTCAATGGTAAAGTTCTTACCTAGTGTGCACGAGGCCCTGGGTTCAATTCCCAGCACCGCAAAAGCAAAAAAGAAAAGAAAAGAAAACATCCCCCAACCCCCATAACTGTAGCAGATCTGATTCTGCTCTATGCAGTTGAATGTGACTGGGGGAAAAAATGATGTGATCATGCTGATGGTCTCATTTTAATTACATGACACAAACTGTCAATGAAAATTAATCCTGTCTGGTAATTGTATGATAGTTCTTTGTTCAACTCACTCTCCCAAGCAACTCTTGTGTATCTGTCTTCATTTCATTTCCTGTCTTCATTCTCAGCTGCCAACCTTGCCTTCCTCTTTACTGAGAAAACTCCAAGACTCCCAGCACCTCCAGCATCTGCACCAAGGATTCTGCCATCTCCACATGATGCAGATGAAATTTCCAAGCACTGATCAAAAGCCAAATCCTCTATGTGGGTGCTAACCCACAACAAGGGAGGGTGTGTGGTGTGGGTGGGGGGAGAATTGAAGTTCATTGGAGTAAACAAAGGGAAATGAAGGGAAGGGAGGGAGGATGGGAAAAGGAAAGGGAGGAGAATGAATTGGACATAACTTTGTAACTCCACATCATGTACATCTGCAAGAATAGGATCCTGATTAGAATAAGTTATATTCCATGTAATGTTTAATATGTCAAAATACACTCTGCTGCCATGTGTATCTAAAAACAACAACAAGAACAAAAAGAGCCAGTCCCTCAAGGTAGGCACCAAGTTCCACCCCCTTTCACCTATTCAAGGCTATTTCCCCCAGCAGACACTTTCTTCCTTCAAATGTACAGCATTGATTTCACAGTCTCCACTAGGGCATGCTCGACTGCTGAGCATACGTATTGCTATTTCTCCCATCCTAACACAACCGCTCTTGACTCCCTTATAACCTACCACCTAGTACTTTACTCTCCTTTCTACTGAACTTCCTCAGGCTCCCTGCCTTTAGTTCCTCTCCTCTCAAGCTCATTTATATCAACTCCAGTGGGGTTTTCATCACCTTCACTCAACCCAAACTGCCCCTGTGAGTATCTCTGATGAACTCTGCGTGGGACACTCTGTGATCACGATGTTAGTCATGTTTCTTATAATAAGCCCTTCATAGAGTTGGCCACGCCCTCCTTGGAACGATCTCTTTAGTTGTCTTCTAAAACAGCCCTTTCTTGATAGTTTCCCCATCTCAGAGAATAGAGCCATTCTCTACTTATTTTACCGATTTCGTCCTTTTCCCATCTCTTAATGTTACAGGATTCTACGGGTTCCATTCTGTTACCTTTTTTTTTTTTCTTTTAACTTACACTCACATCCTTGGTGATATTACTTTTCTTGAGGTTTAAAATACCACCTGTGTCTTGATTCCTAAATGTATTTCTAGATCAGACTACTCACTTGACTGGTAAATTGCAGCTAATTTCTGTCTATTGCAACCATCAGCACAGTCGTGGCCGCCCATTGCCAACCCCTCTGCCCTGTGGGAACAGCAACCAATTTTTCCTGCCTGGCTTGCTGAAGCTACAGTAGGCAATCAGGACCTTGCCCTAGAAATTCTTAGATTTCTGTGTTCTGAGTATGAATTGCTGTTTCTGATCACTGAGGGGTGGGTGAACATGAAGGCTGTAGGCTATTATTTTAATCCCCATCAACTGAGTGGCTTCCAGAAGGCTTCAAGACCAGTGTTTGTGGTTTTGGACTTTCAAAAAGGGCCCCACATAAAGGGACGATTAGAAAGCCACTGTGTATGCCCAGAGAAAGAGGCAAGTTCAAGAAAGACCCGAGAAGACCAGAAGTTTTCATTTTAGACTGATTCCCATCATGTCGCTATAGTATGATGACCAAAGAGCAAATTTGAGGGAAAGGAGAGAATATTATTTTTGAGTTAAAACATAATAAGATTTAATGTCCATTTCTCAGTGACAACTGAGAGGTATACAACAAAGCAATAAAGGATGGCTCATTCAAAGGAACAAAACACATGGGCAGGAAACATGCATGAAGAAGCCCAAACACCAAACTTACTAGACAAAGTCTTTAAAACAACTGTCTTAGAGAGGACCAAAGAGCTAAAGGCAGATATGGACAAAGAGAGGCAAATAATATATGGACAAAATGAAGATCTCAATAAAGATGTATAAAATATTAAAGGGAGCAAAAAGAAGTTCCTGAGTAGAAATGATAAAATATAAAATAATAAAATATGATAAAATGAGAAAATACATGATAGAGATTGAAAATCAGGTTCGATCAAGCTGAAGAAAGAATCCCCACAATTGAAGTTACACCATTGAGATTACTGAGTCTGAAGAACAGAAAGAAAGAAGAATAAAGAAAAGTGAACAGAGCCTAAGGGACCTGTAGGGTACCAAGAAGACCAATACACACATTGTGGCAATAGGACCTCAGGGACCTAAGGGACCTGTAGGGTACCAAGACCAACATGTACATTGTGGTAATTCCAGAAGGATAAGAGTGATAAAATATCAGAAGAAGTATTTGAAAAAAATACAACTAGGAAATAGCCCAAACTTGATGAAAGATACGAATCTACAATTTCAAGAAGCTCACATAATAAACAAGTGGGATAAACTCAAGGAGACTCATGACAATGGGCATGAATAATGTTTTCTATAAAGAAAAAAATATGCAAAGCAGCAAGAGAAAAGCCACCCAGCACATACAAGCTTTCTCAATGATTTCTCATTAGAAATCCTAGAGACCACTCAGTGTGTTGATATATTCAAATGGTTAAAAGAAAAAAACAAGCTGTTAGTTGAAAATTTAATATTGGGCAAAACTGACCTTCAGAAAAGTAAGGGAGAAAGTATGATAGGGTGGGAGAAAATCTGGTGGAGTTTGTTACCACGAAACTAGCCCCACAAAAAATGCTAAAGGCAGTCCTTCAGGATAAAATGAAAGGAAATATTATAGTAACTGGAAGCCATATGAAGAAATAAAGATCTCTAAAACAAGATTAATTTCAGGGTTATTTTAAAAATAGGCCTGATTGTAATTTTGAACTACAACTTTATTTTTAATTTTATAAGCTATTGAAAGATAAATGCATAAAAATTCAATTTCTAGTCTACTCTGTTGTGCACGATTTACAGAAACATCAATGACTGAAAGAGGAGATAGGGCACTTCAACAACTGTTGTTGTATTCTATTAGGGTGGTTTAAATTCAAATTAGGTTGCTAAAATCTGAAGATGTAAATAGAATTCCCATGGTAACCACAGAGAAAATATTTATGGAATTTACACATAAGGAAATGATAAGGAAATCAAAATGTTTCACGACAAGAAATCAACTAAGCAGAAAGAAGGCAGTACCAGAGGAAACGAAACACAAAAGTTTACAAATAAAATAGCAAAATAAAACAAATAGCAAAAACCACAAATTCTTTCCTTATTGGTAATTAAATATTAATGGATTCCTGTCAAATGACAGAGCTTGGTAAAATAGATTAAAATATGATACAAACTACATGCTGTCTGCAAGATGCTTACTTTAGATTTAAAGACACAAATAGATCGAAAGTGAAAGGATGAAATATGATAATCCACATAAAAGTGATAAAAAATAGAGGTGATATTATCCAACAAAACAGACTTTAAATTTAAATTGGTTACCAGTAAAAGATTCAGTACAGAAAGAAGATATAACAATTATAAATGTTTACAAATGTTATTTTTTTTTTAATATGACCATTCAAATTCCAGATGTTAAAACATAATGGCTGGCTGGGCCTAGTGGCTCATGCCTATAATCCCAGTGGTTGGTGAGGCTGAGACAGGAGGATTGTGAGTTCAAAGCCAGCCTCAGCAATTCAGTGAGGCCCTAAGCAACTTAGCAAGACCCTGTCTCAAAATTAAAAATTAAAAAAAAAAAAGCTGGGGATATAGCTCAGTGGTTAAGGGCCCCTGGGTTCAATCCCCAGTACAAAAAAAACAAAGAAATTTAATAGCCAGTGGTATTAAGTGTCAAGAGGTAATGAGGCCAGACGTGGTGGTGCATGTCTGTAATATCAGCTGCTGGGGAGGCTGAGGCAAGAGGATCATGGGTTCAAAGCCAGCCTCAGCAACATCGAGGTGCTAAGCCACTCAGTGAGACCCTGTCTCTAAATAAAATACAAAACAGGGCTGTGGATGTGATTCAGTGGCCAAGTGCCCCTGAGTTCAATTCCCAGTACGCCCCCCAAAAAAGATGATTAGGTCATCCCCTCATTAATTGGATTAAGACTCATAAAAGAGGCTCCAGCAGCCTTTTGCTTGCTGACCCTTCCACCTTCTGCATTTTTCTCTCCTTTGAAGGTCATGGCAATAAGGCAACATCCTGGAAGCAGAGATCAGCCATCTCCAGACAACTGTATCTGCTGGCACCTTGATCTTGAACTCTCTAGCCTCTAGGAGTATTAAAAAAATAAATTTCTAATTTTTACAAATTACCCAGTCTTGGATGTTTTGTTATAGCAGCATGAATAAACCCAACAGAGAACCTTCAAAATACATGAAGCAGAAACTGACAGAATTCCAGGGAGAAACAGGCACTTTATTTATTTATTTATTTATTTATTTTTATTTTTTTTATTGGTTGTTCAAAACATTACAAAGCTCATGACATATCGTCTTTCATACATTTGATTCAAGTGGGTTATGAACTCCCATTTTTACCCCAAATACAAATTGCAGAATCACATCGGTTACACACTCACATTTTTACATAATGCCATATTAGTGACTGTTGTATTCTGCTACCTTTCCTATCCCCTACTATCCCCCCTCCCCTCCCCTCCCATCTTCCCTCTCTACCTCATCTGCTGTTGTTCAATTCTCTCCCTTGTTTCCCCCCCTTTCCCTCATGCTGAGAGCCACGGCCGAGTCTGTATGGCCCCTGGCATTTTGCCAACAGTATTGATTGACAGGCGAGGCATTACTATCCGCCTCTGC
>NW_026000021.1:1286729-1291823 GCF_001458135.2 Marmota marmota marmota
ATGGCTGCCAATCTTACTGGAGTGAGATGGTATCTTAGGGTGGTTTTGATTTGCATTTCTCTGACTGCTAGAGATGGTGAGCATTTTTTCATGTACTTGTTGGTTGATTGTATGTCCTCCTCTGAGAAGTGTCTGTTCAGGTCCTTGGCCCATTTGTTGATTGGGTTATTTGTTATCTTATAGAAACAGGCACTTTAATAGTCTACTTTCAGTAGCAGATAGATCAGGTGGACAGAGGATAAATGAGGAAATCGAGGACTTGAACAACACAACAAACCCACTAGACTTGACAGGCACATCCAGAAACTCCACCCAATGATAGAATGTGCATTCTGTGTTCTGAAGTACATGAGGCACGTTCACCAGGACACAGCACATGTCAGGCCGCAAACTCAGTCTGGATAGATTTTTCAAAGGTAAATGTCATGCAAAGTATCTTCTCTGAGAAGTAAGAGGCAGTCAGACATCAACAACAGAAAGAAAAAATGGAAAATTCACAAATACAGGGAAATTAAATAACACAGTCTTAAACAACCAGAGTGTCAAAGAAAACACACACACACACACACACACACACACACACACGGTAAGTTAGAAAATGCTTAGGGTTGAATTGAAATTGAAAACATGACATGCTATGTGCACTTAGAAATTGTTAAAATTGTAAATGTTATATATATTTTACTAGGATAAAAAAATGTGATATTGACCAAAATGGGCTATTCCCATCCCTTGATGAGTAACAAGACTTTGAACCCAGCAAATGTGGAAATGGACATCTATCTTCCCCTTTTCTCCACCCTTGAGCCTGTCCCTGCCCATTGTCCCCAAGAAGCTTGGGTTCCGAGGGACACTCCCTTGGGGAAAAGCAGAGTTCGGTTTACTAGCTGCTCAGTGTCATATGACTCCCTGGGAGACCCAGGATGAATGGAGTGATCTGACCTAAAAAGGGAACTGAGTGCTTGTGAAAGAGGACCCGGGGCTGGGACACTTGCTTAGGTTTCTCTTCTTCTAAATTTCGTTTCTGGTCTCTGCCAGCTGGGAGCCTCTGGCATTGAGAGGAGAATGGTCATGTGTACTGGAAATGCAGGCTGAAGAAAGGTTCTCATGCAATCTTGTGGAGTCCCGGGGGGTACCTAAGAGGCCAAGAGAGAGAGGGGGGTGGTGAGTGGCAGTTTGATATGATGAACAGATAAGGAGATAGATCAGTTGCTCCGGGTCTCCCAGTCTCCATGCTGGGCACAGCAGGGGCACAGGTGGCTCCTGGGAAAAAGCGGGTATCCTCAGGCTACAATCAGGAGGGTGAGATCAGTGCTCACTTGACTTGTTAGACCTGAGCTAACCTCAGACGGGATTGGAGAGGAGCCCTAGCCATTTAGAATGTTATCAAAGCTTTGCTACACAGTTGCTCAGGGTGACTAGCGCCAACATGAACAGACTGGGAGCTGTCCAGCATCCATTTCCCCTTCCGAGAACCTGCCAATTTCCTTCTGTTAAGTTGTTTAGATTTGATTTCTATTGTTTATAGATAAAGAATCCAAAGTCCCCTAGCTCTGCACCAGGGGCTTCCAGAGCCTTCTTCCTGCCCTCTTTCTGCTTATCTCTCGAGTCTGTGTGCCCATTGATTCTGGACTTGCCGTGGCTTTGGGTAAGGCACCCCCCTTCACCAGCCATCAGTCAAGGGACTTTACCAGACCCCTCTCAAGCCAGGGAAAGGAGAGGCTCACGGTTTCCAGAATGAATGTCAATTCACCTCTCAGTTTCAATCCAATAATGACTGATCCCTTTATGGCTGTTCCCAATTTCACCCATGTTTGAAAGGAAGAAATTCTGTCATAGTGTAATAGTAACCAACACACTTTTAAAACAGCCACAAGCTGGCAATGAGTAGGTCACCTCCCTTTCAAAGAGCCCCGAGAAAGGGCTCAGAAGCAGCCCCCTTTTCTTTTGGAGCTCAAGGTTTGGTGTCAAGTCAAGAACATTCTAGAGGCCATGGCTAAGGCATTTTCCTGCTTGTTTAGTAATGCCTCACCTACATTCAAACCCCCTTTCCTTGTTTGGGGGCTGTCTTATTTTTTGAGGGTGAATGGAGGGAGAAATCATATCTGCTAAAGGGAATGAAGAGTTCCCAGCCTCACTTGCACCTGAGGCTTGTGTTTCCTGGTTGTGTTAGGATAGTGGTGTGTGTTGCTGAGAGGCCAAAGAAAATACCCAAAGAGGGTGCAGATGGAAGGTTGGCTGAAAACTTCCGGGTATGGTTCAGTGGTGACAGACTAGACAAGGAGCACCTCTTTTCTTTATGTTGCTACTCCACAAAGTCCAGTTGTGGCTGGAGGGACAGACACTTCTTTTCCTCTCCACAATGCTTGCTCCACACCAGTTACAGCAGGGAGAGGGGTTTGATGAGTTAAGTCTACAGAAGCAGTGACATCATTAGCTTAGTTGTTCCATTATTTCATCAGCATTCCAAGGGACTTAATGGGCATGCAACAAAGTGGTTCCCTGCAGATAACACTAACTTGCCCTACATTTCAGACGGGCCTGGAAGACAGTCAGCATCCTCCAAGACAGTACTCATGTGGACATTCTGGCCAGGCCCACCCTCCTTATTCCCTTGGCTAGGTTCTTGGAGATGGAAAAGTACATTTCAAGGACATGGTGTTTCACTGCCCTCCTTTTCCTGAAGGATAGCACACATGGCGTGTGGCCACCAAAAACACCCACCACGTTCCTTTAAAGGAGAAGCAGATGACACTGCACACCCAGGAAGAGAAAGCAGCTGGACAAGGCCAAGGGTCCTTCCCCCACCACCCCTGGGCATAGGCAGCAGCAGCAGCTGGGTTCTCACAGAACAGCTTTGTGACATGCTTTTGACTGTGCCCTGCATCCTGTCCCTGTCCTTTTCCCAGGACTATTTTAGCAGACTTTCTAGAAATTCTGTGCATTCCCAATGGTCCTCTAGTAATTTCATTCTCAGCTTAAATCAGCCAGATTATCCATTCCTGTGGCTTGCAGACTGCTACAGAGAGAAGACTTGCCATCAGTAGGCTTGGGGTCTAGCTCAGTGGTAGAGCACTTGCTCAGCATGTAGGAGATCATGAGTTTCATTTGCAAAACAACAAAAACAAATACCTCAGGAGGTCCAGGTATTTTGATTTTTGGAGAATAAAAGGGTCTGAGTTCCTTACATGAGCAAATAAGGGCCTCTGTGCAAGCTCCCCAGCCTTACATATTTGCTGCCTTTTCCTCCATCCAACTGACATTTCTCTGGCTTTCCTGAATTAACACAGTTTGCCATGTGGCTGTCCCTTCAGCCTGAACACACTTTCCCATTCCTGCATCTCATCAGGTGGATGCCCATCTCTCAGCCTAACGGTATCTTCCATGAAGCCTACCGCCAAGTAGAATTGGTCCCCAGGTTTGTCCCCTTTCTCTTCAACGTGTATTCTGCACAGAGACCCTCCCACATCTCAAAGCACCCTGCAGCACTTGTATCTCCAAGGCTCTTCCCTAAACTGTGAGCTCTCCAAGAGTGGGAACCACACGTTGCTGTTTCTTTAACCCCAGTTCAAGCAGAACTGAAAAACTGAAGAAAGGATTGAGAAACATCCCGATGCTGAGGAGCAGCTCCCAGGCTGAATTCCAGCAGCATCCAGAATTGTGTCCCTTATAGAGAAGGGAGGAGAGGAGGAAAGGGCAGGCCAAAGGCCTTTTTGCTCCCTTATTAACTCTGTTAGATGGAGTTGCAAAGAGTGACCATTCAGAAAGCTTCCGTGATCCCCTGAAGACTCTAAGGAATTTTATAACCAAGTGCACCTGAGATTCATTCTCCAAGGTCCTTGACCCCAGCCCCTAAGTTTTAACAGCTACTACTCATCCTGGGATTCAACTTTCCAAGAATTGCACACTTTAATACAGAACCTACACTGTCAGTTAGGTTTGTGCTAGAGGAGAGAGATGGGGCTGACAACCTTCACTGAGACTATATCTCCTCCCTGACCTGAGCTTGCTGAGAAATTGAAAAACTAGCCTCTACCTCAGAGCAAAGCCTGTCCAAGGAAGGGACATGACCTTTGTCCTTGGAAAGACCCACAGAGCACTACTAGGCACATTCCCTCCCTGCTGAGTTGTTTATCTACAAATAACAGGAGAGATCTGCTGCGCCAGGTGTCCCTGACTCAGTCAGGCTAGGTGGGGACCCATAGTAACCCCCTAGCAGCCACCAATCAGCATGAGACAGGGAAATACCTGGGATGCCAGATGACCCTCCCAGTAGTTTATGGTGTTGAGAAACCCTGTAGTTCAGCATGTACACCCCTCTTGGCTTAAACCAATCAGTTCAAACGAATCCCCCTCTTGTAGTAACCAATCACCCCTACCCAACTTGTTCCCACCAGTGAATGTGCTAATCATGTTTTAGAGTTGTTATTTGATTTCCCCTCGGTGTGTGATGATTTGCTAAGAGATGCTATGATGTATGTGGGGGTCCCTGCCTTCTCCAAAGAATGTATAAAACTGCTGCAAACCCTGGGCTTGGGGCCTCTCGGCGTCACCAGTTGCTGTGTGCATGTGGAGGACCAAGCTAGCTCGCAATTAACACCTCTTTGCTGTTTACATCGATGTTGGTCTCTGGTGGTCTTTTGGGGGTCCCGAATTTGAGCATAACAAAATCAAGTGTACACATCAGGGCACTTCCAACCATCCAAAGCCAGGCTCTGCCCCTCCTCCATTTGAAACATTTTTTTGAGTGGGACAATGTGCCATAAGCAACCCTCTTTGATCTTGGCAGCCTTTGATCTGACCCTGAGCTTTCTCCTGAATGAGGCTGACGTCTAGGGGCTCATGATTCTAAGAGCGGTGCTGAGTACAGTGAACCCTCTGAAACAAAAGCATAGGGAGCAACACTGTCCGGCAGCCGCACCTAGAGGTTGGAGCTGGGCTGCGTGCCGAGCCCTGTCCTCCGAAGGCTGGACTGCAGCCTCGAGCGTCTCGCTGGCCTGTTCGCCGCTGCACCTTCGGGCAGAGCCTGCTCTGGGGTCGTTCTGCACCCCCCTGCCAGGGGACCCGTGCTCCGGAGGAGGGGGACGGAGAGCC
>NW_026000021.1:1296007-1318500 GCF_001458135.2 Marmota marmota marmota
AATGGAGGGAGACCCTCATTGTTACACAAAATTACATATAAGAGGTTGTGAGGGGGATGGGAAAATAAACAAGGAGAGAAATGAATTACAGTGGATGGGGTAGAGAGAGAAGATGGGAGGGGAGGGAGGGGGGATGGTAGAGGATAGGAAAGGTAGCAGAATACAACAGTTACTAATATGGCATTATGTAAAAATGTGGATGTGTAACCGATGTGATTCTGCAATCTGTATTTGGGGTAAAATTGGGAGTTCATAACCAACTTGAATCTAATGTATGAAATATGATATGTCAAGAGCTTTGTAATGTTTTGAACAACCAATAAAAAAAATTAAAAAAAAAAAAGCATAGGGAGCTGTATTATTAATCTGCAAAACCCCCAGTCTATTGTCTTCTCTCTCGTGTCATTTTGGATTGCAGAAGGGAGTTAACTGATGATGATTGTGCAAACTGGATACAAATAAGGGAGGCAAAGTCCTGATGCAGACTTTTAAAGAGCTGGGTGGAGGAAAGCTGAAGTGTTCGGATTTCTGTAGACTTGCTTCTGAGAGAGTAGATTTTAGAGAATCATTTCCCCAGAAGGGGGAAGTGAACTGTCACGACTTAGTATCCAGCTCGGGCCAGGCTGTTAGGCATTGACCCAGGATCCCTTTTCATGACAATCCCCTTTAATGGAATGTCACTGTTTCCTTTTTACAGCTGAAGAATCTGAGGCAATTAAAAGATACCTGTTCAAGGTCACAAAACCTGGTCCATCCGACTGCAGAGCTCAGACGTGTCCACCAAGTCATACTGAATGGTGGAATCACTGGGCACTGAAAGGATGTTGGTTATTTAAATGGTACACTTTTGAGAGAATTTTTGCCTGAAGCAATAGCTTAGATATAAGGAGCACAAAGAATTAGGAGTCTGTGAGCCCACAGGAACACTGTGCATTATGCAACATGCAGATGGCCCTGGTACTCACAGCTTCTGTATTATTTGTGGATCAAATGAATCTTGGATAGAAAATATTATTTTAACAAACCCATTCTGTCTGCATTAAACACATATAGATGTTTTCTTTACCATTGTTCCCTAAGACATTATAACATAGCATTTACATTGTGTTAGATATCTTAAGTCATCTAGAGGTTATTTAAAATAGATGGAGGGCTGTTGGGTATAGCTCAGTGGTGTAGTGCTTGCCTAGCATTCATGATGTCCTGGGTTTAATGCCCAGTACTGCCAATGAATGAATGAATGAATGAATAAACAAATAAGTGGGAAGATTGTGTGGAATATATGAAAATATTATGCCATTTTATATAATGGACTTGAACTTTTGAGGTTTGGTATCTTCAGGGTTCCTGGAACCAACCTTCTTCAGATATCAAAGGACTGCTCAATATCTTTGTCATGCCACCTTCCCTTTCTTGATGACTTTCTCTAGCTTGAAGTCTTCACTCTCCCACTAAAAGAAATGGCTCACACAGCATTTCCACACTCAGAATTTACCCTAAGAAGATACTCCCATAATGCATTGTGAACCCAATACATCACAGCATTGTTTAGCATAGCAAAAAAACTGCAAGTAGTCTGAATGGTTTTCAGTACGGAATATAATCAGACTTTAGAAAACATTATGCAAATAATTAAAAAGACTGTGATAGGTCAGATTGTGTTAATTTGGAAAGAGTTGCAAGTTTTTATTAAGAAGGACAAAAAAGGAGCACAACAAATGAATAATATGACTCTAGTGATACAAATTAAATTATATGCATATTGTATGGAGTGTTAATCATAAAATTTATTAAAAGTTGACTAGTATACAAAGACCTTTCAGATAAAACACAAAAACCTTTGAGATAAAAGACTGGCTGGGAGGGATTTTGAAAATATCAACTTTTATTATCATGACTCTGTATTAAGATTTGTGGACCCTTATATTATATTTATATCACCTTGCACAGTCCTGATCTTCTTATGTATTGTAAGGTAATTAATGTTCATAGTAAGTCTATGGAATTGTTAGCTCCATTTTACAGATGGGAAAATCTGGGTACAGAGAAATTAAATACCCCATCACAGTCTCTGGCTATTAACTGCTAGAGTAGGGATTTGAGCTCAGGGGTCAGGGTCCAGAGTTCAGACTCATAAGCACTGTGCTACACTGACACCTACAAGAGAAGGTACTTGCTTCCAGATTACACACACAAAAAGCACTTAGTACAATCCAAAACCAATCAGTGTCAATTATTGATAAAGACTCTCAACAAATTTGAAATAGGAGAATTCTTTAACTTGATGACATCCATGAAAATTCTATATTCAATATCACCACTTCTGTCCAGTATTGAACTAGAGGTTCTGGCCATGCAATAAGGCAAGAAAAATAAATAAAATAGAATTTCTTTGGAAAACAAAAGTAATGCTGTCTTTATCCACAGATAACATGATTATCTACAAATCTCAATGTTTTCTACATAAGTGGTCCTAAAACTGAAAAGCAAGCTTGGCAAGAATGCAGAATATAAAATCAATACAGAAAATGCAATTAAATTTCTGTATGCTAGTAATAAGCGATTGTTTTAATCAGCTTTTTTTGTTGTTGTTGTTGTTGCTATGACCAAGAGACTTGACAAAAACAAATTTATAGGAGGAAAAGTTTATTTGGGGGCTTACAGTTTCAGAGGTCTCAGTTCCACAGACATCCATTCTTCAGGGCTTGAGGTAAGGCAGAACATCATGGCAGAAGAGTGTGGTAGAAGGAAGGAGCTCAAGACATCACACCAGGAAGCAGAAAGAGAGCTCATCAAAGACAAAATATATACTTCAACGGCACATCCCCCCGCAAGGACCCACCTCCTCCAGCCATACCCTACCAGCCTACAGCTACCACTCAGTTAATCCCTATCGGGGATTAATTCATCAGCTGGGTTAAGTCTCTCATAACACAATCTTTTCACCTCTAAGCCTTCTTGCCTTGTCTCACACATGAGCTTTTGAGGGATAGATATCTAAATCATAACACAAATTGCTAATTAAAAATTTAAAAATTATTTAATGTACAATAGCATCACAAATATAAAATACTTAGAGATAAGTCTGACCAGAGATGTATAAGACTTATAGACTAAAACTTATTTTTGATTTTTTTTAGTTGTAGATGGACACAATATCTTTATTTATTTATTTGTACATGGTGCTGAGGATTGAACCCAGGACCTCACACATGCTAGGCAAGTGCTCTATCACTGAGCCATAACCCCAGTCCTAAAACTTATTTTTGAAAGAAAAACCTAAGTGGAGAGATACACCATGGTCATAGAAAAAAAACTCAATATAGTTAAGATGTTAGTTCTTCTTAAATAATATATAGATATAGTGCAATCTCAATCAAAAGTATAAGCTGATTCTAAAACTTTTTGAAAAAATTATAGGGCCTAGATGGATTTGGTATCAGGTGAGGGATGATTTAGTGAGTCTTACATTTTAAGCAATGGTTTCCAAAGGCACTATCATTATTAGCATATTTGTGATACACTTAGAAAGTTCAAAAGGATCAGCTAAAATAATAATAAAATATTAGCAGAGCACGGTGGAACACTACTTTAATCCTAGCAACTCAGAAGACTGAGGCAGGAGGATTGCAAGTTCAAAGCCAGCCTCAGCAACTAAGTGAGGCCCTAAACAACTCAATGAGACTCTGTCTCAAAATAAAAATTAAAAGGGCTAGGAATGTGACTCAGTGATTAAGTGCCCCTGGTTTCAATCCTCAGTACCCAAAACAAAACAAAATAATAAAAATATTTTTTAAAATCCAGTAAGGAGGTTGGTAACAAAATAAATATATAAATATAGTTTTCTTAATAAAACAACTATAAATTAGAAAATAAAATGAATATAAGAACATAACTCATTAATATTGCAAACAAAGAGATGAAAGAATAAATGTAATAAAAAATCAACTCCATATGTGAGGAAAACTTTGAAATTCTGCTGAAGTACATTTTTAAGAAACTTGAGTAGATGTCTTGGATAAGAAGTTTCACTGTTAGAACAATGTGAATTGTCCCTAAATGAACCTATAAATCTAATGTAAGCTTACTAAAAATACTAACAGGGTTTTTTTTTCTTTTTTTTAAGAAAGGGCATTGGATAAGTTCTTTCTAAAGTTTGTGTAGAGAATAAACATGCAAGAATGAGCAAAAAAAATTAAAGTGAAAGATTATGAGAGGAACTCATCTTACCAGTTATTATAAAGCATGATAATGAATTTGCTTTTGTCTACTACCTGTGATGAGGCAATAGCCATGGTAGAGGAAAGTCCACAAATAATGAAAATAAACATCAAAATTTAGTATGTAAAAGAGGGGCAGATTTCTTATCAGAAAAAGAAAGGATGGACCTTTTGATAAATTATGTTGAGACAACTGGTTAGCAACTCCTTAATGAGAAATTAAATGCTGATGAAAGTGCAAGCACAAAAGATAGACAAAAACCAGAAGAAACGATAATCTGTTTAGTATATTTTTAAACATTCTTAGAGTAAGGAAGTACTTTCCTAGCAAAACCAAAATGTAGGAGTTATAAGTTTGACCACATAAAAGTTACAATTAGCTAAATGTGGAGAAAATAAAAGGCATTTTTAAAACTAAGTTTTGTTTTAAAAGAGTAAACCATGAAAAACACTTAAATCACATTTTGCAAAGGGATAACTTCCTTAATATGTAAAAAGTCTATGCAAATAAATAAAAAACTTTAATAGGAGGACAAAACACAAGAATGGGAAGTTTGTAGTGTGGGAAATGGGTCATAATTGATAATACAAGTCAAACTTGCGTTTTTAAAATCTGTCAGGTTGGAAAAAATAAAAAAACTTGACAAAACATTATTGGCAAACGATAAAAAGAATAGGCACTCTTGTGACCAACGTGATGAGAATGTAATTATTGTACCTCTTTTTGAGGAGTAATTTGGCCATGTCTATGGTAATAACTATCTTTAGACTTGATAATTCCACTTTGAAGTATTATTGTTACAGTTTTTCGTACACATGGACAATTTATGAAGGTGTTTATAAAGACTGAAAATAACCTGAATGTCCCCTCGTAGGAAGCCAGTTGAATAAATTATGATCCATTCATCTGATAGAACACTATACTAGCACAATGACACTTTGAAATATCATCCAGTGTATTTTCCTATTTGGTAATAATCCTTCTCCTCTTCCTCTTCCTCTTTCTTTCCTCTCCCTTTCTTCCTCCTCTGCTCCTGAGCCATTAATGCTCAGCCTGCAGGCCCAGGTTTGTAGGAGGGGCTTGCCTTGCCTGGGTTGAGGGAAGGCTAATGTAGCCTAGAATAGAGAAGTCTCCCTTCACCCCCTACCAAGGATTGAACCCAGGGGTGCTAAATCACTGAGCCATATTCCCAGCCCTTTTTTATTTTTATTTTGAAACAGTATTGCAGAGTTGCATAGGGTCTCACTAAGTTGCTGAGGCTGGCCTTGAACTTGCCATCCTCCTACCTCAGCCTCCTGAGCTGCAGAGATTATAGGCAAGTATCACTGCACCCAGTAAAGAAGTCATTTTTCAGCTTTGATTTCTGGATCTTAAAAGATTTGGGAAAAAACCCCACCATCTTGAAAGCTTATCATTTCCAGAAATAAAGAGGGGGTGCTTTTCAGAACTCCCACAGCTGGTTTTCATGTTTCAAGAGCCAAACTTTGGAGTGCAGGAATAAAATGATAAAGGATGAAATGACATAAAGTAATAATTCAAGGGTGGATCCCCTGGTGCCAGAGAGGCAACCAGCCAGGAGATGCTGGCAGAAGGCTGCCCGATCCAGGGAAGCCCTCATGGCTTGAGTGGGCAATCTCTGCTCGCTGCTCAGGATGTTTATCCATCAGACCTGTGATCCTGGAAGGGGACAGTTTGGTTCCCCGGAGACAATTGCTCATGCTTGAGGGAGGGTTGTCTCGTCCTGCCAGGTTCTGCTTGCCAGGCTCTGCTGTTCCTGGAGATGTACAGCCATGACCAGAGATGGCTAGACCCTTCTCCTGGGAGCTGGGACAGGAATGTCCCTGCCAATCTTGAAAGTGCCTTAGTTACTCTTAACTTGGTGTGCCCAGTCTTGAAGGGGTCAAGATAGGTTGGGTAAATTTAGGGCTGATAAACCTTGTATTGCCAGTTTTCAGATGAAGACACCTTGAATAATTGACGTGCCTACCTGCAGAGCCGAGCAGGAATCTGAAGATAGACACAAAATGAAGGCACAGATGCCAGGCTTTAGCCTGCATTTAGTTCCCCACTGGGCATCTGCAGGCCCAAGGGAAGAGTCACTGGTTTTAGCAAAGGAAGCCTCTAAGTCTCTGCTATAGTGTGTGTGTCCAGAAGGGCAGCTTCTGGTCCCATTGAGGGTGCCACTAGGTGTGGTGGAGGATCAGATGATCCTGGGGCCCTTTGTGCTCTTTCCTCAGGACACTCCCAGGGAGATGACACTCCTTATCACACTGTCATGTTCTACCTGACTGGGGAGTGGCAGGGGCCACACCTAAAGGTCAGGTTGACCTGAGGGCAGTCCTCAGACCCCACTGACTTCCATGCAATGTGGAGAAAGCTGGGGTCTCGGTGACCAGACTTAGGCACCAGGATGACGCTTGGGCTCAGGGTGGAAGGCCACCCAGGGCAGAATCTTGATTCTGAAAACCTTGAGGTCAGCGATTGAGGGTGCCAGCCCTTGGTGGGGTCAGCACATCTCAGTGAATACACCGTGGGTGCTCAGGGGAGCAGCAGGCACCCCCCCACACACACACACACACACGTCAAATTGGATACGTCCGTGTTTGCTGTGCCCACTCAAGAGGCACAAGAAACTGAGGCCAGTGGTTATCCCTGGGGAAGGTACTTGGGAGACTGAGGACCAAAGAGAGTCCAGGCAGGATCAGCAGGATGAGAGCTCCACACACTACAGGACTGCTCCCAACAGACTAGGCACTCACAAGGACAAGGTCATTGCCATGGTCTCCGGTGTCAGAGTGGGGTTTCTGGGAAAGCAAGGAATATGTTCTCCCCAGCAGGTGTGGGACTCAGGGGCTTCCTGGGTATCTGTAAAGATCTAACTGATGGCCTTGCTGAGGCCCCAGACATTAGCAAATGTTTGTTGAAGAAAGTGGTAAATATAAGCTGAACAGGAGGTAAGAGATGGCTGAAGAGGTGGCCCCAAGAAGTTGGCCTCACAGGCTTTGTAGAAAGGACAGTCCCAGTTTGTGCCTGTTGTTCCAATGTGGCTATTAATAGTGGCTCCTTTGATAAAACCCAGGGGTGCTCCAACATGGAGCTACATCTCTAGGCCTGTTCATTTTGAGACAGGATATCACTAAGTTGCCCAGACTGGCCTCAAACTTGTGGTCCTCCTGCCTCAGCCTCCTAGGTAGCTAATAGGTTTGTGTCACCATACCCAGCCCACTCCTGAATTATAAAACTAAATTTTGTCTTTTAAATTAATGTTCTTAATGAGTTTCAGCATGCTGCCTAGGACAAATTAGATTATTTTATGTACCAATTGAGTGTTTACAAATCTTTGAATCACAGAAAAGAAATATATACATACATATATATATGTATGTATATGATTTAACAGGTTTTTTCACTGATTTGTTTCTTGATAAAGTCAGGACATTAGGGAAAGGTATACTTAATACAAGTGAATGAAACAACTAAATAAGACCTAAAAATTGGCCTTTGATTTTAATATTTGTTCTTACAAACCTTGCCAATGTAAATAAAACAATGGTGTTTTAAGCCTCAAAAAAATAAAAATAGTGTCCCCTTTGGTCTTAGACGTGTCCCAGTTTGGGTGATAGATCATATAACCACTATCTGTAGGTAATCTGAA
Organism: Marmota marmota marmota; assembly: GCF_001458135.2. NCBI lineage: Eukaryota > Metazoa > Chordata > Mammalia > Rodentia > Sciuridae > Marmota > Marmota marmota. Next base: position 1,303,884 of record NW_026000021.1, read on the forward strand.
AGCTGCATCTCCTTAAGTGCTTAGGACAGAGTCAGGACTCCTTCACCTTTGGCCTCCTAACTGCCCCTGCTGTCCATCAACCAGCACTGATCCGTCATCAAGGCTGGGGTGCATCAGACAGAGCCCCAGGAGTCAGGAAGCTTCTAGTCCAGCAAAGGAGGCAGGCACCAAGCAGGTGGCCACAAGCATGCCCTCCTCACGTCTCTGCCATCATCCTCGAGGACCACCCAGGACGTAATGGTCACGGTCACTGATCAATATCCAGGCATCATCCCTGAAGCTTTCCGTGCATCCACACCTGCCGGCTCTGTGCCCTCTAGAATGTTAAGCCCAGAAAAACTAATGGTGCTGTTCCCCTGCCCAAGGAATTTGTCATCTGGCTGGGGAGACAAGAATCCAGGCTTGGAGACAATCGAGGACAACCCAAGGGAACAAATAAAAGCCATTTCCTTTTGGTAAAACAACTTTCTCATAATTTTTTAAAATTATTTTAATGGTACAAATGTATGCAGTACAGTGTGAGGGTTTATTACCTGTATGTATACAGAGTGTGATGATCAAATCAGGACAGCTAACATCTCCCTCTATTAAACGTTTTTTTAAAAAGGCCCCCGGGGACAGACCCCTGACTGTGGCCTCCACACTCCTTCAGCAGGTGAGAGGATGGCCCTCTGCAATTTCACAGGCTCCTGCATCCCATCAGCTCAGTTGATCACCTTTGGGATGGAGGAGAACCCTCCCCAGGCAGCCGGTGCCAGAACAGGTTCCCCCGTACCTGCTGATTGCAGCCCTTGAACCAAGATTCTTGCCCTTCAGGAGGAGGCTTATCCTGATGCTGTGACCCAGAAACTTCTACGGGGACTCACGGGTTGGTTTTTCCTTCCACCCAGAGGCACTGCCAGCTCCTCAGAAATCTAAGACAGGTTAGATCTCCAGGCCCTGTAGGCAGACCCCTCCACCCTGAGGAAGCTGTTTCCGAATGTGGCTGAGCAAACTTTTCAAAGACACCCGTGTCCTTCGCTTGTCCAGGAGCCTCCCCGGGGCTGAAGGAAGCAGTTGGTCTTGCCTGTCAGGAGTTATCCCTTCCTGGCAGTGGCCGGGTGTTTATCATTCAGCGCAGGGCTTGGGATGGGACCGAGTGGATTGGAACTGAAGTATCTGCTTGATATTCAGAGTGGAGTTTAAATTAACTGCGCAGAAGTCCAATCTCACATTGCTGCTGTTTACTTTGCCGGAGCAGTGCGAGGACTTAAAGCTTTGGTCCATCCAAATTCCTAATGGGCCAAGTGCCCCAATTAGAGATGATGCTGTGAACATCCGTCGCTTCTGAGAGCTGACGCAAGGATGATTCAGGAGAGGCCTCGGTGTCCTTCAGCTGGTTGTAGAAGAGTGACCGCAGGGACCAGGGCTGCTCTGGGCTTACCAAAGCACTGGGTGGGGTGGGGTCACTTTCATGGCTCTTAGGCCTCTTTCCCAGCTAGGACTTCAGAGCCCTGCAGGACTTCAAAAGCATTTGTGGCCCTGTTAGTGCCTTTCAACCTAGTGGAGGCTGGTAGGGCAGGGGTGGGGGAGGGGAGGTGCTTGGAGGGCACTGGGTTGGCCCCTTGGTCCCCTGTTGAAGGGGCTGAAGCTGGTAGATGGGAACATGGGGGTGATCCCATGGCTCTATTTTTAATATGCTTAGACATTTCCATAGTTTAAAGCTCTGTATGATTTTCTTTTTTTTACTTGGATAAGTTTTTTTTTTTTTTTTTCTTTTTTGTGGACCAGACAACTGAGATTCTATCAAAAGGCAAAGGGGCCTCCTTGACAGCTCACTCTCAGATAGACAGAGGCCCTTGCTTCCCCCAGTCCTGCCCCAGGGGATAATAACACACTAGAGCAGCCAGGTGTCTGGAGCCAGGCTCTGCCCCTGAAGTCAAGTGGGAGGTCCTGGTACCAGGAAAGTGGGCCCAGACCTTGGGAATGATTCAAGCCCGTGATTGGCTGAGGCAGTCATGTGACCCGGTTTTGGCCAGTGAAGTACAAGGACACATTCTAGGTGGGCGGGACTGCTGGGAGGGATTTTCCTATTTGTTAAAGGAGAGGTCATTTAGAAGAAGGTATCCTTTCTTTGATATCCCTGCAGGCTGTGGTGTCCTTTCAAGGACCTCTGACCCCTTTAACTAAGCCTTATACTAGCTGTCCCCCTTCATTACATCTCTCCAGCTACCTGGGCCACTTGTTTTCCCAGAACATGCTAAGCCCTCTCCTGCCTCAGGGCCTTCATGTGTGCTGTGCCCACCATCTGGAATGTTCTACCTCCAGATCTTCAGTTTCTCCTTCTTTCACATCTTTTCTTACAGGTTAGCTTCTCAGTGAGAGCTTTTCTTGTCTCATTCAAAAACAAACAAAAGAAAATCATCCTTTTTCTCCTCTTCCTTTTTTTCATTTTCTCCATAGAACATACTACCACATACTAAGTATTTGTTTGCTTACTTGCTTTGTTCATTGCTTCTCCCTACTGTAGTGGCACCCCTTCCTCCACAAAAGTCTTAACTGGGCTTCTCCAGAAATCTTCACCATGGCTGATTTTAGGACTATCAGCGAAAGAGTCTCTGCAAAAGAGTTCAATGTAGATAAACTTCCTATTTTCATGTCGCCCTGTTTTACTTGGCCACTGGCCAGGAAGATACCAGCACTCCAGGTGCTGGATACCCCCTTACTAGTTTCTCACAGACATATATCTAGTATAGTAGTTTATAGAAATGTGCAAGCAAGGCCTCTGGCCTTGAGCTGGGCTTCACAGAGATGTCTACATTTTTAAGATAAGTTTCCAACCGGGCTTCATGGTAACAGCTGGTGGGGAGAGGCAAGAAAGGGGAAAAGCAGCTCTCCCTTTCTCAGGTGTTGTCCTTGAAGAGTTAACTTGCCCAGAATAGTGAAAGAAAAAGCTGTTTTTATGTGAACTTCTGCAGACTATGAACTTCTGAGCCCCTCTCCTTACATGCTGGGTATAAAACTCTGAAACTCCCTGAACTCAGGGTTCAGGGGATTAATTGATTACAGCAAAAGCTGTGCCCTCTGAACCTGGCTGCAGCCAAATAAAACGATTTCCTGCTATCTTTGGTGCCTTGCCTCGTCTATCCTTACAACAATATTTTCAGAATGAAAGCTCCTGAGGGCAGGGATTTTTGCCAGTTTTATTCACTGATGTGCTCCCAGCACCTGAAAAATGTTCAACACACAGTAGAACTTATTAAATGTTTGTTAAATGGGTGAATGAAAGCATTGCTATACTTGGAATTTCAGCAGCCAGTTTGTGACCATGAGAAGTAAAAGAAATGACAGAGAAACAGGTCTCAAGTCTCACTCTCACTAAGCAGCTGAATGAAGACATCTGCTGCTGAGTTATTGCTATTGAGGTAATTATGTCCTAGTAATTTAAGTCACAATTATTTGGGGGATTTTTTTTTCTTGTGGCTGAAATCATCCTGAATGATAACTAGCTTTGGTACTGTTAGTACGAGAGTCAAAGGCTCATTGTCATGGAATCCTGAGAGCACTGAGGCCCAGGCCCTCCAAGGATGGGGTGGAGACCTAGAAGGTAGAGTCTAGAGTGTCACCTGTGGAGGAGGTGGACAGTCTGAAGCTGGACTGATCTCAGCTCTTGGTCTTTCCCTCAGTGCACAGGGTGATGTCATGCCCACTGTAAAGTCTGGATGCAGAAACTTCCAAGGGTTCCATGCCCTGGTGTTCAGGAAGTGACCTTCCTGGGAACATGTCCATCGTGTATGTTAAGCAACTATGGGAGGCGTCATTTTAAGTTCCCTCTAGCTGTTTGACTCTGGCAGCAGGTTTGGGACGAACACAGAGGACTCCTACCTTCCCTGGGGGTCTCTCTCCTACCTACACCAGCTCCAGGGTGGCTGTCAGGCCCAGGGTGGGGCATCTCACATGGCCCATCTCACACGAGGGGCCCTGGGGGGTCAGCAACCATCTGGTCATCTGGATTTGCCTAGACAGGAAAGTAGAACAAGTCTCTGCTTGGAACTCCAGACACGCACAGACCAGGTGACTGGGTGACAGGGACAGAGCTCCTGGTCTCCGCACGGCCAGGGGCTCTCCGACCTTGTCATCACGTCTCAAGCTGCCCTTGCTCAAGAGCCTCCCCTGGGTCTTCATTGTTCTGAAGGTAAAACCCAAACTCCTTACCAGGACCCACAGAGCCACACGGGGTCCAGCCCTGCCTGAACCCAGACTTCTCATCTCCCCACCTTCATCTGGCCAAGCTCCAGGCTCCGCTGTCTCCCTGTCTGTGTCCCTGAGTGTTTGTGACCACCCTTCTCCTGGCATGACGGACTTATTCTTAACCCTGACGTCTCCACTTACATCTCTTTTCTCTTTAGGGAAACAGTCCCTGTCTTCCCCCACCCCCACCCCCAAGCACCGTCACCCTGTTTATTTCATTCACAGTCTCTGGAGATCTCCTTTCCTTATTCACTTGTTTATGGGATGTCCCCCTGGTCAGACTGTCCTAGAGGGCAAGAACTGTTCTCTACTCTTGGGGACATTCACACAGTCCCTCAGCTGAAAGCCCAGCACCCAAGTGGGGCCAAATAATTGTGCTGAGCCAATCTGTGGGACGGTGAATGAGTGCTGTGTTCACTTCAATTAGAAGCCCAGGTGGCCAGGCCCCAGCAGGACCCTGTGATGGCCCTAGACACCCAGAAGTGTCACAGCCACCCCAAGACAGTGGTGCTTGACTCACCTCAAAATGAGGGAGATGTAGAAGGGTTTGGGCAGCCAGGGCAAGGAGGCATGGGAGGAGGTCAGGGGCAGGGCCAGAATAAGGGAGCGTGGAGAGGGTCTTTCCATGAGGTCAACTTCCTGGTTGGCAGAAGTGCTCAGGGACACAAGCGGGGGACCCAGCGAGACACTTCTGTACAGATGCTTCCCATCTGTGGGGCCCCTGTCTTCAGAGAGGCCTGTCTCCGTCTCCCCATCTCTTTTCAATAAACCTACTTCTTGCTTGCTGTCTCGGTGTCCTGTTCTTTGATTCTTTGCTGAGTGGAGACAACAAACCCAGCACCTCTAGACTGTGACCAAAAGGGGACTGTTCCCAAGCAGGCTGAACACGATGCCTGTCCTCTGGGGCGTGGAACCCTTCAACCTCAGCACCCCATCCTGCCCTATTGCTGCCAGGCTGTCCAGCAACTGAGGGGACCTGATGGATGTTGGGGCCACCGCTGTCCTCTCAAGGAGCTGCCGAGGTCTTTCCGGTGTTGGTCTGACCAGCGGGAACATTGTCAGAAGAGCACCCACAACTGTGGGTGTGTAGGACTGGAGGAGTCTGAGGATTAGGGAAATGAAATCCTCACCTCCTGCGAGTGGTGAGGTTTGTCCCTTGGAAAGGTAACTCGGAGGACCACAAGCGTCCTTCCTCCTCAGCCCCACCCCCCACCCCAGAAATGGGCACACACACGTGTTCCTGCACACACACCCGTGTACATGTTATGCAAAACACACATGCACACATGTGGAAGCCATACACCCACACGCACACACACCCACACACACAAGTAGGCACACACTCACACAAATACAGCCACCCCCCACAAAGAGGCATATTTCCCTCCCTTCAAAAATATTTACTGTTTCAGGGAAAGTTATTCTGAGTTCAGAAACTCCCTTGCCTGGACCCTTCCTGTTCAGAGGTTCATAATTGCCACACGGCGGGCTCAGCTTCTTGGCTGGTTCAGGCCAAAATGCTCTCTTTCTGCTGTAAGTCCCAGGGAAACGCTTAATGGGAGGGCGGGGACGTGGTCCCTGATTGCGGTTCTGAGTGCTTCTGATGTGGGTGCATTAAGTCTCCCTTAATTTGTTCCAGTCTGGGTCTGTCATCCTTGTCTTAAATCTTGCTATAATTTCAGCTGTCAATTTATTTCCCAAAGTGAGAGCAGCAAGCAGGACTTAATGAATCGATCAGCAAGTGCTGTTGTGCAAACAGGAGCCGGGGAAGGAATGGATATTTTACTGGGAAGCAAATGTCCTGAACTCTGGGCCTCTTGTACCACCGACTGGCTGAGGAGGTGGGATTTGCAGCTGCAGGCGGACCTATGGGTGTTGGCACCTGCAGGCATGAAGAGTGCCAACACTTCGCTGGCTGCCTGCAGGTGGATCTTAACTGCCCCCTGGAGCTGAACCACCTTCCCAGCACCATGCTCAATGCCAAGGAGTACACCAGAGGCCCAACTCTGCCCTCTGGAACTCTTGATCTCTCTGTGCTTATCCATGAAATGTCAGGGGTGAGCAGAGAAAGATTGGCATACGGAAGTCAGGTTCCGGATTCTTCTCACACCGTTGGGTGACTTCACTTCCCTGCCAACAGAAATAGGTAGCCTTGTACTTTCAGGGAGGATGGACCCCTGTCCACCCCAGAGAAAAGAACTCCATTATTCTAGTGAATTAATGCTGATTCTGTGCCCCTGGACAGTTTAGTAAACATGTGACTCAAGGTTGGCAGAGGAAACCTGAAGGAGTCTCCACAGGGTAAGTGAACTTCTGGAAATGTTTTAATCATTCTTTAAAAAGGGACAGGAGAAGGGAAATTCTCTCTATGACAACTGGATATTATTGTGTGAGGACGTGATGGCTGGAGCTACTGATGCTATTTTGTCCTGCTGAGTGGGGGGGGGGGGGGGTGGAAATGAAGTGCTGAGTTTGATGGGGAAAAATACTTGGGTCCTTGAGGCTGTCACTGAGGCTCACAATTGTTCAAACTTGGAACTTCTTTATTTTCAGACTGTTTGTTACAGGAGATAATTAATGTTCTTGTGGTTGAGACACTTTCTGATGGATTTTTCTTTTTCCTGCAGCTAAAAGGATCTTACCTGGATTGGTCAGAATAAGTCAGGTTAGGTATGATAACAAACAGCTCTCAACGACTCAGTGGCTTAGTACAAGTTAACTTCCTTCAGGTCACGGACCCCTTGAGGGTGGGCAGAGCTCATCACACCCCTGGTTACTGGAGGCTGGACAGAGAATGTTGCAAATTGCTCCCTGGCCCTAGAAACTTCTGCCCTGAAGTGACCCCTAGCACTTCCCCTCTCGTTGGATTGATTAAAGCCAGTCACGGGGACATGCCTTATTTCAAAAGCTGCTAGTGAGCAATTCCTACCATTTTCCCAAATGGTAAAATCTGGGACTATGTGGCAACCAACACCAATGTCTACCACCTTAACTGATGCAGAATCTAATAACAATGGTAGAATACCTCGGACCAACAATTCAACTTCCTCAAAGCTTGGCTTCCTCATTTATAAAATTGAAATGCCCCGAAAGTGTCTTTCTTTTCCTACTGTGGTTATAATGAAATGAGTGATAAATAGAAAGGTATTTTTTAAAGCATCGTGAAGCCTGCTCGAGGGGAGATCTGCAGGGACTCCTTGCTTTGAATGTACAGCTTTCTCAGACCCTGCTCCCTGTCCACGGCCAGGCCCTGGGTTGTGAAGACACTGGATGTTTTCCACCTTGGTGACAAAACAGAGAACATGCTAAGCCCATGTTTTGGCATTGAGGTGGGGGGCGGGGCTGGCACAGGGGGTTGTTTTCTCCGAGGCCCTTCTGGGAGGGGCCTTGTACCACTGGCTTCTTAACAAAACACTCCACACTGGGAGCTTCCACTACTGAGATCAATTTCTTGCCATTCTGGAGGCTGGAAGTCCAAGTTCAAGGTGTGGGTGGATTTGATTCTTCCGAGGCCTTTCTCCTTGGCTTTAGATGGCTGTCTTCACCTATTTTAAATGGCCTTTCCTCTGTGTGTGCGTCCTGGTATCTCTGTGTGCGTCCTGGTATCTCTGTGTCCTCATGTCCTTCTTCCAAGGACACAAGTCGCACTGGATTCAGGGCTCTCATTTTGACCTGATCACCTCTTTAAAGACCTTACTGGGGCTGGGATTGTGGCTCAGCGGTAGAATGCTCGCCTAGCATGTGTGAGGCCCTGGGTTTGATCCTCAGCACCACATTAAAAGTAAATAAATAAAATAAAGATATTGTGTCCAACGACAACTAAAAAATAATTTTTTAAAAAAAGACCTTACTTCTGAATATACTCACATTCTGACGTGCTGAGGGCTGGGATTTTGTTACTGAACCAGGCCCTTTTGCCCATGAAAACAATGAGTTTGCAAAAGGGAGTTTACTCACAAGGCAGCCAAACATGAGGAGGCCTGAGCCCCAAGTCTCAAGCCCACCTCCCTGCAGATAGGGTTTATGGGATTAAGAAACAGGATATTCTGAGGCATGGGGAAAAGTGATTGGAGTCCCAGTGGCTCTGGAGACTGAGGCAGGAGGATTGCAAGTTCAAAGCCAGCCTCAGCAACTTAGAGAGGCCCTGAGCAATTTAGCAAGACCCTGTCTCAAAATAAAATCTAAAATAGGGGTGGGGATGTGACTCTGTAGTTAAATGTCCCTGGGTTTCAATCCCTAGTACAAAAAAAAAAAAGTGACTGGAAGCAGGGAAAAGTGAAGCAATTGGTGGTGTGCATATGTGTAGTTAAATTTCATGGACCTTCAAAGGGTGTGTGCTCAGAAAATCGCAGTGTTACCTGCTCCGAGGGTAGAGTTTTGGCTCTCTGATGTCAAAAGTCACCCACTGTACATTTGCATAGGCCCAAGGGAAGGTCAATAGTTTTAATTGATGAGCAATAGACAAAAGCAGCATCCAAGCTCCTGAAAGATAACTTAGGCACCTGTGACCATTGTGACCATTGGGAACAGAGGTGTTCCCAGGCATCGCTCTGCTCCCGTAACCTACCCACCTGGGCCACCTCTGCCGATGACAACTGACACGAGGAGCAGAGAGAGCCAGCTCGAGCCACTTCTGGCCAGCGAGTGTTGCCAATTTGCTGTGTGCAGAGGGATTGGTGGGCTAATGAAACCCAGCGCGGTGAGTTTACTTACAGACAGAGTTGTATAAGATATTCATAATTAATTGTGTAGGTTTAAATGCTTAAGAAAGTTTATTTATAATCTTAACTGTAGTCTCTGCATTCAGTTCACTTTAAACAGAATCTTAATTTGGGAAACTCAGCAAGATACACATCCTCGCCAGTCTGTTTAAACCTTCTCCCTTCAGCCATGGAGTGAGATGACACAAAGCCCTTCCCCTGGGCCCCTGCAGCCTCTGCTTGTTGGGCAAAGAAAAAGGGGCACAGAAAAAGATCCACACACAAATAAAGTAGCATGGTGAAGGCTGACTCCAAGGGAACACTGAGTGTTCTGGTTTCATTTGTTTTTTAGTCCCTGTGATGGGCTCGGTGGTGTCCCTAAATTTATATGTTGCAATCTTAACTCCTGAATATGGAACATGGCTGTATTTGGAGATTCTGTCTTTAAAGAGGGACTGGAGAACAAATGAGGTGAGAAGCTTGCACCCTACTCCCATTCGACAGCTGTCCTTATAAGAAGAGGAAATCAGGATGCAGACACACATGCAGAAATGGCCTTGTGACGACCCAGAGAGAGCATGGCCATCTACAAGCCAGAGAGAGGCCTCCGGAGAAACCCACCCTGCCTGAATGGTGCTCTTAGACTTCCTGCCACAGAAGTGTAAGAAAATAAATTTCAGTGGTGTGTGAGCCACCCAGGGTCGTACTGTGCTATGGCAGCCTCGCAGATGAATGTAGTCCGAGATCCCAAGGAAGGCCTGAAAGACAGGACAGTGGGCAGTGAGCGGGTAAATTCAGAACACTGCAGTGGTCACCTCCATCATTTGAGCTGCCCTCCAGCGGAGGAGGGGGAGGGGTGAGGGTGGGGAGGGGGGACACCAGGCAAAAGCAGCACAGGCTTTAGTAAAATCAGAGTGGATCCAGACATTATTTTGAAAACTCTTGACTTCTTCATCTTTCCTCCAAAAGTCATTCAAGTAGCCATAGAGGGAAAAGCATTTTTTTTTTTTATACCAGGGATGAACCCAGGGGCGCTCAACCACTGAGCCACATCCACAGCCCTTTTTTTTGTATTTTATTTAGAAACAGGGTCTCACTGAGTTGACACAGGCTGGCTTTGAACTCACGATTCTCCTGCCTCAGCCTCATAAGCCACTGGGATTACAAGCGTGAGCCACCACACCTGGCAAGAAAGGGGGATTTATTGCACCTCCTGGCCCTAATTTTATATTTTAGGGTTGGGATAGAGACATAGCCGTGCTCATTAAGGCTTCTGAAGGGCGCTCTTTTTAAAGGAGGTTGGTGAGTCTATACCTACCTGCAGAAGTGAAAGATTGGAAGGGACGATTCAGTCAGATCAGGCCCTAAACATTCCACTGTGCAAAAAACCCCAGACGACAGAGGCCCAGGAATTCCCTGCACAGCCCCCCCACCCCCACCGGGCAGGTCCCTTCCTCCAAGCTGTGAAGGCCGTTCTCAGCCTGGTGCTGCCTCACGCAGGACTTTGCCACTGCAGAAACAAAGTGAGGATGGGGCGATTTTTTTTTATTGTTATTGTCATCATTAATCCTTTAATTAAGGTCTCCTTTATTCATGTCAATATCCTGCCCCTTCCTCCCCTCCCTCTCTTTGAAATCTCATTCGTTGGGCTGGCTTCTCCGAGCTCTCCCAGCTCAAATTTTAATTAAAGTGAATGACACGCCTAGCATCTCTAATGAGCCCCTCTTCCAGATTCCATTAGAAATCAGAATTGCTGTACAGAGTCTCTGCGGTGCGGTTCATTAGCATGGTATTATTTTGTGAATACAGACAGCCCCTGTTCTGAGCCTCTTTGCTTTTCAGGTTGATATTTGGATGCGAAGCTGCCCCTTTCACACTTTCTGCAAAGGCGTAAGTGGCCATGGCATCTAAGACACCAAAATGAAACAAGCAAAAGCCACAGGAGTGGAACCCACCGCATCCTGGGAGAGGATTGGCCGTTTGTCCTACATCGTTGCAGCCTGAGGGGTTCATACTGGGGCGGTTTTCAGATGACAGAGACCTGTCCTTCCAGACATCAAGACTTCTTTTGTTTAAACAGTTAAGAATGAAAGTTCCCTAAAATGCATCCTTGCCTTCAACAGAGGATCTGAAGCCAGGACCCATGCTTGCTGTGCTCTCACCCATCTTTACGATGACCGGGCAGCCGAGGTTGGGATGGGGCATCCTAGAATCTGTCCTGGGCTATAGAGCTGCACTGGCAAGGAGAGGTGACCACAAGCTGGACTTTCAGAAAAAAAAAAATTGGAGGATGGGGTTCTTATGAGAACAATAGGTCGCTTCACCTACCTTTTATGCCATGGTCAGATTAAGAGCTGGAGAGAACCTCAGCACTCGTTGACCACAATCCCACGATTTCACAGGCTAGGAGAGCGGGCTGGTATTTGGTCAATGGAGTTGTGGCAGAGGTGGGCATGGAGCCAGCCCTTCTCATCCAAAGCCTCTGCTCTTACTGACCGCCCCCACAGTGGGTAACTCAACCCACAGGCAGCTTCCACCTTGCACTGTCCTATTTTATGATGAGGTACCAGGTGGTGGATCATCACTTGGGGGCCAGCACAGAGACAGGAAACGGACCCAGATGTCCCATCCAGATGATCACTGTTACTGGAGGAAAAACCACATCCTCTGGGTTCTCTTCTGCCCAGTTCCTCTTTTTTGAGCTTCTTATAACACAAGTTGTCAAGCCGTGTACTCGGGTTTGAATGTTCCCTCCAAAGCTCAAGTTGAAGTTTAATTAGCATCATGAAGAGGTGGGACCTTTAATTAGATCATGAGGCCTCTGATCTTACATTATGGTTTGAAGATGAGGTGTCTACCCAAAGCTCCCGTGTTAAGACACAAATGCTGTGGAAGGGGCCCGGGGAATGATTGGATTGTGAGAGTATCAACTCAATCAGTCCATCCTACTGTGGACAGACTAACTGGGTGGTCACTAAAGGCAGCTGAGGTGTGTCTGGGGGAGGTAGGGTGTGTCCTGGACTCAGTGCCTTTCCCTTTCTCACTCTGCTTTCTGGCTGCGTGAATGGGGCAGCTCTCCTCCACCATACCCCTCTGCCATGATGTTCTGCCTCACCCTGGGTCCAGAGCAATGGAGTTGGCCCACCGTGGACCAAGCCTCTGAAACCATGGGCCAAAATAAACTTTCTTTCCTTTAAGTTGTTCCTGTTGAGTATTTTGTCCACAGAGATGAAAAGCTAACATACCTCCTGAATGGATTAATGACTTTATCATGGGACTGGGTTAGTTATAACAGGATTGGGCTCCTGATAAAAGGATAAATTTCTATCCAATATTCTCTCTCTTAACTTTCTATTGTTATTATTATTTTTTTATGATACTAGAATTTGAACCCAGAGGCACTCTACCACTGAACCTCATCCCCAGGCCTTTTTATTTATGTCGAGACAGGGTTTCTCTAAGTTGCCCAGACTGGCCTCACATTTGCAATCCTCCTGCCGCAGCCTCCCAAGTCACTAGGATTGCAGGTGGATGTCACTGCACCAGGCCCAGTCTTCTCTGTCTTGTGCACTGGCTTGGCCTTCTACCTTCTACCATAAAAGGCCCTCACCCGGCGCTGACAACATTATTTTGGACTTCCCAGCCTCCAGAACTGTGGGAAACAAATTTATTTGCTTGATAAATTACCCAGTCTATGGTATTCTATAATTGCAGCAGAAAATGGACTAAGAAAATGTACAAACATGAAAGAATAATGTAATGACCTTCATGTGCCATCTCCCATCTTCGACCATTAAGGCTCACTGCCCACCTTTTTTCATTAGTTTTCCTTCCTACTTCCCAGCTCAGCTTAGCCTAGATGTGTCACTGAGCCTGAAAGAATTTTAGTGTGCATCTCTAAAATTCTACTGCTGTTATTATTGTATTGTTAAGTAATTTCTTTACATTAATGAGGGACTCAGAAAATTTTAAAAGGATACTGCTCCTGTATTCCCAGTTACTTGGTAGGGTGGGGAGGTTGCTGAGGCAGGAAGATCACAAGAAGTTTGAGACCAACCTAGGCAATATAGCAAGATCTCATCTCAAATATAAATAGATAAATAAATAAAAATACAAAAAAAAATGATGTCACTACACCTATCTTCCTAGAATCTGTCCCAAGTCCTGTGAATTGTACTAGGCTTCTGTTTTGTTTTGTTTTTTAAACCCAGGGGCCTTTTTTTTTTTTAACCACCGAGCCACATCCCCAGCCCTTTTTATTGTTTTATTTAGAGACAGGGTCTTGCTAAGTTGTTCAGAAGCTTGCTAAGTTACTGAGGCTGGCTTTGAATTGCAATCCCCCTGCCTCAGCCTCCTAAACTGCTGGGATTACGGGTTTTCCCCGCCGTGCCTGACTCTGGTTCTTGAGTGTGAACTGACTGAAGACAGAGAAGCTGATCACCTGTATCCTGGAGCAAGGCAGACGGTGCCATGTCTGGATGGCTTTAAATTTTTGTTAGCTGATTATAAATGTGCTTTGTTAGTTAACTTTCTGTTGCTGACAATATGCCTGAGATAATCAACTTGTAAGGAGGAATGGTTTATCGTGGCTTCAGAAATTTCAATCTGTGGTCAACTGGCCCCATCGCTTTTGGGCCTGTGGTGAGGCAGGACATCATGGCGGGAGGGTGTGGAGGAGCAAAGCCGCTTACCTCATGGCAGCCAGGAAGCAAAGGGAAACTGAAAGGAGCCGAGTCACACGTCTCCAATGACCTAACTTCCTTCAACCTCCTCCTGAAGGTCCCAACATCCCCCATAATATCGTGGGGCAGCCCCAAGCCTTCAACATGTGGGCCTTGGGGGGCACTCAGGACCCAACCTATAGCAGTTCTTCCCCCAAATTTGGAAACTACAGCACAGAATAAAGAAGGAAATTAATATTACCAGAAATATTGCCACCATAAAAAAAAACACTGTGAGAGTCTGGAGTTTATCCTTCAAGTCTTTTATCAAAGCCATTTAAAATATACATGTTTTAATTACAATCACTAAACTATTTTTGTTACCCAGCCAGAAACTCATGCAATTTACCCCAAGGAAAGGGAGATGAGTGTAAAGTCATGTGTTACCTGAAAATACAAATTTAATGGGATTCCCCCAGGAACCCTGGCTGCTCAAGGGACTGCAGAAGGTCCCGGTTTCTCTCCTGGACCACATGCTCTCCTTTCCGGCTTCTCTATTTTTCTTGTGACTACTCTCCTGCAATTTCAGAATTATGTGCTCCATCCTGGTTTCTTTCTATAGCATAGTTCTTATACCTTGGCTCCTACTAGTAATGGGCTCATTTTCTGGATATTTCGTAGTCTAGATTCCTCAGAAAGGGAATTTGACTGACCCAGTTTATCTTCTTATACTGTTCGGAGCCCATCAGTTTCAATTAGCTTTGGCTGAGAAGAGGCAGGGTCACCTGGTAGAGAAGACGGAACTCTCAGAATTTGTGAGTGATACAAGTACCCTTATGTAAAACAGATTATACATATATATGTATATATATGTGTGTATATATATATATGTATATATATATTTATATATATATTCAGAGAGGGAAATTATATATATATATATAATGTATATAATAATATGCATACCCATGCATTATATATATATATATATATATATATATATATATATATATATATATATAGTTT
>NW_026000021.1:1318525-1332810 GCF_001458135.2 Marmota marmota marmota
AAGAGACAGCCATTACACTGCTAAAGAGTAAAACGAGTTATTTTAAGAAGATAAATTCTAGAATGAGGACTAGCATTCTGGAGGAAGTTGGTACAGAATGCCTGACCCTAACCCTAATGTATACAGATTATATTTATATAGTTTGGTATGACTGATGTTTCTTAACTACAATTTTAGCATTCATATGTACAGCTACAGTTCTTTGAAAACAATCTTTGCATCATGATTCAAAAACAGTCAAAGGTTTTTTTTTTTTTAACTTTTTCTCTTTTACTTGATGTAATTATTGCACACATTTACAAGGACAAATATTTTAAACTTTTTTTTTACTGTGAAATATAACATTTATGCAGAAAAATGTTCAACTATAAATGCACAGTTTAACAGACTAGTATTGTCTGAACATACATGTAACCACCAGCAGGCCAAGGGAGGGCACCTCAGCAGCAGCCAGAAGTTCCAGGCACTCGACATTCCAGAAACCCCGGCTTGCTTCATGGTTTTCTTCATGCCATGGCATGCCAGGTGCCATCTTATTCTTCTTTGGGGGAGACCAAGAGTGACACTAGGGGCTGAGGATGTGGCTTAGTAGTAGAGCACTTGCCCAGCATGCATGAGGCTCTCAGTTTAGTCTCCAACATAGTAAAAAAAAAAGTCTGACCCTGCACCCTGCTGCTTAATTCAAATGTCCAAACAGAGGGATTTTCTTCTCTAACAAACAGGACTGTGGTGGTCCATGCAATGAATAAACCCACTCTCCAAAGACAGAGCCTTCACTGTCTCCAAAGATGAATGGGGCCCCCTACAGGACATTACAGTAATAGTTCACCCACCTCATGGCCCACAACAGCTCCAAATCAAGAAAACTGTACTGACACGCTGCATAGAGAGGTATTGTTCCACGCAGCTCTCATCAGAGAGCCTCAGAAAGCAGGCACGAAGCATAGGCAACTCCCAAGGAAACAAATTCCAAATGAGGGGGCTTCATTCCTGTTATCCCTCGCTGGGCAGGGATATGGAGAAGAGTGATTCTCAAACTTTGGTGAGTCTCAGGACTGTGGATCAAAATCAGTTTGCTAGAAATATAGAGTCCTGTGCCCCAGCCCTAGAAATCCTGATTTGACAGGTTTGAGTATTCATCTGCATTTTTAAAAAATTATCAGTTGGCAGTTTTTTTTAAATATGTATCTTTGTTTTTTGTTTTGTTTTGTTTTTTAATGTGGTGCTGAGGATAGAACCCAGTGCCTCCTACTTGCTAGGTAAGCACTTTACCACTGAGCCACAACCCCAGCTCTGGTCATCTGCATTTTTAACAAGTCTCTCGGTGAGTCAGATGCTTATAAAAGTTTGAACATCACTGATTTAGTTGAGTGCATCTTCCTAACTCCAAGTTCAGCTGCTGATACAGTTTCATCGGTAGTGGTTCACAAAGCCCTCCCTGACTCCAGCAGAGGTCGAGGACAGCCTGCTAGTAGTTAATACTGCTTCAAGACCAGTTCCACCATGGTGTCCAGGAGGGACATCCACCTCGGGCCTGGTGCAAGATAGAGTACCCTTTGTTGAAATGACAAGGTCTTCAGTTGGTCTTCCAGACAAAAAAAAAAAAACATGCTCTGGAGGTGTTAGCAGTGGAGCTGATTTTAGAAATAAGGGCATAAGAAATGTTCCAGAGACTTCACCACAAATACTTCTGCCAACTTCCTAGTGGTACTAAGAATGCTTTAGGGACTAATGTCAACGGTGCTAAAGAAGTTTGGCCTAAGCCTATTTCCATACTTAGATGATGAAATTTGGCCCAAAGTTGCCTCCATATGCAGCAAAATGCAACTTCACTTAGTACGTAAACAAATTGCAACCTAATTTAAGAGTATATTCTTGCTGAAGTAGCTGAGTCTGAGCCAATCACAGCAGTTGACCCTCAGCCAATCACAGGCTACCAACTAATCTGACCAGATCCATATAAGGCAAAAGCTGACTGCAGTCAATCAGGTTGTTTCTGTAAGTCATTTCTTTTTCTCTGGCTATAAATATAATCTGTATACATTAGGGTTAGGGTCAGGCATTCTGTACCAACTTCCTCCAGAATGCTAGTCCTCATTCTAGAATTTATCTTCTTAAAATAACTCGTTTTACTCTTTAGCAGTGTAATGGTATCCTCTAGTCCCTGCCCTGGAGATTTTGGCAATACTCTCTTCTGATAAGAGACAGAAGTAGTCAGTTGTATCAAGAGTCCTTGTTGTGGGGCTTCATTCTGAGAAAATATCTGACACACAAACTAAGATCTGAGGTACAATGATAATTCAGGCAGTATTTCCTACAACAGGGAAGAAACTGACAACAATCTAAATGTCCAACAGATGGGGAAGGAATCATTAGATCAGGAGACATTTCTCATTTTTTGTCACTATCAATAATAAACAAGTATCATAACTAGAAAATGATGAAATGTGATAGAATTTCAAATGGGAAAAATAGAGTGCAATTCTAGAAAAATTAGGTGTATAGAGAGCAATATCTGGTAGATAAACAAAAGTAATTAAAATAAGTTTTGGGGATGGTGACAAGATTTCTGATGGTTTCCTCTCTAATTTCCCATATTACAGTATTATTTGTGGTAAAGAAAAGTTCTCATTGTGCGGATTGTACAAATAACCAATGGACATTGAATTCTCCACTAGTCCTCATAGCCCAGAAGTCTCTGGCCCTGTCAAAGTGTTCAAGTTGGCTGTCCACTAGTTAGAGCCAAAAAATAAAAGAGTTGGATAGAGGTGGCCTCTGTTCAGTTCTGTGATTCTATGATTTTAAGAAACATGTTCGGTTAGATCAGGTTTTCTCAACCTTATCACTACTGACATTTTGGATTAGGTAATTCTTTGCTGTAGAGGTCTGCCTTGTGTATTAGAATGTTCAGCAGCATCCACTGGCCTCTATTTACCTGTTCCCAGTCATGACAATCAAAAACGTCTCCAGATATTACCCAAAGACCCTTGGGGGATGTTTCCCCAGCTGAAAACCACTGGATTAGATCCAAGAAAAGATAAATGCATAGCCTGCCGACTGTACCAGGTGTGTGAGATTTGGCCTTTGTAAAAGTTTTCTTCAGTTGTCTTGGTTTAGGAACAGTGTGGAACAATTTTTCATTCAAGATCAGGAAGAGGAAAATGTTGTCTTCAGAATTCTCTTACCATCTCTTCAAAAACTCCTTGTATTTCTCTCCTATAAATGATGAGCCTTTCAAAAACCCCTCCAAAAAATACAGTAGCTTCTCCTACTGCCATACAAACATGGTCTCAAGAAAAGAACCAACAAAGAATTTAAAGGATGGTACAAACACAATTTGGGGTAAGAAACTGAACTGTGACTCAAGCCACCTGGCTTTCTTTTCTGGTTTTCACAACTAACATGAAGCCTTCCTTGGGCATGACAGTGAGATGCTCCTTCAGCACTCACTCTCACTAAAGTGTAAATAAGTAACATGGAAAGCTGATTAGCCTTGCTAGACGTGGTTGCACCTTTGTTGGAATCACGGCTAAGACAGACACCCTAGGCTAAGACCATCTAGACTTGAATGCTGGGCTGAAGATTCTCCAACTGTGAAATGCAAGAACAAAACTTCAATCTTAGAGTTTAAGATTCCAATCGTCTGAAACCACCTCTCACACTCAAGTCACCTGCCCTTGGTGGAGTGAGAGTGCTTGTTTCTTGTTATAGTTCTACAAACAGGTCCGTCGATGGGCACCCAGATGCAAAAACAGGGAGAGGTAGGTAGATATTGAGAAACAAAAGAAGAGTATGCCAGTCAGGGTCTAGACAACAGGGCTAAATCACACAGGATCTTCAACAGGTAGAGTTGAGAGCTGTTAATGAGGAATGAGGATAAGTGGTTCTCAGACACTGGCTACTAAGGAGAAAACGAATTCAAAGAACACAGGATCGGCAGGTATTAGGGGTGGGCACTATCCTAAGACTGAGGAGTCCCCTAGGAGAAAACTCATTTGGGAGCCCCACAAAGGCTGAGATTCAGACTGTGTTGGAGAGGGTGAGGCTGGGGGCCCGCTGGATGATGGAAAGGCTGGCTGAGGCGAACTCAGTGAAGACTGTCGAGCAGGCAGCTGCCCTCTGGGGTGACAAGGAACTTTCCAGAAATCTGCTTGGTAGGAATAACATTGAACTTTCTGGAAAGCTGTTTGGGGTCCTAGTGAGACTCACAAGGAAGCTTCTGGTAAACACCTCTCAAACGTTGCGCTTGAACTCAGCGGAAGGATACAGAGGTGCACTTAAGCCTCTGTGGAGGGAGACTGCACTGAGGGTCCCACACACCGCAGGAGCAGGAAAGGAGCAAAGCGCAGGGGAACCCGCGGAGAAGCTCTTTCTCTTCCCATGTGCCTCTCGCGCCCTCTACTGACAAAGCCCAGTACCGCGCCAGTCGGCGAAGGAGAAAAGTCTACAAGATCAGTATCAGATCAGCCAGTGCAGGCACCCAGAGCAGAGCAGTGAGGGGTGGGTTGGGAGACATGGGGCAGTAAGTTCATAGGTGACACGTTCATAATCAGGAGCACAGTCACCAAGGATGCACACACCTCGTGTGCCTGTGGCTCATACAGTCCCCTAAGAACTCGGCCTTTCTAGTTTTCTTACTCTCCCACAGATTTTCTCTTAGGGATGCACTGGATGAGGTCATGATGTTACCAAAGTTGAAGAGCTAAGATGACCTTGGTTCCATATAGGTTTGCACCTATTACCCCAACCACTTTGCTGTTAGTGTCCCCTCTCCCCTGTGCTCTGCTGTAGGTGATGAATTCCACAGAATCCACCCCCCAACCCCATATGGTCAGGAGCCAGTCTGCTGGGAGCCATTAGCCAAGTAGGTATGACAATTTCCTTGCCAGCGTACCCCATGTTGCAGTGACATTGAATGTAGGTGACCTTGCTCAAGGACCAGGGCGGATTAGGGTGTTCCCGGTTTAACATAATCGGGTTTAGGGCGTTCCCAGTTTAGGTTCCAGGTTTAAGGTTTAAGATTATTCCTGCTGGGAATAGGGCGTATCCTGCTGCCTGAGTTCCCCTTGAGTTCTCACGGGATTCAGACAGTATATTTTGGGAGACAGAAGCCCAGTGAAGGTGGATTTGGGCAGAGAACGTGGATTTGGGCAGAGAACGTGGATTTGGGCAGAGAACGTGGATTTCCCCAGAACGTGTTTGTATACGGCTGGTGTGAGTTCGGGAATAAAGAGTTGCTGTTTGAATCTACAAGCTGTGTGGTGGCTCATGATTTTGTGCCCAGCCAGACTGCGGCACCAGTCCACACCCTATATTCACACAGATAAAGGAACCTTCTGACATTGATGACCAACAAAAGGCTCCTGGCAGTCGTGGGGAAGACTGGGCTTGACTTCACTGTGTGACTTTGGCTATTTACTAAATATATCTTTAAAATAGCCCATGATGTTGGAGTTCCGGGTGATAAAGTGAGATAATGTGTGCAGAGAATCAGGCGCAGGACACCTGTCATGCAGTGACTCCGGCCCACTTCCCTCCTTCTCAGTCTGTCTTTCACACAGAGATGACAAGATCCATTTGCTATGGCAGAGCACAATCACACTTCAGTCACTGCCAACAATAAGGTTCAGAGATCTCGATTTGTTTGGGAAGGAGGATCACACAGGAAATGCCCAGAAATTGCTCAGCAAGAACCCTCTTCCCAGTTTATGCCTCCTTCCCAGCAAATTCCATTCTCCTGAAGGCTACCAGGTACTCGGAGGGAGGAAGCAGGAGCACAGGCCACCTTTTAACAAGGCAGGTGAGCTCAGGTGCTAATGAGAGCCACAGACTAGTGCATCTCATTGTCGCCATCTTGTGGCCAATCTGTAGAACACACTCTCTGGCCATTTGGCGGACCCATCAGGTGGACAGCTACTCTGAGGCCATTTATTAAACCAGCAGCCCAAACTGGCACCCTGTAGAGGTGACCTCATGGTGTCTGCTATGGGGGCTGCTCGGAGACATGTGTCTTCCTCAGATGACGTATGGCATCAGAAGCTGTTCTGGTAGGCTTGCCGCCCTGGATCCAGGACAGGTTTACCTCAGTGTTTTGCAGCCTTGGCACTATTGATATTTGGGCCACACAATTCTTTCTTGTGTGGGGAGGGGATTTCCTGCACTATGCATTGTAAGATGTCTAGCAGCATTCTTGCTCTCTACTTACTAGATTCTAGGAAACACCTGTACCTAGCTTTGATGGTCAAAAATGTTTCCATGTGGCCATCTGTCCTGTGGGGAGAACCACTGGGCTACTGTACTGCTATCTGTTCACTTAACAAACACTCTTAGCAGAATGGCAGGGAGGGCAGTGGTGACCATCCAAGTTAGTTCAACAGCAGTCCCCAGGTAGCCACAGGGTGGGGACTCAGGCAGCAAAAGTAAATCTCCCAGGCTCGATGCCCCAGAAGCCCCTTCCCCATAAAGCTTTGCCACAGGAGCCCCCCCCCACACACACACACATAGCCACAGAAGAACACCTGTTCTAATGGGGCTCAGGAGAGGTCACGGTGGCCACTGTCTCAGAATCAGAAGGGCCCTCAAAAAATCATATGAACCACTTTTTTTCCCCTAGCATGAAGTATACGTCCAGACCATGCTCAGCACTGAATTTTCACAACTCTACAAGGCGGATGCCATAGCACAAATGAGAAAATGGAGTTGCAGATAGGTTCATTAACTTGCCCCAGGTCTTAGAGCCAGCTGAAGTTTGGCTCTGTACAGCCTTTTGCAAAAGCCTTGCAGCCGCTAGTTATCTGCTCTCTTGGACGCCTTTTGGAACTGGTCACCGGTTCCTCATGGTTTGGGCTTTGATGAGGGGTGCCTTGAATATGCAAATTTCGTCTCCTTAAAAAAGTTGGAGTCATCTCAAAGAAAGGGACCATGCATGGCCTTTTTCTTCTGGCCTTTTACCAAGCACGCTGCTTGGCACGTAAATACTTGAAAGCACCTGCAGGTTCCCAAAGGCAATCCATGTAGAGCAAGGTGTCTCAAAATTCCGGAAGTTTCTGGAATCCCACAAACCTACTTTGGCCCCTTTTTCCTTGGAACCATAGTTAATGAAGAGATCTAGCTCATCTCCACCTACATCTCCTGCCGGTGGCAATCTAATTAGGTTCTTTCTACAATTAACTATTCGTAATTAAAGAGGAGCAAAGCCCATGTGTCATTCTTAGACTTCATCCATTAAACAACAATGTCCAATTTTGAAATCCCCCTTCAGACAAGGAGATATGGCACACGTGTGGGCTAAGAATTCTCCAGCTATACTAACCTAAATTTAATTATGCAAGGAGAATAGAGGTTTAACTTCCTCCTTCCTAGAAGCACTTTAATTAAAACTCAATTAGGGGCAGCACCGGCCAACATCATTATTTGAGTGTCACCCATTGAAGAGACAAACAGCTCAGCGCCACTCACATAGACGCTGCCTGAAGCCTTTGCAAGTAAAGAGGTCATTCAGACTAGCCTGTCTTCTAAAAGCAGCATTTGTTAACTACTTTCCTTCATTTGTGACTTTTTAAATCTTTTCTTTCCAAGTATCCAGGTCAAAGGAGGAAACAGCCACTCAGGTGTCTTATTAATAATAATTTGCCAGGTGCTTATGATGGGACTGGTGTTTTGCACACGGTATGTTACTTGATCTTGGCCTTCACTGTGGGAGGTAGGTGTCAGTCTTATTTAAAGACAAAGGAATCAAAGCTCAAAGAATTTAAGAATCTTGCTGTCACACCAACGTGGAATAGTGGGGCCAGGATTTAAGGCGACCAGATTTTGTCCATAATCTACTTTTAACTGTGACATGATATTGATATTTTTATATTGGTATTTGCCGTGTCCGGCCAAGGGAGCCGAGTCCGGCGAGGGACGGCGAGGTTAAAAGACACACAGGACACCAAGGTTCTTCATCCAGGAGTCAATACCCTTTATTGCTAACACACTTTTTTTATACCCCAAGCAGCAGAAGTGGAAAACTACCCAAAAGCAGGAGGGAGGGGGGAGAAATTTAGTTTCAACATCTATTATTGTCAGGTACCGAAACCTCCCTTAACAATAAGTCCATCAGACCAGAAAAGGTCAAGGCATTCCCGTGGGATACATATGTCTCAGACGGACAAGCAGGAACAGAAAAACCGCAAGTTCGCCATGGCCTTGTAAGCTGGCCACACTGGCATGCAGAACAAACTAGTGGAGGTAGGGCTCCAGGGGCCAGGGTGGACCTGCTGCCAACAGGTATTGATATATTGAGATAATTTTTCAAATATCTGATTTTGGATATTGGAGACAGTCTTACTCTATTAATTGCACAAACACATACAGACAGTACACTCACACTCACATTCACACTCACACATACCCCAAAAGCAGGAGATTCTGACTTTTTCTTGCACACACTGTTAGCAAGATGGCCAAGGAGCTGGCAGGCTCCACATGGGCCTCTGGCTGGGGACAGAGTGTCATTGGGCCATTTGTTCATTCACATGGTCATTGGCTCACCTGACTGGAGAAGATGCTATTCTAGTGACCCTCACTGCTCCCAACTCCTGGACTTCAAGCCAGACAGGTCCAGGATACACAGTGGCCGCTGGCATCTTCCAGGATTCATGAGGGTTTTGTGAAATCTATGAGTGCCCCTGTTTGAAACGTCCATCCCAGCCTCTGCCAAGAGTCTAACTGACTCTGTTACAGGTTGGGATCAGTCAGAAGAGAACTGTGGGTTTCACATATCAGCTACGAGGAGGTGGTACCCAGCCAATTTACTGCTGCCAGAGAAACACATCCCAAACCCAAACCTACGACTCTGGTGGGCTGTGGGGCAGATTGCCCACAAAGGTGGATAGTCCTTGGGGCTCCTTCTCAGGACCTCCACCAAGAGTGTCCACCAATGTAATCAGACATGGCACCCAGGGTCACCACTTGCACGTGGTGAGTTGTGAACTTCTCAGGGAAGGTTGTGAGTGGACCTGAGGGTCAGCTCCCACTCCTCTCCAGCCAAAGAAGGGCACCTCTTGTCCTTCACTCAGAGGTGGCGATGGGTTCACAGCCACATGAGCCCAACAGCTTCAGAGCACCCGGGCCATGGCATACTTGATGTGTTGCCTCTTGCTCTTCCCACATAGAACACCAAGTTTGTTAGAATCTTCTGGAAGCAACCCTATGAGTCTACCCCAGAATGGGAGGCAGCGATTAGAAGGGCCTGGAGGGAAGACCCATACTTGTACTCAGCCCCTTTACTGGGGATGCAAGGCCCTCTCCACTCAGACCCCATCTGCCCAGTTATTTCTTTCCTTTTTCCCTTGCCACCCTTTGGGATTCCACTTCAGAAGGTTCCAGAATGAGGACAGGAAGAGCTTGGTGCTGAGATTATTGCTTCTTTCAACATAGAGAACCATGGCCATAATTTCAGAAGGCTTTAGAAGCAGCTGGTGCCGTCAGAGTAGGGTGAAAGGGCCAGGACTGAGGTCACCAAGGAGGCATGGGACAGATACCTCACCAGCCCCAGCCTCCCCTGACTGCGTCATCCATGGGACAGGTCACTGCTCACAGTTGACCTCTGAGAGCCCAAAGCCAAAGGATCGTGTGCTGGTCCCCACAGGGAGGGGCACCAAGCTTATGTGGCGGGCTGGTTGGTGGCAGTGCCCCAGGCTGCTCTTCCTCTACAGCTGAGGACATCCACCCTCCTGCTCTCCTGGTGAATGGACCGGGTCTCTGTGTTATTCTACAGAATGACTGGACTTCTTGCTAATGCATCCACAATAGGAACGTGGTGAGCACTGAGGAGGGAGGACCCTGGGAGAGCTGGGGACTCTTTGTGTTGTAGGGGACAGACAGATGGAAATGGCAGAAACATGAGGTTAAGAGAATAAGTCTATAAAATGGGCCCACAGTGCTGACCCCCACATGCTTTCTTTTCCAAGAAGCAATTTGCCTGCAGCCCTGCCCAGCCTAAGTGGACGGGAGATGTCACATTCGTCAGCAAACTACCTGTTCACTTCAGGACACATGGCCAAAATAATGTTGATAAGAGGAACCCAAATTACCCGGAAGGAGGAGACTTTTGTGACCAAATCCTGAAACTCTGGGAGATACGGACAGCTAGCTCCTCCTAAGCAGGAAATCTGTAAGAATGCAGGGTTAAGAATCCGGTTAGGGGCTGGGCTTGTGGCTCAGTGGCAGAGCACTTGCCTAGCACATGCGAGGCCCTGGGTTCGATCCTCAGCACCACATAAAAATAAATAAATAAAGGTATTGTGTCCAACTACAACTAAAAAATAAATATATTTTTTTAAAAAAAGAATCCGGTTAGAACCTATCAGCATGGGCAAAGGTGATCTAGAGTTGCCATTACAGTGGGGATTTGAAAGTCTGATGTCACCCTGCTGTCAGTCAAAAGTTAAGAGGTGCGGGCTGAGGTTGTGGCTCAATGGTGGAGCGCTTGCCTAGCATGTATGGGGCACTGGGTTCAATTCTCAGCACCACATATAAATAAATAAAAAATAAATAAAGGGGCTGGGGATGTGGCTCAAGCGGTAATGCGCTTGCCTGGCATGTGCAGGGTGCTGGGTTCCATCCTCAGCACCACATAAAATGAAATAAAGATGTTGTGTCCACCGAAAACTGAAAAAAAATTTAAAAAAAGTTAAGAGGTGGGACCTGGGCGGGACTCTCTGGAAACTTCTCTGGGATCCGCAATAAAACTGGAGTGCAGGAGAGGCACATTGTCCCTCTCCTCTCTGAGAGGACCCACTCTGTCCCTGGAGAGTGTCCCCTTTCCCTTTTCCTATCCCTTCAATAAACTCATTCCTGTTACTCTGAGAGACGTGTCTGAAGTCTTTCTGACTTGATCGCAAGAATTGGGGTTTGAAGAGGGAACCTTCACACTGCCTCAGTTTCTCAGAAGGCCCCAGCTCCCTATCGGTGTGACTCGCACTGTGACTGTGACTGAGGGAGCAGCCCCATGCTGGGGAAGACCCTGGGAGGAGGTTGGTGGGCAGGAGGTTCTGCGGTGCTGGCTGGAGGATGCGTGGTCTGGGCACCTTCCTCTCAACTATTCAGTCATTTCTTTAAAGCTCACCAACAGGGGGCTGGGGATGTGGCTCAAGCGGTAGCGTGCTCGCCTGGCATGCATGCAGCCCGGGTTCGATCCTCAGCACCACATACAAGCAAAGATGTTGTGTCCGCCAAGAACTGAAAAATAAATATTAAAAATTCTCTCTCTCTCTCTCTCTCTCTCTCTCTCTCTAAAAAAACAAACAAACAAACAAACAAAAAACTCACCAACATCCCAAAGATATTGAAGGCAGCTCAAAACACACCTAATATGGAAGGCTAAAGGAAAAAAATAACAGGGTACAACCACTTCAAAAACTCTCTGGAAGTTTCTAACAGATGTAAGCAGACACTTGTCCCAGACACTTCATATCTGTCAAGCGTTTCCCTGAAAGAAATGAGTCTGTATCTCTCACAGAAGGCTTAGCTGGAATATCTGCATCTGTTTTATTCATAATAACCCTAAACTGGGAACGTCCATGTGCCCATGAAAGGAGAATGGGTAAACAAATTAGGATACTGACACCCTATATTTCTATTCAGTAGTAAAAGAGGACGAATTTCCAACACAGGCAACATGGACGAATCTCAGCCAATTATGCCAATTAAAGGAAGCAACATGCGAAAGTGTACGTATTTAGGAGTCCACTTACATGACGGTCAAGAAGCAGCAAGACTAATCTATGGTGACAACACCGAGGACAGAGGTTGGCGTTGGGGCTAATTTTCCCTCCCCAATGCCTCCATGTGGGATAGCCAGAAAGCCCTGGAGGATCAGCGCTCACAGCCCTGTGGAAGGAAGGGACACACCCTTGCCTTTTCTTTGTTTTGGTCCTAGTCTCAGGGACCAGCAGGGCTCCAAGAGGCTGTGGATGGTCCTTATCTACCTTGGGGAGCAGCTTCTCCAAAACACAGGGGACCTCTGAAAGCCCTTCCATCATCTCCTCACACAAGGCTTCTGTGTGGGGAACCATTTCTGCAAGGACAGTTCTAGAATTTCTACCCTGGGGGGCTGGGTGTAGGAAGGGCAGGGGGTGGGGCTGGGCCTTGATCAAGCTATACAGTTTTTTATTTAAACTGCATGTTATAGTAGATCTGTACGAATTTTTGCTGCTTTAGTTCCCACTTGAGTAAGATGGAGAAAACAATTAGAGATAAGCCAACATTAGTAAGGCTATAACTATTATGATTTCTTGTGCACAATCTTTTATTTGTGATCATCAATCCAAAGGCCTCAGCAAACCATGTTTTGGCATAACAAGTTTGGCAATAGAATTTCCTCGATGGATAGGAAATCATTCTCATCTTGATTTCTCTGGCTTCATTTGAATGCTCATCCAGGTCTCTGTTGTATGCTTGATTACCTGGTGCTACCCCTGTCCCCCTGAGGATGTCAGGTACTATAAAGTATTGATATCACCTTCCTAAAAACCTTGACATTCTGAGCCAGCCCAGTGCTGCATGCCTGTAATCCCAGCCACTTGGGAGGCTAAGGCAGGAGGATTGAAGGTTGAGGCCAGTTTGGGCAACTTAAAGAGAACTTGTCTCAATTTAAAAAAAGAAGGCTGGGGGTATAGCTCAGTGGTAGAGCACTCCTGGGTTTAATCTCTAGTACAACAAAGCAAATAAAGGAAACATCTTGATAATCTATATCAAATGCAGGGTTTGGGATAAAGGACTATGGACCTTATTATAATAATTGTCTCTGATGCTATTGCTGCTATTTAGGAGTGTTGGCAATGGGTGCAACTAGGCCTCCCCCCCACCTCTAGACCATGCAGTCCACAGATTGCTTTTCTGGGCCACTGGTCCTGAGATGCCATCACTGCCCACTTCAGTGTTGACCATGGATGGCTTCTGAGCATGGGAAGCTGTAACTGGGCAAATTTCCCACACAGGGGCTCCGAGACTGCACCTGCTTTCCCAGCCCAAGGTGTGTGAGGTAGCTTTCCCCTTTGGGTCACAGGGTGGATCACGGCCCCAAACTCAAGGCAGAGCCAAACAGGAGAAAGGGTGTCTATCAACACAGCAGTAATGAGTCATGGGAATCAGATAAGGAGGCCATTATCTCTGGCACCTTTGTCAAAAGTAGCCCTCGGGAACCTGCTGATGCTTGTGAGCCAAGCTGCCCCTCCCCAAGTGCCGGCCCCTCCCCTTCAGCTCAAATGTCAATCAAGTGGAGAAGCAAGGGGCCACCAAGACCCTGCCCAAGGAGACCTTGGCACAAAGGCAGGGGCTGCTTTGACCCCAGCAGATACCAATGGCTCAGAGGTGCCTGTGGGCCCCAAGGGACAGGACCGTGCCTTACTGTGTCCCAGCGTCCTAGCACAGTGCTGGGCTCATGTACAAGCTGAATGAATTCATAAATCCAGGTGGCACTCATCATTTCATCAGATGACAGTAGGGAAGAGGGTCCAAATGGCACCGTGGGACGGGAGCAGCTGTGAGTTTTACTGCAGTAGCCACTAAGTGCCAGGCCCCCTCCAGTTCAGATGTACCAGCCACTGAAGGGGAGATCTTTATCCCATTTTGTGGAGGATGAATTGAGGCACAGGGAAGCAAAAAGCCTCTCTAGATCACCCTGTAGATGGACCGGACCTCCCATGTCTGCCTGCCTGTCTCCGAAGTCTGAGTCATCACCAACCACCCTGTTCCCTTGTCCAAGAGCATCCCATTTGTCACCTCACCCCACGGCGGGCTTGTCCTGCTGCTCGAGCCAGGTTACCTTCCTGAACTCCTGAGAGACGGCGTCCTACCAGCTCTCTGAGTTGTCTCCCTTCCAGTCCTGTGACCAGCCCCGCCCTGTCCCCTTGGTCCAGAGGTCCTCACAGGGGCAAGCTGGCAGGGCTCAGTGCTTGGACTTGCTTTCAGTTACAGCACTGCCCCATCACCCCATGACCCTCACGACCCCCCATCTCCCCGTCATTACCCCCATTACCCTCATCACCCCATCATCCCATCATTACCCCCATTCACCCCCCATCACCCCATCACTCCCATGATGCTCCATCACCCCATTACCCCATCATTACCCCCTTACCCCCATCACCCCATCACCCCATCATTACCCCCAGTACCCCATCACCCATCACCCCCATCACCCCATTACCCCCATCACCACATCACCCCCATGGGGATTTCCGGGGATTCCCCGAGAGTTCCCATTGGTTGGGGAAGTGCAGGAGGAGGGATTTCCG
>NW_026000021.1:1333769-1336131 GCF_001458135.2 Marmota marmota marmota
GTTATTTTGCTGCAGCCGGACTGCAGCACCCCATCACACCGCATAACCCTCCATAATACCCATTACCTCCATCACCCCCATCACCCCCATCACACTTCCATCACACCCCCATTACCGGACACCCCATTATACACCATCACCCCCATAACCCCTACTACCCCCATTACCCTCATCACCCCCTATCACTCCCCATCACCCCCTATCACCCTTTGTCATCTTCAGAGGGTCGGTTCCACAACCTCAGTACCCACTTGGGGACAAAGTTTCTTCTAGGTTAGAACCACACGTATTCTTAGAGTGGTTTTGGTTTTAGGTACTGGATGGAGCGATTTTTCTTTCACCATCAGCAAGAGGAAAAATTTGTCTTCAGAATTCCCTTACCCTCTCTACAGAATCTCCTTGTAATTTGCTGCTATAATGATACACACTCACATACCCGATCCAGGGAATATGGCAGCTTTTCTTCCTACTGCCATTTACACATGATCCCAAGAAAAGAACGGACAGGGAATGTAATAACACTACAAATGCAATAGGGAGCAAAACACTGAGCTGGCACTCAAGCCACCTGGGTTCCAGCCCTGGACCTGTCAAAACCAACCTGGAGCCTTAGGTAGACATTCTGGGTCCCTCCTCTGCAAAAGGACTAAGGACCAGATGACTTTTCTGTACTCTTTCTCACTAAAGGGTAAAAGACTAACACAACAAGGTACGTCAGCCTTCTAAAAAGGGTTCCATGTTTGTTGCAAATGATGCTTCATTGGGTTTAGAAACTGCTGGGCTTCAAATTGCTGGACTGAAGTGTCTCCAATTGTGGATGAGGAGAAAGTACAGAAGGTTCTGGAACATACATTCAGCCTTAGTATTTAAGACTCACAAATGGACGGTATGTTAGAGATCACCTCGTCCAACCCTGTCCTTTCATAGGTGGAAATCCTAAAGTCTAGAGAGGGGAGGTAACGTGCCCACCTCTTATTGCCAAGTGGCATAATCTACGTGGTGTGTTAAGAACCAGGAACTTGAGGACTGCAGGTGTGATTGAGAGTGGTAGAGCACTTGCCTAGCACATGAGAGGCGCTGGGTTTGGTCACAGCACCCCAGCACATAGTTCTCAATACACAATGCAAATTATTTTCTCAGGCTAAAATTTCTAAAAACGAAATCCCTAACTCAAAGCATATGCATATTTTAACAAGATTTGAGCAATACTGCTAGGTTACCCTGCAGAAAAAAATCTGAACTAATTTGCTGTATTACCAATAATATAAAAGAGTGACCATTTTCCCTCATCCTTAGCAACATTGGGTCTTATCTTTTTTAAAACAATTTGTCCCATTTGAGAAGTGGAAAATAATAACTCTCTGCTGCTTCATATTGGACATCAGCATCAGCATTAAATATTCTATAAAATGTTTTCCTGCACTATACATTATAAGGAATTGTAGGGCTACACAAACTAATGCTGTTGATAGAGATCTTGAAGGTGTTGTTATACAGGGAAGAGCAATAACACTGTTGAGAACTAATCACATGCTCACACTGTTAAAAGTTCTATGTGCAGGTCTCCTCCCACACCTCACAACCATCCTGCAAGGTGTGCAGCAGTGTATCTATTTTATGGGAATCTAACGAAAATAATGAGTTAAAGATTATAAATGTGTAGACATTTATTTAGTAGTTACTATATGCCAGCTATTATGCATAGAGTGCTTTTAAAGTACTATCTAACTTGCACAAAAGCCCTACCAAATATACATTTTATATATATTTATTAATTATATTTTATAATATAGCATATTTTATTTTTTGTATATATATATTTCTGACAAAGATGTCAAAGCAATTCATGGGAAAAGAACAGTCTTTCAAAAAATATGCCAAGCCACCTGGAATTCTGTACGAAAAAACCAACTAACCAACCAAACACATTCTGGACCAACTAGAACCTTCATACGTGAGGGACCCTTATTTCTCAATCCTTATCTAACACCATGTACAAGACTTAACTTGTAGGAAATCATAAACATAAAAATAATCCTAAAACTTCAAAAAATATGGAAGGAAATGTAGGGGCTAAAACTCTGTGAGCAAGGATTTCTTAGAGAAACCACAAAACTGCATGAATTGTTTAAAAAAAAAAAAGAAGAAGAAGAAGAAGAAGAAATTGAACTTGCTCAGAATTTAAAATTGGGGCTTGGGAATGGAACTCCGTGGTCAAGCACTTGCCTGGCAGGCATAAGGGCCTGGGTTCCATCCCCAGCACTGCAAGGAAAGGAATAATGAGAAAGAGAGAAAGTGAGAAGGGAAAGGAGGCGGGGGGGTGGGGGGGGAAGGAAAGAAGGAAGGAAGAGAGAGAGAGAGA
>NW_026000021.1:1336143-1339601 GCF_001458135.2 Marmota marmota marmota
GTGTAGAGATTCCTGATTGGTTGACTGATGTATCTAGTTTATGCTAATTAGATAAGCTGTGTGGAATGTATAAATACTGCTCCTGTCCGCAATAAACGGCTTCCACCTCCTGCTGTATCAACGTACACAAGTTGTTTGTCACTCCCCCCCCCCCCCCCGTTATTTTGCTGCAGCCGGACTGCAGCACCCCATCACACCGCATAACCCTCCATAATACCCATTACCTCCATCACCCCCATCACCCCCATCACACTTCCATCACACCCCCATTACCGGACACCCCATTATACACCATCACCCCCATAACCCCTACTACCCCCATTACCCTCATCACCCCCTATCACTCCCCATCACCCCCTATCACCCTTTGTCATCTTCAGAGGGTCGGTTCCACAACCTCAGTACCCACTTGGGGACAAAGTTTCTTCTAGGTTAGAACCACACGTATTCTTAGAGTGGTTTTGGTTTTAGGTACTGGATGGAGCGATTTTTCTTTCACCATCAGCAAGAGGAAAAATTTGTCTTCAGAATTCCCTTACCCTCTCTACAGAATCTCCTTGTAATTTGCTGCTATAATGATACACACTCACATACCCGATCCAGGGAATATGGCAGCTTTTCTTCCTACTGCCATTTACACATGATCCCAAGAAAAGAACGGACAGGGAATGTAATAACACTACAAATGCAATAGGGAGCAAAACACTGAGCTGGCACTCAAGCCACCTGGGTTCCAGCCCTGGACCTGTCAAAACCAACCTGGAGCCTTAGGTAGACATTCTGGGTCCCTCCTCTGCAAAAGGACTAAGGACCAGATGACTTTTCTGTACTCTTTCTCACTAAAGGGTAAAAGACTAACACAACAAGGTACGTCAGCCTTCTAAAAAGGGTTCCATGTTTGTTGCAAATGATGCTTCATTGGGTTTAGAAACTGCTGGGCTTCAAATTGCTGGACTGAAGTGTCTCCAATTGTGGATGAGGAGAAAGTACAGAAGGTTCTGGAACATACATTCAGCCTTAGTATTTAAGACTCACAAATGGACGGTATGTTAGAGATCACCTCGTCCAACCCTGTCCTTTCATAGGTGGAAATCCTAAAGTCTAGAGAGGGGAGGTAACGTGCCCACCTCTTATTGCCAAGTGGCATAATCTACGTGGTGTGTTAAGAACCAGGAACTTGAGGACTGCAGGTGTGATTGAGAGTGGTAGAGCACTTGCCTAGCACATGAGAGGCGCTGGGTTTGGTCACAGCACCCCAGCACATAGTTCTCAATACACAATGCAAATTATTTTCTCAGGCTAAAATTTCTAAAAACGAAATCCCTAACTCAAAGCATATGCATATTTTAACAAGATTTGAGCAATACTGCTAGGTTACCCTGCAGAAAAAAATCTGAACTAATTTGCTGTATTACCAATAATATAAAAGAGTGACCATTTTCCCTCATCCTTAGCAACATTGGGTCTTATCTTTTTTAAAACAATTTGTCCCATTTGAGAAGTGGAAAATAATAACTCTCTGCTGCTTCATATTGGACATCAGCATCAGCATTAAATATTCTATAAAATGTTTTCCTGCACTATACATTATAAGGAATTGTAGGGCTACACAAACTAATGCTGTTGATAGAGATCTTGAAGGTGTTGTTATACAGGGAAGAGCAATAACACTGTTGAGAACTAATCACATGCTCACACTGTTAAAAGTTCTATGTGCAGGTCTCCTCCCACACCTCACAACCATCCTGCAAGGTGTGCAGCAGTGTATCTATTTTATGGGAANCTCCCTCCCTCCCTTCCCAGTACTGGGAGTTGAACCCAGGGGCACTCTACCACTGAGCTACATCCTAAGAACTTTTTATTTTTTATTTTGATATAGGGTCTTGACTAAACTGCCCAGGCTGGCATTGAACTTTCAATCCTCTGGTCTCAGCTTCCCCAGTAGCTGGGATGCAGATGCATGCCACCACCCCTGGTAGTTTCTTATAAAGTCAAACATATACATATGGTGACATTTGATCATCCCATTCCAAGTCTTTACCAAAGAAATGAAAGCACTTTTCCCTGTAAATAACTAGCAAACATTGGCAACAGTTTTATTAATAAAAGCCCCTGGAATGAGAAAAAAAAATCCCAAAGGGTTGTCAACTGATAAAGTGTGGAATGTCACAATGAAATATACACCCCTCCACAACAAAAAGAACTGAAGTACTGACATTCAATACAGAGGCATCTCAATTATGCCGAGAGAAAGAAATGGGCCAAAAGAGACTACAGAGTGTACACAGTTTCGTTTGTATGAATTTCTAGAAAAGGCAAAATTGTAGTGATAGAAATCACATCTGTGTTTGCCAGGGGCTATATGCAGGACAAGCTGGTTGCAAAGGAACAGGAAGAAATATTTTTTTGTTTTGTTTTGTAGTATTGGGGATTGAACCCAGGGCCTCAAGCATGCAAGGCAAGCGCTCTGCCATAGAGCTACACCCCAACACTGGAGAGAAATGTTTTGGGGTGATAGACTATTGTCTATCTTGATGGTAGTGATGGCTACACACCAAATATCTTGGTCAAAACTCATTATATTGTGCAGTTAAAATTGGTGAATTTGGTCATTTGTAAATTATACTTCAATTAAGCTGATTTTTTTAAGAAACAAGAAAATTCAATGCTTACCATAATCCATCTCTGTTACATATGCAAAATAAAGGGGCATACTTGTGGACCAAACACGTGCGTGCGCACACACACACACACACAGTGACATTCACAGCAGCCTCATCCTAATGATCCCCAAAAGGAAACAACCCGAATGTCTAGCAGGTGGAAAATGATGAGTTGGGAGCATATTGTACAACCTATACTCTTCCCAATCATACAATAATTGACAAAAGCAAAGTATGGCCACCAGCAGCCCAGCTGAATCTCACAGACAAAATGTTGAGCATGAACATCCCTGAACAAGAGTATGTGTGAGATAATTCCACTCATGGAGACTTCAGAAACAGGCAAAACTAATCAGTTGTGATTGAAATCTAAATAGTGACCTTCTCTGTGGGAAGACAGAGTAAGAGAGACCTGAGGAAGCCTTCTGGAGGCTAGGAATGTTGAATTTCCTGATCTGGGTGTTGGTAATAGAGGTGCATACAGATATACATGTTCAGTAAGCTGGACACTTCAGGTTGTAAGCTTTACTAAATGTAAGTTATGCCTCCATAAAAAGTTTATTTTAAGATACACATATAAAGCTGGGTGCAATGCTGCACATCAGTAATTCCTGAGATTTGGGAGATTGAGGCAGGAGATTCACAAGTTTGAGACCAGCCTGGGCAATTTAGGAAAACTCTTTTTCAAAATAAAAAGAGCTGGGATATAGCTCTGTGGCAGAGTGCTTAGCATGCATGAAGCCCCGGGTTCAACACCCAGTACAAAAAAAAAAAAAAAAAAAAAAAAAAAAAAAA
>NW_026000021.1:1339622-1357414 GCF_001458135.2 Marmota marmota marmota
TTTACTAAATGTAGTTATGCCTCCATAAAAAAGTTTATTTTAAGATACACATATAAAGCTGGGTGCAATGCTGCACATCAGTAATTACCTGAGATTTGGGAGATTGAGGCAGGAGATTCACAAGTTTGAGACCAGCCTGGGCAATTTAGGAAAACTCTTTTTTCAAAATAAAAAGAAGCTGGGATATAGCTACTGTGGCAGAAGTGCTTTGCAAATGCATGAAGCCCCGGGATTCAACACCCAGTAACCAAAAAAAAAAAAAAAAACAATAAATAAATAAATGCAAATAAAAATATGAAATTCCTTTTTATTCCAATTCCTTGAATTTAGATTTGGCAGAGAGAAGCTGGGTTTTTATTTGCTCTCTGCAAACAAGGAAATTAGCCTACACCATGAACATACCAAACCTCTTTATGAGTGAAGACTTGTTGGAGAGCAGTCTTGATAGTTTGAAAAATTACTATCTGCACAATCACATGTGCTTTACCTTGAATGTACTAACTATAACCATTTCTTATCTGCTCATCAGATTTCCCAACCACTACCTCCAAGGCCCCTGGAGCCTTTGGAAGACCTAATTGCTGCCTCCAGTCTCGGGGCTGAGGCTTATTGAAAAGTGCTTTAAACAATGCCTGAGCCACAGGAGTAGTTCATCTTGCAGTGCTCAGAGGGCGGGCCCTTTCTGCTGTTGACAGGTCAGTCTGGTTCAAGCATGCTGTGCAAGAGCCCTATTACATGATGAAAATCTTTACTGAAAGTAGGAGCTCTGAGTCCCCCTCCCCTCAATGGTGAACTCAGAGGTACAAGTCTTACCATGCAGATGTGGCGGGCTGAGCCAACCATGTTCCTAGCTTATCTAATTTAATCTCTTTGATGACCCTATTTGGGAGAAATAGTTAAGTAAATATTTCCCTTTTAGAGATAAGGCAACTGACTCAGAAACTTCAAGTGATATGTCCAAAGTCACACAGCTAAGAATAGGGAAGAGCTGAGAGTTGAACCCCCAAATTCCGATGTGTGGCTCTCGCAACCAAAGCTTTGACTCATCGAAATCCTAAACCAATGCAATTTCCCCTCCTTGTACAGTTCCTCTTCTAGTAGCTTTTTACAGGGATAAAATTGGAACAATTTAACCATGCACCATGAAACAAAAAAACCAAACCAAAACAGAACAAAAAAATGTCAGAAGACCCTCTGGTCACACACCCGGATTGGGGGATGGGGTGACCTCTCTTCTCCTTGGAAGCCATAACATGCTCATTCTGACGGCTGGTCAGTGTTTCAGGCCTGTTCTCTCAGGGCCCAGGCATGGGGCCCTGATAACGAGGTCACTCCGAACACCTGTCTACAAGGGGCCATCAATTGTCCAGGAGAGAGGACCTGCAAAACAAATGAATGGCACAGCATTGCAGTTCAGAGCCTGGGCTTCTGAGTAAAAATGGCTCTGGGTCAAAATGATAGCTCTTCTATTAACTTGCTAAGTGACATGGGGAAGTCACTTGACCTCTTTGAACCTCAGTTTCCTCATCTGTGTAACACAGATATTGGGAGAACTGTCATGTGCTTATAGGTAGTGAGAACCCAGATTTTTGAACATGTCAATCCTCCTCCAATTGGATTTAGGACTGGGGCTGTAGCTCAGTGGTAGAGCATTCCCTCAGCATGCTCAAGGCCCTGGGTTCAATCCCCAGCACCAGAAAATAAAAAGAAAGAAGAGCCATTCTGTGGATTCAATGCAATCTCCATCAAATTCCAATGGGATTTTTTCCCCCATAAAACTTGACAAAATGAGATGGGTGTGTCTCCCTGCGCCTGTAATCCCAGTGACCCAGGGGTGTAGCTCAGTGGCAGAGCTTCCCTGGGTTCAATCCCTAAAACTGAAAACAAACAAACAACTACAACAGTAAAAACCCACAAGGACTTGACCAAAGGATTTTAAGATATATACGGCAGTCCCACAATCAAGATGCACCTGAAAAAGGATGGGTAGGCATTGTGTTTGCTTTCCATTACTACAACAAATGCCTGCGATAATCAACTTATAAAGAGAGTATTTATTTGGGTTCGTAGTTTTGGAGGTTTCAATGGATGGCGCCCTGGCCCCGATGCATTTGGGATTGTGGCAAGGCAGCACACGACAGCAGGGCAAATCACTTATCCTACTGCAGGGAAGGGGGGACACAGAAAGAAGAGCAGGGTCCTGTTATCCCCTTTGGGGGTGAACTTACAATGACCCAAACACCTCCCACTGGGCTCTACCTCCTGAAGGTCCCACAGTGTCATGGGCCAGGGACCAAGCCCTCAATACAGAGGTCTTCAGGGGAAACACTCCAGATCTGAGCAATGACAGCTGTAATTTGATATTAAGTCTTATAATATTATAGAAACCGTATGACAAATGAAACCAAGTAGAGACCCGCACTAGACTTACCTGTATATGCAACTGTGAATGACAGTGCAGCAGGGGTGGGCGGGGCCAAGGGGTGGGCACTTCTCATTTAAAAAGAAAAAATGAAGAGGAATCTGCTCCTCCTCCCTGTACTCTGTGTTTTGTGGTAAATCCCCAAATGCACCCAGAACTTACAGTGAAAGGCAAGACTTGGAAAATTTTTCAAAGAAATAAAGGTATCTGTCTGATTCTGGTGTAAGATGATTTCTTCATCATGAGAGAAAAGACACTAACTATGAAAAGGAAAGATCAATGAGCCAGACAGTGAACAACCCTGTTTATCAAAAGACATCAAGATGACAGAGTAGGCCATAAACCTTGAGAAGATATTGGTAACATTGATAACTGGTAAAAGTTCAGTATCCAGAATATAAAAAGAAGGCTCAAGCCAGGGGTGCGAGCGCACACTTGTCTTCCCAGCAGCTCGGTAGGCTGAGGCAGGAGGGTTGCACGAGTTCAAAGCCAGCTTCAGCAACGGTGAGGCACTAAGCAACTCAGTGAGACCCTTTCTCTAAATAAAATACAAAATAGGGCTGGGGATGTGGCTCAGTGGTCGAGTGCCCTTGAGTTCAAATCCCCATTACCCACTCCCCAAAAAGGTTCAGTGGCACATGCCTTAAATTCCAGCTCCTTGGGAGCCTGAGGCAGGGTGATCATGAATTTGGGACCAGCCGAGATAGACCTCAAAGCAAAAAAAAGAAAAAAGAAAAAAGAAAAAAAGCAAAAAAACCCCACTCATAACAAAACCCAGAATGTGTAAAGAACTCCTAATATATCAGAAAGAGGACGACTCAACAGAAAAAGAGCAAAAGCCATCCACAGATACTTCTGGAAAGAAGGGACACAGATTCAACCTCATTAGAATGAGGAAGGGTCAAATTAAGAATGCAGTGAAGTACTATTTAGCAAAAATGCTCATTTCTGGCAAAGACATGAATTAACAGAAACTTTTACATGAATACCTTTGGATGAGTGTGCAGTGATGGATTCTGCAAGCAACCTGATATTTCCCAAAACTAAACATTTCCATCCTCCTTGATCCAGCAACTTCACTTTTAAGTATTTTCACTATAGACTAGGCACTGGCAAACTTTTTGTTGTTTGTTTTCACGGTAAATAAAGTTTTTAAAAATGTTTTCTTTGGTTTGTTTTGTGGTACCGGAGATTGCACCCAGAGCACTGAGCATGCTAGGTAAGCACTCTGCCACTCAATCATATCGCCAAACCTTGGTATTTTATTTTGAAACAGGATCTGGCTGAGTTGATGAAGCTGGCCTTGAACTTGGTGATCCTCCTGCCTCAGGCTCCTGAATCACTGGGATTGCAGGTGTATGCCGCTGCTCCTGGCAGTAAATAAAGTTTTACTGGGGCTCAGACACACTCAGTTTATGCTTGGTGCCACAATAGCATAGCTAAGCATTGGTGACAGAGAACAGGTGGCCTAAAATATTTTGAGACAGGGTCTTGGTAAGTTGCTGAGGCGGTCCTTAAACTTGTGATCCTCTTGCTTCAGCCTCCCAAGTTGCTGGGATCACTAGTGTGCACCATGGTGCCTGGTTTGACACATATTGATGCATTATTATTAACCAAAGTCCACGCTTCATTCCTAGTTCCTTGGACTTTTATCTAGCATCTTCCTCTGCTTCAGGAACCCATCCAGATGCCACATTACATGTAACTGTCTCTGGGCTCCTCTTGGCTGTGATAGTTTCTTGAATTTCCCTGTCTAATGTCTTGATAGTTCTAAGAAGTACTGATGAAGTATTCTGTAGTAGGCACCTCTATAGAATGTATTTGATGGGCTTCTCATGATGGACTTGGGCTATGGGCTCTTGAGAGAGAGACAGTGGAGGTGAAGGGCGAGTGTTATCATTTTGTCAAGGGCACACACCAATATGACTTATCACTGCTGAGGTGGACCTCGATCACCTCTGTTAAATTACCTCCCCATGCCCCCTATATTCTATGAGCAGGTTACATTTAAGGGATGGGAATACGTGTTCCTCTTCTCTTTGAGAGCCACATGCAGTAGGTCTCTGTCCCTGGGTTCCACACCTACAGATTCAACCACCTGCAGATCAAAGTAATCCCCTGTACTTATCTTTCGGTGTGAGTTCCTATCAATGTCTCCAACTCCAATCCATCACCGCATGGACCACTAACGTGTTCTTCCTTTGCATATAAATTCCCATTTCCACAGTGAATATATATTCATCTCTGTCCATCATGCATTTAATTCTTTAACTCCAACAAACCAGTACAGCAATAGCAGCATCATTAACACACACCATGGGAAAGAACTTGATCAACCAGAAAGCAGTACTGGTGTGCTTGCTTTTCCCTGGATTTTTTACTTAATTTCAAAGTTGCTTAGGTCAGCACTTTTATTCTGCCTCCAACCCTTACACCGAGATTGTCTCATACATTTGCAATATGATTCGATTCTCTTGTCACAGTCCATCCTGAGATCTTGGACCACCTGGATCATTTTCAAACATTTGCACTCATTCTGGTTCACGCTTTGTTTATGAAATTCCATGGGTTTTGTCAAATGCATGTTGAGTCCCCACTGTCATGGTACCATATAGAACAGTTTCACTGCCCTGAATATCCCCCCCACTCCACCTTACCCCTGCCCCTAACCACCGATCTTTTACTGTCTCCTAGAAGACATCTGTGTACTAACAGACACAAACAAGAATGGTCACAAAGAACGAGGGACAACTTGAACGTCCATTGATGGGAGGATAATTAAATAGGGTTTTATTCCAACAGGAAGTTTTACTCAGCCATGAAAATGAACTGCAGCCCAGTTACGTGAAACATTGATAACTCTTAGCAATACGTGAAAAATCCAGTCTTATCAGACCACAGTCCCAGGACACGCTGTGTCTGGATCTCAAGGAAAAGGAGCACAACAACACTTATGAGAAAATCAGGATCATCGTTCTAGTTGCTGGTGGTAGTTGGAAGGTGCTCCTCCTTGCTGGGGTTTGTCCCCCGGGGCTGTGTTGGAAGCTGGGACCTCAGCATGGTGCTGTGGCGGTGGTGGGCCTTTCAGAGGTGGGTTCCGGTGGAAGGTCATGGAGGATGCCACCTGCCGTGGCTTAGATATGAAGTGTCTCCCTAAAGTTCGTGTGTGAGACAAAGCAAGGGGTGAAGTGATTAGACGGTGAGAGCCGTACCCATTGGTGGATGAATCCGTTGGTATGGATTAGCTGGTGACACCTGCATGTGGGTGGGGGGTGGCTGCGGGAAGCAGGTCCTGGGGGTGTGCACTGAGCTGCCTCCTTGTGTCACACCCTCCACCATGATGTTCTGCCTCAAACCCAGAGCTAGGGAGTCCGATGACCAGGGACTGAACCTCTCAAAACATGAACCTGAACAGACTTTCTGTCCTTTAAGTTCCTGTCAGGTCTTTTGGTCACAGTGATGAAAAGCAGACTAAAACATCACCCTCTGAAGAAATTAAGGTAGTGCTTCTGGAATTCTGGCTAGTTCTCATGAGAGGATTCTTGTACAAGAGCAAACCTGACCCGCCTGAATCCCTATTTGGACTTCCTGTCTGGCTATATGATCTCTCTTTCTCTCCTGTGCTATTATCATGATGACACCCACCATGAGGTCCTCCCCAGAGCTGGGCCAGTGCAATATCATGCTCCTGAAACTCCAAAACTATGAGTTAAATAAATCTCTTCTTTATAGATACCCAGTCTCAGCCAGGTGCCGTGGTGCACACCTGTAATCTCAGATGCTTGGGAGGCTGAGGCAGGAGGCTGGTGAGTTTGAGACCAGCCTCAGAAACTTAGTGAGACCCTGACCTGAAATTCAAAATAAAAAATGACTTGGGGATAGCTCAGGGGTAGAGAGCACCTGGGTTCAATCCTCATCACTGCAAATAATAAATAAAGTATTTAGCCTCATGTGTTCCATTATAGCAATGGAAAATGAGCTAATACCATGATTTATTATGATTTTAAACTTTATTCATTTGTAAATATGTATATTGGACATACTTTGTGTTTTGTGTGTCGAATATATTAAATATACTACAAATACTTTAAATAAACAGATTATAATTCTTAATTTGTGGGATTGTTGTGAGGATTAAATTAGATGATATATGGAAATAAGTAATCTTGACAAATGTCAGTGCTTCTCTCTGTGAGTGCTGTCACCTCCTCATACATCATAGATGGCCATCCCAGATCCACATTTGGGTCATCGCCCTGAACTGCAAGTTAGATCCAAGCCTGGGCCTTTCTTGTAAACCACCCCAAAGAAGCACTACTTGAGTCTTCCCCATTGATGTGTGAAATCCCACTAGTAGACTGTAAAATTTTGGAAGTCATAAATGAGCTTAAAGTTCATCTGCTTTGGCTTGTTTGTTTTACACTTGAAGAGGAGAGTCCCTGAGAGGTTGGATGATTTTCCTAAAAATATTCCATTCTTTTGAGAAGTTGCCAGGCTTGGATCACTAACTTCCAACCCAGAGTACAGAATCATTTTCCCTGGTAAGAAGGAAAACCTCTCAGTGGTTTAGTGTTGTGCACACTATTGCAGATGTGGCAGAGTTGAAAGTTAAGGATTTAACTCTCAACTGCAAGTTAAGGATTTCTAGTGTGCTGGCGTATCAAGCATGGTGGTAACCAAGAGGTGGGTGGCATCTGGACCATGGACCAGAATCTGCACAAGCCTGCAGTTGGTGTAGTACCTAGAAGTGGCCACACGATGTCACCAGAAGCCAGTATTTGAAAATTGGTCAACTAGCCGTCCCTGTCTACCCTGCCTTTCAGTTTCTACTTAACAGAAAGAAAATTTTACTGAAATTCTGAGCTACCTCCATAGGTAACAAGAGAAGGAAACTAATGAGCAGGTTCTCCAAATAGTTTTGGAGTAGACAGGGTTATCTAGACCAGCACTGACCAATGGAAAGATACTGTGAGTCCTAAATGCCAGCCAAATATGTAGTTTCCAATTTCTAATAGCTACATGAAAAGAAAAGAAAAAGAAACACAAAATTAATTGTAATAATGCATTCTATTTAACTCTACATAGCCAGAATATGATTATGGAAACATATAATCAAACATAAAATATTAATGAAATACATTGGAATTTTTTTTTTCTTTTTTCGGTAGTACAGGGGATTGAACCCAGGGCCTTGTGCGTGTGAGGCAAGAACTCTACCAACTGAGCTATACCCCAGCCCCTATGTTGGAATTTTTTTTCTTGCTAAGTCTTTGAAGTCTGTGGTGTGTGTGTGTGTGTGTGTGTGTGTGTGTGTGTATGTGTGTGTGTGTGGTAGATATTGACTTCGGGATTACAGGCCACTTGCCCAGCTGATGTGTTTTCTGCTAATAATATCTCAACTCACACCAGCCACATCTCCAGGGCTCAATAGCCACAAGGGGCAAGGGGCCATCATACTTGGGGGGAGCAGCCACAGAGTCACATCTATCATCTCTTGAGAAGCAGTTTCGGTACAGTATGATACAAAGATCCAGGAGCATTTATTCTAAATGCAATGATGAATTTTCAGATACCACTAAGATAGCCTGGACTCTCCAACTTCTTTCCTACCTGTTGGAAAATTCCTGAAATTCTACCATCTGCTCCTTTCAGGTTTCATATCTCTATGTGTGACATATTGTTCACTCTCCTTTCAACCCACAGGCTAGAAAGCTGAATCTGAGTTGATTGAGGGACGTGGGCTAGCGGGTGTTTTCTCCATGAGAAAAAGCACAGGCCACAAGGGCAGAGGATCGATTTCTCTGGCTCCCCAGACACTGGCCCCAATTACCTTCCCCAGCTCCACATTGAGAAAACTCAGGCCAGCCCAGTTGGCCAGTCCTTTCGGCAAAATGTCTGTCTTGGGAGAGGTGCTAGAGAAAGGCCAGCCATCTGGTTCTGCAGACCTTGGTCTGCTCATGGCTTTCACCAGCCAGGACCCAGCTCAGCCATCCACCCTGGGAAGATTCCTCTCCTCCAGATAAGCTGAAACAGTATCCATTGGACAGAAAGAGTATCGGCTCCGCTCTTCCCACTGCAGGATTGGGAAGGATTTCAGGCTGGTGGTTTCTCTGGGCCTTTGACCCATTTTACTGTAAGGATTCCCTCTCCCCCAGGCTATTGTGGGTCCTGATAACATGCTATTATCCAAAGGAAATGCTGAGCATTTCAGATCTTACTAGTGCCCAAGAGCCTGCAGTGTGGAAATGCTGGCATTTATGAAGAGATAGTTTTTCAATGTTTGGCACTGCAATGACACCCATGGAGGGGGAAAGGGCTGGC
Organism: Marmota marmota marmota; assembly: GCF_001458135.2. Classification (NCBI taxonomy): domain Eukaryota; kingdom Metazoa; phylum Chordata; class Mammalia; order Rodentia; family Sciuridae; genus Marmota; species Marmota marmota. The sequence goes on from NW_026000021.1 coordinate 1,348,366, forward strand.
TAATGTCTAAGAGAAGCCTTGCTGCCTGAATACAGTGTTTTTAAAATTAGCCAGAATGCCAGGTGTGGTGGTGCAGGTCTGTAATCCCAATGGCTGGGGAGGCTGAGGCAGGAGGATTGCAAGTTCAAAGCCAGCCTTGGAAACTTAAGGAGACCCTGTCTCAAAATTTAAAAAGTGAAGGTTTGGGGATGTGACTCGGTTATTAAGCACCCTTGGGTTCAGTCCTCAGTATCAATAACCAATCAACCTATCAGTCAAATTAACCAAAATTATTTTTTCAATTAACCAAAGTTATTAAACAAAATCCTCTGTACCCATACCCCATGGCAAACAGTGGCTGGTGTAGAACTGCCATTATCAAATAAAGACTGGGAGTGGTCTGAGAGTCCTGGGGTTGAAAAACATCAATAAAGCAAGTGGAACTACTGCTCAAGGCCCCCCTGACAGCTTGAGCCTGTCCCTTCTCCATCATTACAATGGTCCTCTCATGCCTTACATCTTCTCCTTACATCTTTCCCTTGATTTAGCACCTGGTCCCTCTCCATGCCCACTCCACCCCTCAGTCCCTTACCACCAACTTCAGGAAACCAATATGAAAAAAAAAATGTTTTTAAAGTTTCTCTGTGAAATTGATAGAAAACAGAGTGCAGTCCAGTGAACCATTATCTTCATGAAAACAAAAAGACAGACAGAAATTGTTGCCAAAACCTTATCTTCATTATCACATGGATCTCACTGATCTGGAAACAAATTCTTCATAATGTACTAAAAACTTGGGATGAAGCTGCATAAAACAACGATAAGAGCAAAACAAAAATTAAAAAGTTACAAAAGTGAAGCAAGCATGTTAATTCTCCCATTTTCTTCCAAAGTCTCCCAGTGCCCTGGTCCCATTCACATAAGATGATAACTGGGCTACAGCCTCAACCAGGAAATAAGCCAGGGATGTGGAAAGGACATTATGGTTCACTGGCCCATTGTCCTGCATGTGTAGCTATGCAATCTCCATGAAACCACCTGTACACCTGTGAGGTTGCCTGGGAGGCTCAGAATGTTTCTGAAGGAAAGGAGTTACTTTGAGTTGCAGAGTGCACGCACGTGTGAACTTTCCCCTTATCTGAAGAACAAGCAGGTAGGAGGCGTGTCAGAAAGGACACTGCCCTGCAAGTCTGTCCCTGTCCATCACCAACTAGCAGTGTGTGCTTTAATACACCAGGCACCTCTCTGTTGCAAGGCTTTCCCAGAAAGCTGGTCAGGAGGCAGGATGAGCCCAAGTTTCTCATCATACACAAGAAATGAAAATCAAAGCCTATATTTGGGCAGAAGTGAAATGGCAAACTGCAAAATTCCTTTCAACTGTGCAGGCATGGTGTGTGTGTGTGTGTGTGTGTGTGCACACCTGCTGTCCATGTCTGACTTCATAACCCTCCAGCCAAAGTGCAGCCATAAAAACTCACATGCTCTAAACCCCAAAGCCTAATGCCACCACTTTTTTTTTAATTTTTATTTTTTAGTTGTAGTGGGTACAATATCTTTATTTACTTATTTTTATGTGATGCTGAGGATCAAACCCAGTGCCTCACACGTGCAAGGCAAGTGCTCTACCCAATGAGCTACAGCCCCAGTCAATTCTTATTTGGATGTTTTTAAGAAAAGAATTACTGGGAAAACCACCTGTTTCTGTATGACACCTTTAAAAAGTGTCATTTTTGTTTTTTTTTTAATTTTTAATACATTAAGTAGTTGAATTTGATATTTTATAATGTATACACACTTTAAAACATCATGCTGTACCCCATAAATGTACAATTATTATTTGTCAGTTAATGAATTATTTTTTTAAAGTTCAGAAGCAGAAGTGAACTTTCATGTAATAAAAGAAATCCTCACTAACCAAAAATAATACAAGAGCAAAATAAGCTGAAACAGAACTGCCACTGTCTAGAGACATATGCCCAACTCAGTGACTAAGGATTTGTGCTTTAATAGCTGCAATGGCATGGGAGATGAGGCTTGGGACAGTGCAAGGTGAAGAGTTGAAAGTGAGACTCCTACGCTCTCTCCCAACAGGAATTACTCTAAATGCAAGAATCCATACAAAAATTGTCATTTTTGAAGGCAAGGTGCTTTTGAGTTATTGATACTTACCTTAAGTCAAACAAAGCATTTTATTTCTCAAAGATGAATGTAGATAAGAATTTACTGTTTTGAGTGTAACTTTTTAACTTTTAATAATAATAACAAAAAAGAAATCATAACAATAATCAGCTATACTCTTCTCAAATGGGGAGGGAAATGTTATCCCACAGCAATAAAAATGCACTCTGGAAACAAATTGGAGGAGACAAAATTTGTCTTTCTTTTCCAAGTCACTAAGAAATGAAGTTAACCCAAGTTCAAGGGTAAAAAGTGTCATTAAAACATATAGGTGACTCTATAAAACCCCAAAAGGCCCAGAGATTTCTGGGTGGAAAGTCCCAAAAGCCTCAATGGTGAGTCACTGTAATTTGTTGCCCTCAAATCCTCCACTGGCTTTGGCAAACATCAGGACCCTGAATCTCTGGAGTCCAGCAGTGGCAAGGGAGGTCCAGAGAGAGGATGGGCAGGCAGGATGGGCGGGGCTGGGGTGGGGGGGACTGTCTCATAAGGAAACTCTGAAGTCCTGAGGAAGGCCTGGTGTTTCACTAAACCAGAAAAATGTTAAGGGAAGATGGGTGAAGCCTTGCTTCTTCCATCAAGAGTTCAGAGATAGAGGAGAGGAAGGGGAACCGACCTGTAGAACATCCTTGTCTTTAAATATGGAGGGGGAGCTCACAGAGGGCACTACGGTGATTCCTTAGCCATGTCATGAAGAACAGAAGGCTCACAGGTCAGCCATGACGTGGATGTGGATGAAGCCGCTGGACACGCTCTGAGAAAGATGAATCCCAGGCAATAGACAGCCACACCTTAAGAGTCACCTGGGCAGGGAGGATGGACTGGGGCAGAGCTAGATTGTCCTGTCCATGACTTCTGCCAGACCATGATCCCCCCTCTCTGAAACCACTCTTTAGAGCCTTTCTTCACTTCATGCAGGACTGATATTACAGGCAGAGTTCATAATCTAGGGTAGTAAAGAGCACCCACAGCTTCTTCTGGGCCTTCCAGTTAAACCGTGCATCTCAGTAGGGTGAGTGGGCATAGAGTGAAGGGCAGAAATCTTTGGCAGGTTAAAGAGCTCCACGCTTTATCACCATGCACCACATGCCACGGGCTGCTCTTTGCTCCTTTGGCTGACCAACAATTTGACAGTAACCTTCTAAGAGCACAGAAAATAAAGTGGAAGTACCCCTATCCCACTTCCTGTCAAATAGGCAGAAGGGGAGGTTTGGGCATCCAAATAAATAGATTGGAGCTGAACAATGTGACCACCTGATAGGCTTTGAAACCCCCATCTTGATCAAGCAACTGGGGCTGGGTAAACTTAACCAGATCAATTGCCACTGGCTATTTAACACAACCTATTTGCCACTTTCCCTGAGTGGCAATGTCATTTGATCCCCACCCACAATGTCATTTGATCCCCACCACCATCCTATGCTGCATGTATTATTCTGGCTGTATAGGGGATGGCCTCAGGTATTAGGAACTTGCGTAAGGACTCCCAGCCAGGATTCAATCTGTGCTGCCTCCAAAGGGATGGGGGCGTAACCTGAAGAACTTACCTTCCTCGTGGCCATTCAGAGCTGACACTCAGCTCAGTGGCAGAAAGGGTGGGTGTTCCTAGGGCTCCTCCTAGACAGGTAGCACATTTGGGATCAACGCTGGGCTGTCTGGGAATGTGCTTCCTGGAACATAATTACCACCATCAAGATTATTATTAGCATTAGGCATTTACATGACACTTAATATTTCCAAAGCATTGTACTGCCGTTTAATTAGTTTTTCTTTGCAACATTCCTGTCGAGTCCACACTTGATAGCTGGAGAAACTGACAGGGGAAGAGATAAATGGAAAAGGGTGATGGAGGAGGGTGAGGTACCCACACAGACTCTTGGCTTTCATTATCCCTGGTGACCCAGCCAAGATAAATCACCTCACCCACTCCTGCAAGTCACCCACTTCCAACCCCGGGGTGGCCCATAGTCAAGGCACCTGTAATTGCCTGGAGTAGAGGAGGGGTGGGAATCTTCCTTGATGTATTTTGGCTCAAGATCCAGACACATTTCAGAAAATGTTTAAGTTCATGTTCTTCCAGAACCACAAGCCCCCTTACTCTCTTTCCAAATCTCTCTAATTTAAAGCACCCATAAAACCTCAAGGTTGGGATTCCCAAACCTAAGGCAGTCTCTGGTAGAAAGGTGTTAGTATTAAACAAATCCTAATCAGTTCTGCATCTTGCTGGCAATGGGGGCTTCTCCCTCATCCTGAGAGCCCTGGTAGACCCTGAGAAGCCCCAAGTCTTCTCTCTTCTCACTGCAAGGCCTCTGTTTCTGCTTTCTGGTTGAGGGACAAGGGGGGCTGGAAGATATATGGGAGAGAAGAGGGATAGGAACTTGAGAGGCTTAGCTGTGGGTCCCACCATTCAGTCTTTTCCTCTCCACATACCTGCCCTCACCTCCAACAAACCTCCCTCCCACCTCCTTTCCCTCTGCCCAGGTAGTCAGTCCTTTCTCCAGGTTCAGAAGTTATGAAGTCAAAGGAAACTCCATCTGTACTGATTCTGGGGGCTGGTGAAGGTTCCACGGGCTGATGCCCTGTGGGTAACCTAGGGTCAAAGTAGATCTGTGCCTTCTGGAGATGTTGACTTGTGGGCACTTCTGTCCCTCCTGCAGGCTGTATTTTCTTTCCTTCCTACCTTGGCTTCCATTTTCTTTGCAGCCAGCTGAAGCCCAACTCCAAGGCTCCCAGGCAACAAGTGCTCACTCAGTGCCAGGTGGACTGCAAATTACCTGGGAAAGGAGCCACCCCAGGGGGTGACTGCCCCATCAGGGTTGGAAAACTCCCGGTCTTCCTGTTTTGACACACAGGCCTGAAATGAATCCCCCTCCCCCACATATGCCCTCATTCTTGCTTCCTGAGGGGTGAAGCATGACACAGGGAAGCCCAGTCATATCTTCTCTGGGGGATGTGAGCTTCCTAAATACCCCAGTCAGGATACTCTCCTGGTTCCTGGAAGCAAATTTGGAAAAACTGACTTTGGCCATCACCCCTGCAGCCTTGGAGACAAGCCAGGAGCTTGGAGGTGGGACGATGCCCTAGCTCAGGAGCTTGTACCTGGGGGTCTGTCCAGACCAGCAAAGGAAACTGCATCTGTACTGGTTCTGGGGGCTGGTGAAGTTCCCTGCTGCCTGACTCCAGGTGCAGCCAACTGAGCCTGAGTCCACTGCTCTGTCCTTCCCGGGGCCATGGAGCTTGGAAATCCAAAGACAAAAAGGGGCAACAATATCAAGGGGAGGTTTGGCCTCAGGGGCTGCTCCCAGGCCGGCCCTCTCTGACTCACAGAATAGGAAGGTTGTCCCCCCACCCCAACCCTGGCAGACTGAGCTTTGGAATTCCTGATTGCCCAAAACTGAGCTGGTGGGTCGAAGCTTCCCTGACCCAGGCTAGCAGGCAGCAGGAGGCTAGCCAGATGGGGACAGGACTGGAGGACCTGCAAGTGCTGAGACTGGTGCTGGGTGCAGGAAAGTGTAGCCCTCTCCCCACTCCACTCCCTGCAAGGCCACCTGGATCCTCTTTTGAAAAAAATGGTCTGCAGCTGGATACCTGGGAGCTGTGGATAGCGAATTGTTCAGTTCTCATTTGCTATAAACCTGCCCTTTGGCCAGATTATTCCTTTCGGACCCTGAGTTTCCAGCTTCCTAAAATGGACAGGAAGTTATATACTGAATAGGTTCCTGAAAAGATCAAACATAGGAACCCAGATAAAGCCTTCAGAGCTGTGCCTGGCCCACAGACATATACTGGTTATCACCATCGTGCAAACCTCTTCCAGAAAGGGCGACCCCTAAATTCGCTCTCACTCTCCCTATGTCTATGTCTACCTCCATTTCCACCTTGCATCTCCCCTATGTAGAAGGGCAATATCCGAGTGAAATGTGGAAATGAAATTTAATATAAATCTGCCTGTTGTCCTGTGTCATTTTTCACCGCGGAACTTGGTCTGAGCCACACCAGTTGCAAGTTGGGGCAGAGGTTCGCCCTCGCTTCGCAGCGGCTCTGGAAGGTTCCCGAATTTTCGAGTTTGGGTCAGCACTCCCCAGAGCCCTGGATTCTGGCGTCTTTATCTTGACTCCTCGAATTGGGACTCCGTGGCCTGCCTGAGAAGCCGGCGGCTGGATTCGGAGACGCCACTTTTCGGTCCTGTAGGAGTGGTGTCTGCGCGGCCACCGCTTCAGCCCACTGCTCCCGCCCCGGGCTCGCCGCGGCCCCGGTGCGCCCGCAGGGCTAGGCCGAGGCCTGGGGCCCTGGGTTTCCAGGCCCGTCCCCCTAGCTTACCCGAGCAGCAGACCCCTGCACCGGGAGGCGCATGCCAGGGGCGCCTCGGGAGTCTGGGGGATGGAGTGGAAAGTCGGTAATTCCACCCTTCAGGTCTGAGACTTTGGAAAGAGTTAGTGTTGCAAGTAGGGGGTCACAGTGGGCCATAGAGAACAGGGACCCACAGATCCCCGCGGGAGGGAGGTGGGACTTGGCGCTTGTGGTAAATCCTAAGCCCAGCAGAGAAGGTCCCCACAGACCTCTCAGGTCTTGGCTGCTCTCCAGGACAGGGACCCAACCTCCAGTCCCTAGACTTCTGGTCTCTAAACAGGAATATTAACCCGCATCCAGAAATTTACGTGGGCTCCAGTTCTCTAGAAACCGAAATTCCCTGCCTCCCGGGGAGCATGCAGCCCCAGAAAGATTCCTGAACTCACAGAAAGACAGACCAGAAACAATCCCTCCATCTCAAAAGCAAAGGGTCCCGGGTTGGATGTGGCAGTTCCTCCCAAGGGGAGATTCTTACTGGAGAGTTTGTGAGGCCTCTTGATAGGGCACCTGATTTAGCCTTGAGCTGTCAACCTGGAGCTAAGGATGAGGACCTTTCAGGGGCTCCAGAGGGGTTTGCCCAACTTGGACATACCCTAACCTTGAGTCCCATACTTTGTAGAACTGAAACCTCCCTTGAGCATCCCAAACGGAAAATTCCAGGCTGAGGTTATATGTGATCTCCAGGGACCTCAAACTATTGACAAATATTACCTCCTTCCCTGCTCTGGTTTCAGTACTTTATTAATTTCATGGAAAGTTCAAGAAAAAAGTGACTTGAGGTCTGAGCTATCCTACATGGATCTGCAAGCTTGCCTCTTCTGCCAATCAGACCCTAGCAGGGAGGACTTGGGTCAGGGACAACCACACCTTTTCCTTCCCCTCTGGGCTCAGTCTGTCCTTGGTCTCAATTTCACCTGTAGTCTTTCTTGTTTTTTGGCCCTTTTCATGGTCCTCTCTCTGACATCAACCGCTGTCTATGACATGTCTTCTTATCTAAGCCTCCTACATTCGCATTCATTGTGTCCCCACCACAGGGATCCTCCCCAATGATATCCACACTTCAAAGTGAACAAAGTTTTCTTGTTTGTCTGATTTATTAAAAAGTTGTAAGTAAATAGACGTGGGATAATTTGAGCCAAGAAACTTTCTGACCCCACTGAAATAAAATTCTCCATTTACAAAACTATTTATACTATCATTGAAGCACCTATACAATAAAAATGTATAAGAGATTAAGATACAAACAGATACAAACGGCACATAAAGGTCCAGGATTTATTAGAGTAGAAACAGAGGAAGACAAGACACAGGTGTCTACAAATACTGCTCAGATTCATTGTTAGATTCAAAGTCAAAATTGAAGGGGGCCAATCCAACTCCTTCAGTTAAGCAAACTGAGGCTCAGAGAGAACCAGAGTTCCACCCTAGACCACATAGTAGGGAGCAGGCAGAGGGAACGAGGAAATCTAGTCCCTGACTCCCAACCTAGCACCCATCCCACTGTGTTTTCAGTAATATTCTGCTTTCAGAATAGCACAGCAGTCAGCCCCTGAGGGGCTTCTCTCTCCACCTTTTTGGCTATTTTGAGATAAGAGGATCCGAAGAAGGATCCTTCTTCCGGGAATCCCGTTGTCTCTCAGGTTTCAGGAGTCAATGGTCAGGAAAGAAGCCCTTTGTTACTTTCCCCTGGTCCCTGCCCAGGGCTTTAAACGCAAACCTTCCGCACAGCCTTGCCTACCCGCTGAGCGCCACACCGGTGCGGTTCTCCAAACTGCCGACAGGTGGCGCTTTTCTCTCAGGCAAACCGGCGGGGAATCGGCCAGTGCCGCCCTGACCCTGCTCTCTCTCTACCTTACCCGCCTGCCTAGGGTCATCTTCCTACAAAGTGGAAGGGGTGTGGTGGGGAAGCTCGGGATGGAATGTCGCATGATTTGAAATAAAGACCCTATAAAACCCCAGTACCAACTCTTCAGTGTAGAGTAGATCCATACTCCCATCTTTTAAGGGACCTGCAAGTGTCGTGCGCCCGGGGCAGGGCTAGGCCCGCTTGGCCAGGCAAAACACCAGACCCACTAGGTCGCCCCTAGGAGGCGTTATCCCCCCTCAACAAACACCCACCCACTCTCAAGCACGCTCTGGTGCTGCCTTCCCCACCCCCCAATCCTCCGACTCCTTTTTTTTTTTGGGGGGGGGGGAGGGAGGAAAAGGGAAAGAGGCCGCGTTTTCAATTGCGGGAATAATTGTCCGCGAGATGGGTTTCTTAATCTGCTCATCCATTATTGACTTCTCCTCTAATATTTGGCTTTGCCGCTTTCTTTGATCGCTGGAAGATCACATACTTGACTTCTTTGCATAACAATTTTGGGGCGGGCGTCCTTGCCGTAAGAGGAGAGGGACGTGCCTGGAATGACTTTGGGGCGGGTATTCCACCCTCACCCCCGCAGAAAGTGGGACCAACCTTCCCCCTCATTACCCCACTTTTAACTGTACCTGTCACTCCAGGAAATGTTCTAGACGGCGCGGGCGGGTGGGGGGGCGAAGA
>NW_026000021.1:1357438-1358981 GCF_001458135.2 Marmota marmota marmota
AAGAGGAAGATGCTAACCTCGTTGGAGGGAGAACCCTGAGTGGGGTACGGGAAAGGATTATGTCTTCCCCTCGCCTTATGCTGCGTTTCCCTCCCCAAGAGGTCGCCTTGCTCTTTCCTCCCCCACACACTGGGAAGAGGATGAACCTTACTTGGGACTAAATGAAGAGAGTGGAGCCGGCGGCCGGGAGAAGGAGACCGGCATCCCCTGCGGCTTTCACCTGGGATTTAGGCCCAAGGACAACACTAGGAAGTCTATTGCTCCCCAGCCGGGTGTGGCGAGCCCTGAGAGCAGTGGCGGCCTCTATGGGGCCCTGACTTAGTCCCTCCCTTTCTTGGAGTCCCAGTTCCCTCTTCTGGGGAGCGGTCGTTTTGGTCTTCTCTCTCCCCCCACCCCCTGGTCCCTTTGATCTTGACCTTGGCACGCGTTGCCACTCTCCCTTCAATCAGAGCTCAGAGATGCTGAGTTGGCTCCTATTGGAAAACCAAAAAAATCAGTAGCTGGTTTAATCTGGATATAAACTGTTTCCAGCATAGTTCGATGACTTGCGAGGAAGGGGTTAGGAGCGAAGGGATAGGGTTAGACTTCCAGCAGTGAGTTAGGGTCAGATCTCTAGAGTCCTTATAACTTCACACCCTTCCAAAGCCTCGATCAGAGGGAACTGCTCTCGGTTTCCTAACTGGCACACAAACGGACACGCACACACTGATATGGACATACATAGGCACACCCCGGCGCGATGCCCACGCAGGCACACAAAGATTGGGCACCAAAACACGCTCACAATACTTTCGTGTACACTCAGACACCCATTTGTACACACGCGCACTCACGCGGAGTCTTTCATGCACAGGGTCATGTACAAACACGCACGCGCGGGCCGCACACATGTCCCCCCCAACCGACTCTGCACTGGAGCCAGCAGACAGGGAAGCTGGCCCGGGAAGGCCTCGGCATTGCAGTGACACCCCTACCCCTCACCCTCCGCTCTACTGCAAACCAGTCTGAAGAAAGAGGTGAGATGGGTTGGGGGAAACCGAAGGTCTTCTGCGCTCTTTCCTTCACTCGCTGTCTCAGGGGATTTTCCCTTCCCGGTCTGCTTCACCTTCTGGACTAAACTTTTCCTTTCACGTCTCTCAGCCAGTCCCCAGACAACGCTGATCAGGAACCCAAAGCTTTTCCTGCACCCTCCCGGGGAAGACAGTCTCAAGGATGCAGCCCCCAAGGGCGAAAGGGAGAGCGGCACTCTTCATGCTCCTGGGCGGACGGACAGGGCGGCGGGAAGGCACCGGCCTGGAGTCCTGGCGCCGGCGCCGAGAGCTGGGTGTGTGGACTTTTGTCGCCTTTTCATCGGTCAGTGGGAGAAAAGCCCCGACACAATCCCTACCCCTATAGAGGGAAGGAGAAGGAGGATAGTTAATTCTGGGCAAGGAAAAAGAACACGGTTTTGGAACAGCAAGGTTGTTCCCATGCAAAGGACTTGGACGTTGTTTTTCTTCTTCTTCTTCTTCTTTTTTTCTCCTTGATTTTTTTTTTTTTTTTG
>NW_026000021.1:1360913-1366078 GCF_001458135.2 Marmota marmota marmota
ATTTTTTTTTTTTTTTTGTCTCCAACTTTGGAGTGGGGTACGGACCTCCCGGGGAGCATAAGCTGAGCCGAACGAAGGGTGGGGGCTGCAGAACCCGGAAGCCACGCTGGCCCCTCCTCACTCGTTCCCACACTTGCACCCACTGGCGCGCACACGCTTTATGTCAGTGATGTGGACCCCCGAACCGCGCCGAGCCGGATGCAGGCAGGAGGAGCAACTCGGACAGGTGGGGACTGGAGTGGGCGAGGGTTCTTTTGGCCTAGGAGAGCAGCCCCTGGGAATCTTCTGGGAGGGGAGGGAAAGAGAGAGGGAGAAAAACCCAAAAATACAGAAGAAAATTGGAGGCATAGACGCTGAATTAACTCTGGATGACCCACAAGGGGGTGGGGTGGGGGGGAGCGGTGGGAAAGGAAGAGTTTAGATTCTGGGTTTGGGATAGGTTTCAGTGTAAGGAGAAAAAACGGGATGTTTGATTAAAGTCAAGAAAAATAAATGGACAAGTTTGTGTAGTCGCTTTGCTTTCGTGAGCCGTGAGATTTAAAACCCTGAGTTCCAGGGCCTGGCTGAAAGGTCTGGGGTCTGTACAGAGGGGCTGGTGGAGGCACCGCTTCCCGTAAGGCGAGCCAAGGGGCCCTGTGTCTAGCCGGAGACATCCCGGCGCAGCCCAAACGCCTCCTGTAAACCAGTGAACAGTGACTAGTCGGATGTTTGCGCTCCTCCGAATCCGGTAATAGTCTTGGCTGGTATTCAGCCCCGCCCAAGGAAGCCAGTACTCCAAGAGAGCCCCTTCCGAATCAATTTACGGAAATTTCCCCGTTTCTCACAGTTAGAAGATATAGTTCATTTCGTCTGAGATAGAGAGAGAGAAAGAGAGAGAGGAGAGAAAAGACAATGTTTCTAGAACAAAAATGTCCGTGCTGTGAATTGCGTCTTCCAATAAGAGGAAGAAAACTCTGGGGAAAGACTGGATTATGGGGGCATAAATCCCAATACTGAAACTCCTAAAGGTGACAACCTCCAACACCAGGGCTTTCTAGGAACTCGGACATTTATAGATGCATTTCATATACACAGAAAAAAGGAATCCTCTCCCCATGTCCAAGACTCTTCTGGGTCCTCTGAAAACAAAGCTGCCACCCCAATTTCGTGAGTCAACAAAGAATCTATTTTCTAAGGTTCACCTTACCCACATATCCACCTGCTTTTTACCTTTTCTTTTCTTTCTTTCTTTCTTTTTTTTTTTTTTTTAACCTTCTTTGGCCTTCCCCCTGTCCCATTCTGAGCTTCGGACAGAATTGCTTAGGATCCCTAACTAATACCTAAGGAATCCCCCAGCACCCACCCATCCTCACATTATTATCGCCTCCAAATGAAGACCGAAACCCTGAGCGCTAATTGAATTAGTCTATTGAAAGGACTGTCAGGTACAATGACGTGGCTCGAGGCCCCACATTTCCCAAGGTCTATAGGCTTTGGGGACCTGAGATGTATAGTCTGACCTTCCGGCTCATAATAATACCGCGGCACTTGTAGCAGAAATCTCCTCGCATTCACTCCCAACAAAACCGCTGGTCACCCAGTCCCCGTAGGAAGGCTGCGCGCTATTGTGTTGCGACAACTCATTCATGTCCCGCACCACGAGGCCCCACCGCCATCTGATCTACACTCGAAATGCGATTACCACCGTGTGCAGGCAACACGCTCCTACTCCCAGCCCATCATGCACACATGTCTGGCCAGCCTGCAGGGTTTTCTTCCACAATTTTCCTCCTCCCCCTCAGAAGTGGAAGCGCACGGGACCAATATTTGTCTCTCCTTAAAGGAAATCCAAAAATCATGTGAAAACATAGGGTGGTGGGAGATTTCCTTTTCTGAGCAGAACACAGCAAAACTCTCAGCCAACGCACTTCTTACTGCTGACTCGTGCAGCTGACTTGGATGTACATGCTAATGTGCACATGTGAGGGTCTCCTGCCACATACAATTTTATACAGGCACACAGAAATGCTTTTATAGACTGGGTTTCTCTCCGGATGGCTCTCACACAAACAGACACTAATACAAGCCCCTGGGTCCCACAGCCCAAGATTGGGTCACTCCCCAAGATTACACTAAGTGGGTTTTGCCAGATTGAGAAAGGGGAGGAAAAAGGTACAATTTGTCAGTGTCAACCCTAGAATACTCATTGGTCCTTCTATTTCATGATCCTTAAACTTCTCCAGCAGCACCCCCCTCCCCCCAAAAAAATTCATTCACACTATTCCCTTCTGTTTGGCCAGGTGTCTTGCTTACTGGAAGCTCCTGATTAGCCTCAAAATGGAGGTTGTCTAAGCTTGGAAAAGAGGCAGAGGGCTGGGGTCCCTCCCTATCCAATTTACTCCACTCTCTACCCCTGCAGGCCTCTTTGGGCTCCCCTTTTCCTTCAAGTAGGAAGAGATATTACTGAAGTTCCCCCTTTTGACATTTGAAACAAAACAATCTTTTTTTTTTCTTCCTTGTCACTTTCCACTTTATCTGGGTTGGATATGAAAAGTAAATTTGGAGACAGTCAATCTATTGCAAGGACATGGCCCAGTCCTGGTGGTCTTCTGTGGGACTTCTCACTTAGGTAATTACAGCAGCACTGAACTGCAAGGCGATAGAAATGGAAACTGGGCTCAACGGCCAGCTTCCATACATTTGGCCCAGTAACCGATGGCATTTGGAGAAAGAGACTGCATTCCATTTTGGACAGGTTCCCTCACCTGTTTCCTGCAGACTCAACTCTTTACCATCCTGCCCTGAGCATCTAGCAAGTTGGAAGAAATTTCTTTACTGCCAAAGGCAGAAAAGAGTACCCTGGAAATGGCAACCACTGCAGTGTACCCATATGTGAACAAATACTTCACTGCACACCAAATCCCATACTAGTGCTGTCAACTCATCCTGCTCTATAGTTCTTCACTCACACGCCCAGTCCTCTGGACTCCTCACATATCCCTCTCAGCTAACATTTGCTTACTCAGCCAGATCACACCTCATCTGAAGCTTGCTAGGACTCCAATGTGCTCGTACAGAGTTCCCAGTAGTATGCTCAATTTCAGGAGAGAGAGGAGGGCCAAGGGCCTGGGTGGGGGTTGTGGAGAGCAGGCGGTGCGGAGCATAGAGCATCCGACCCAGGCTCGGCCTGGGGGAAGGTGGGGGGACAAGCCAGCGCGCTGTGGAGCGCCGCCTAATCCAGCCCGAGCTCGTGGGCCGCGGGTGCATTTATCATCCCATTACTGTAACAAATCCGGGCTCCACTACATGAAAGGTAAAATGAATTACCGACGTTAAGCCGTCAATAAAGTCATTTCTGTAAATGGTGTCTCCAAAGGGCCGCCGCATTATTCAGCTGGCTTTATCAGCTGGCTGGAAATTACGTGGAGGAGCCGGGCCGCGCAGCGCGCGGGGCCGCTCACTTTGATTAAGCGTCTTGCCAGCGCGATGTGACAGAGCTTTTGACCAGGGTTTTATTCACAGGCCTGTGATGAACGCCAAGCTGATCAGGCGGAATGAAGAGTAATTAAAACCTATAAATTATCTTCCGCAGCCCTTCTCGAGGCGTCTCCTGCAGGCGAGATAAGGCGTCGAGACCCTATTTACGGCGCTGAAAGGGACCGCGGCGCACAAAAGCTACGCGGCTAAATAGGATATTGATAGTGTCCTAATTAGAATTTAATTAAGTACCCACGCTCGCTTGCGGGATAAAGATTTCAATTTTGCGAACTTAAATATAAATAAAATCCCACCCCCATTTCGGAAAGAAGGGGTAGGGGCACTTGGAAATTTCGGGGAGCTCTTGGGTGTGAGACTGAAGGGGACCCTGGAGACTCCAAGGTGGGGATGGGGACGGCTGGGGAAAGTTTAGGAGGCCGCGGTGGGTCTGCCCAACGCAGCGCTCGGGGAAGAGGTTCTGGATACTAGGCCGCCCCGCCGGGGAGGTTCAGCCAGGAACTCAGCCTCTGAAATCAGGGGACCCTCGGCTGACCCCAAGATGCAGCCAGCAATACAAGATGCAGCCAGGAATTCCCGCTCTCCTGCAACCCCTTGGAGAAACTTCAGATATTGCAGTAGTTTGGCTTGTTGTTTTTAGTTATATGTTTCTCCTAATCTTTCTATGACTTTTCTGGAAAACTAGGGGAAGGTCGTCCCCCCTCGCCTCCACCCACTTGTCCCAGATAGATACTATCCCTAAAGAGATCACTGAGAATGGCGCTCAGGAAGAGCAGGACTACCGGAGTTCCAAGACGACATGTCCGTGAAGGCCTCGTCTGCTGGAACCTTTCTCGGACACTGCAGACTTCAGGAGACAGTCGAACCCAGGCCCTCCAAAAGAGCTCCACAGGCAACCCCCCACCCAGTGTCCAGCGCACCATGCCCCCAAGTATCCCTGGTGTGGAAAACTTGTGAGGTGCTTTGCCAAGGAAATAACGAAAAAGAACTCTCGCAGACCTGAACGTGGGGGCTGCTGGAGACGGGCCGTAGTCCCCCAAAGATAGAGAAGAATTCGCAGGGTTACAGGACATTCAATTGCCCCGAAACTGAGGGAAACTCATTGTCCGCAAAGTCGGCTGGCCAGGGCAAACACTTGGGGCGCGGTGCTTTTATTTGTTTGATTTTACTTTGCTGGGAAATCTAACACGGAGTTTTTTCCTGAACTGGAAATCCAGGCCTCGAGTGCATTCGCGGTCTGACTTGCCCGGCCCAGTGCCCTCTTTTGGACGACTCTACCATGCTGGGGCAACTCTGACTCCTGGAGCCAGGGAATGAACAGGCAGCGGGTGCTGGGTCTCTTCTGTGCCCTCTGGGCCTGGCTCCATGGCGCCAGGGCCGCTCCCGGGTGTTGTCGAAGGTCCGGAGGGAAGGGCATGGGTGCGGATTCCCCAGAAAGGAAATGCAGAATAGCCGGCTGGCGTGAGACTTACAAACTGGCAGTGCAAGCTAGCGCAGCAGGCCTCCTGGGTTTGCTCTTTGTGAAAAATAAACTTGAGCCTTTGAAAGTAGCCAATTCTAGGTCTATTTCACATCACGGACCTCCTGATCTTACTCCTCCCCCAACACACACACACACACACACACACACACACACTCACACACCCAGTAACAACAAGCTTTCTCCCTTCATAACGCAAAGGGCGGGGGGG
>NW_026000021.1:1367546-1371639 GCF_001458135.2 Marmota marmota marmota
CGGCGGCGGCAGTGGAAGCGGCGCGGGGAGTCCCGGCGCACAGAGCGCGAAGTACCCGGAGCACGGCAACCCTGCCATCCTACTTATGGGCTCAGCCAACGGTGGGCCCGTGGTCAAAACTGACTCACAGCAGCCCCTCGTCTGGCCCGCCTGGGTCTACTGCACTCGCTACTCGGATCGTCCGTCTTCTGGTGAGTACCCAAACCGGGGCTTCACTGTGCCTTCCGGTCCCGCCGGTCGCCCCCAGAACCACAAGCCGCCGCGCTGGGGAGAACAAACCCAGCTTCAGGCGCTCTCCTCTCGCAAGCCCGATTCCTCCTCCTTACCCCGGTGCCAGCCACATCCGAATGTGTCCACATCTGTGATCCTGGCCTCTGAGTCCACCACCCGGGAAACTACAGTTCCTGGCATGGGAGGTCTGGATCCTTTGATTTTTGAACTCTGAGCCCCTGGGGCCTTCTTTTGTGTTTTACCTTTATTATTCTTAAGAAAGATGTACAATTAGTCATTGATTTTTTTCTTACAAGGAAAGGAGTGTTTAGAGCTAGCGGGAAGACAGGCCTAGTGATTTGGGTCTGATTTCCACCAGTCTGGTCCGGTAGAGGAAGGCTTTGACTGGGGAACGCTTTGGCCAGAGAAATAATATTCGCTGCCTGTTCTTACAGACAAAAACATAATCTCGATATATTCTGCAGAGAGTCCATTTACATAGATGGAGACAGATATGGGGAAACACAGGAAGGGAGAAGAAGACATTGCACGCCATCCTCCTCTTTCAGTCAGGTTGCAAAAGAGTCGGATCCGGGTGGGTAGAATCCAGTGAAAGGCAGTTACTAGGAAGGTGCTCTCGGGGCCTCGGGTTCTTTGGGAGCTGACAGACAGTGGGAAAGGAGAGAAAGCAGGTCCGGCTCAGGCTTGAAAGCAGGGCGAAGGACAGGAGAGCCGGCCTCTCCAGCAGTTTCTCCGCGGCCTTGCGTTTTCCTTCTTTCATTCTGTCCTTCTGAACATCTGCCATTTAGCAGATTTAGGCCAGCCACGAGCTGGAGCTGGTTTTTCTGGGCTCTTCTTCCACTCTTGTTCGGTGTCCCCTTGCGTTTGGCCAGCTCAAGGCCAAGACCTGCCCTGGGACAGAAGCTGGGCCCCGGAAAGGAGACCAAGGCCTGCCAGACACACTGGGCCCGGTAGCGCCTTGGAGACCAGTGGGGGCCACTAAGAGAATAGTAGGGGCTCTGGCCCATGATCAGGATTTTAGGAACCCGGGGTCTGCCAGGGGGCCAGGTACAGCCTAGCTACGTTCTTTTCTGGCTGGTCTCTTGCCGCGGTACTACCGCCGGCCAGGCGCGGATCGATGAGCGCTATCAGCCCCCGCCATCTCGAGCCCCGTTATTGACACGTCGGGCTCCCTGAACCTCCGAAAAGCTGCTTTGATTGACTCGCCTGATGGATAGAGTGATTGAGCTGTCAGGCTGTGTGGCTCGGTCTGGCCGGGAGGCTACGATTTTATTACAAGTGTCCGTGCCTCTGCGCACACACACATACACAACACTCCAACATGCCCCAGACGCACGGCGCAGTGGGGCCTTTCTGGGGATGTACACGTTTCCTGGGCCATCTCTGCCCGCTCAGCTAATTACTAATCTAAACCCCAGTCCTGCTCTGGAGGGGGCCTTGTCTTTGTTTGTGATGGCTTTCCTTCTCATGGGCCTGGACAGGCAGAGGACCTGATCTGTCTCCTGTCTGGGCAGTTCAGGGGGATGATCCCCAAGCTAGACCTGAGTCACTACAGTCTGCTTAGGCCTGAACTCTTTGTCATAGGACAGCTGGTGATCCCAGACAGTAGCCTGCCCCACGAGCCAGCTGCCCATCTTACCCCTCTGTCGCTATGTTTGGAGATGCTGGCAAAGACCCTTCTTTCCTGACAGTTTTAGAGAGTAACAGGCCTGACAGGGACTTAACTTGTATGCTCCCGTAACCAAGACAGGGCCCAGCAAGTCCATGCCAGGAGACCTGGACACAGAAGTCACAGGACACAGGTGTAGGCTATCCAGGGACAGACCAGAAGATTCAACTTCTGGGTCTCCTTCCATTCTCCAGGGCTGGACACCATAGCAGCCCTCTTTTCAGACTGTCATTGGAGGGAGACTTTACTTTTCTGGGAGTTTTCCTTCATGGGCTTCTTACCACCAAGTCATAGAGCAGATTGCTCTAGAGATTGTCTGTCACCATCTTTCTGCCCCTGTTTTGCTCATGGACTGGGAAATGGATATGATCTCCTTTGCAAATGGCATCCATGGGCAGAGAAAGCGAGTCTGGCCTATTTCTGTTATTCAGGAGTTTTTGATCCTAAAATTGCAGTATGCGGGTTCGAAGAAGAGAGGAAGGGACCTTCCTGTGTAGCTGGGTGGAGGAATGGAAAGGGCTCTCTTTTTCTTGTTGGTATTATCCAAGAAGCAAAACAGAGTACCCCCTCCCATGAAGGGCCTCTGCAGTTGAGTGAAGGCCTCTTCTTTCCCTTCAGAGGGAAAGGAGCAGTCAGTGTCTCCCACCTGCCCTAGAAAGTGTTTCTTTTAGGCCATAGAGAAAGAAGAGGAGGCACAGAACAGACATCAAGTTCTTTGGAGCTGGGCAACCTTCTCACAGCCTCTTCCCTGTCCCCTTATTCTCAGGTCAATGGCTACAAGCGCACATTGTCTCATTATAGGTGCCTCCATGTATATAACTTGTTTAGAAAGAAAGGAAGATGAGTTTGCAGGCCGGTCATCCCCCACCAGAGCCTGTCCTTACTGCCCCAATCCTTTTTACTCCAGGGCTGTGAAAATAGTAGGCCTCTGACCTCCAACTGTGGCTAGGCAGTATGGGGCTTCAAATCTCTATCTTGGATTCCCGCCTTCTTGGCCAGGAAGTGCTGTGATTTAAGCCTGTCCCCGGATTCTTCTGTTCTGAATTAGGATGTGGGGTGCACCTACAACCTGGGCTAGTTTTCCTCCCTGGCACTTTTGCACCGTTCCCCAGAAAGGTACCCATAGACCTGAGTGGTTCAGCAAAGGGCTCTTCGATGGAGGGATTGGCCAGGCGGGAGGGAGCTGGTGATCCAGCAGGGCCTCCGGGATCACCCCGGAAGCACGAGGCTAGATCCCAGCTGGGCTCTGCCATTCTCACGGCTTCCTCTGCCCTCTCCCCCCCTCTCCTCTGCCCTTCGTCCCCACCCCCACCCGGCCCTCTCCGCCGCTGCAGGTCCGCGCACCAGGAAGCTGAAGAAGAAGAAGAACGAGAAGGAGGACAAGCGGCCGCGGACGGCCTTCACGGCGGAGCAGCTGCAGAGACTCAAGGCGGAGTTCCAGGCGAACCGCTACATCACGGAGCAGCGGCGGCAGACCCTGGCCCAGGAGCTCAGCCTCAACGAG
The DNA here is from genome assembly GCF_001458135.2 of Marmota marmota marmota. Lineage (NCBI taxonomy): Eukaryota > Metazoa > Chordata > Mammalia > Rodentia > Sciuridae > Marmota > Marmota marmota. The sequence continues at coordinate 1,370,951 of NW_026000021.1, forward strand.
TCCCAGATCAAGATCTGGTTCCAGAACAAGCGTGCCAAGATCAAGAAAGCCACAGGCATTAAGAACGGCCTGGCGCTGCACCTCATGGCCCAGGGACTGTACAACCACTCGACCACCACGGTCCAGGACAAAGACGAGAGCGAGTAGCTGCTGCCGGCCGGGGCCGCGCGGTTCGGGCGCCGGCCCCGCGCCCCCTCCTGGCACCGCTGCCTCTGCCTCGCGGGCCCAGCGCCTGGGGAGAAATGATCAGCGCAAAGGAGGGAGGGAGCAACAGGGAAGAGAGACAGAGAGAGACAGACAGACAGACAGAGATCGATCCTCAGAGTGGACAGCCACGTTTGAACGAAAAACATTTTTGAAAAGGGAGAAAGACTCGGACAGGTGCTATCGAAAAAAAATATGATCTATTCTCTATTCACAGTATAAGGGACGAAACTGCGAACTCCTTAAAGCTCTATCTAGCCAAACCGCTTACGACCTTGTATATATTTAATTTCAGGTAAGGAAAACAAATGTGTAGCGATCTCTATTTGCTGGACATTTTTATTAATCTCCTTTATTATTATTGTTATAATTATTATAATTATTATAATTATTTTATCCCCCCCTCTCCCGCCTCGCTGTCCCCCGGCCCCAGTTTCGTTTTCGTTGCTGTTTTCTTTTGAATGTTTTTTTTTTTTTTTTTTGCT